>NC_134708.1:46299439-46603606 GCF_043290135.1 Rhipicephalus microplus
ACATGCACAGCCACACAGGAAACCGTCCCTTTTGTTGTGACCACTGCAGTGCATCTTTCGCACTGAAAAAGACCTTCGTGAACCATATGCGCATCCACACAAGAGAGGGTGCCTATTCTTGTGACCACTGCAATGCGTCCTTCTCTCAGCAAAACCGCCTGACAGACCACATGTCTCGTTATCATGAAGACAAGAAGCCATAAAATTTGAGTGCTTTACTGACCTTCTGTAAGGGGGGAAGCATATCAGGGTGAAGAGAGCTCGTTGATCAGAAGTGACAGTGAAAGAGTAGTTCGAGGTTTGGAAAGTCTCTTTGTTCAGCAAATGATAATGGCGCGAATTCTTGGGAGGAAAGGCAAGTGGTAGAAAAGAGTGCAAAGGAGAGGCCACCTTCTTGAGATAGTATTCACACTAGCGTGCACTACTTTTGGGTAAGGGTTCCTTATGAGATCTGTTGAGTGGGTACAGGCTTTCGAACTATGTGCCGCTGAAGGGTTGAAGAAAGATATCTCCCCATTCATAAAACTAGAAACAGCAATTTTCTAATTATGTGTCTGGTAATCTACATATTAAGCTATGGTGGCAGTGCTGATGGTTTGTTCACATTAATTTGTTTTCCTTGATGTCATGATACTGCATAATGAATATAAACTACAAGTAATGAATTATGAGGCATTTTATTGGCTAGCCTGCTCCCACATTTGTCTTGCGAATCATTCGAATGGCTTGTAGTTTGGACAACAATATTTAGGTATTTGTATTCATATATGTTTGACATACTGCAAACCTCATATTGAAAATATTTGTCAGGAAGGAGAAAAAAATAAATATAATAAAGTCACTACTACAGAAGCATACTAGTACTCATTCAAAATACTAGTACAGACTTTTGAGTAAGAGTGTGATGGTAAAAAATTTACATTTATAAATGAGAACACCTAAATATATATCACTCATACAGTCATATCATACTTAGAGGTATAAGGATACGATCATACCCAGATATATTCTAGACTTACAAAAAAGAAGTTTGCTCATTCTAGTGGAATTTTGTGAAGCCTATGTGGCTTTTTTTTTTTTTTCAGCACCACAGGGAACTGTAATGGCACACTCAGGACATTGCTATGTCGTCGAAGATTGGCCAATATAAAACAGCCATTACAAAGCACCATTTAATTTTCTATTCTGGAAGGACAGATTTCATTGCCAAGCTTTTCTGTAATCTTGTTGAAAAACCTTGATATATCAGTGTCTTAAAAAACTTGTTTTAAAATTAAATATTTAATAGGATACTTTCTAAATTCAATAAATATTCAATTTATTTGAATAGCAAAAAAAATGGGCCCTAAGATAATTTCGGATACTTGAGCACACAGAGTGCGCGCATTTTGTTACAGACAATTCCATTACTCTGAGCCACCACAATAAGAACGTGCGGCTGAGGGAGAAGCTACACTCAAAAAGATATGAATACACTAAAGTAGTCCTGTATTTACAACCAAGTTGTAAGGCTGGTAAATCTTTTTCTTCTTATCTCATTTCTAGTTTTCTTTTCGGATGAAATTTTTCTAGTTACATTTTATTTCATATGCTTCATGTATCACCATATAGGTACTTCGATGCACATTAAAGTGTGATGATTAGTTTGATGGTCTAATGCTAAGTAGTGTGATGTCACAAATGAAAATAAATTTCGTGATTTAAGTGTTGTATATCTGGATTGCAACTTAGGCCTTTATGTATTGGCAGCAGTGCTTTGTATATGAAAGCATAGTATTTAAGCAGGGAATGTTGAGAACTTGCATAAAAAATGTAGTGTGTTGGCACACTGCACTGCCACTGCACTAACGTGAGGATCAAGGTTAATGTGTGTATTGGTGTAGTAGCTCCTAATTTCTTCTTGTTGAAGTCTGATTTCGTGTGTAGAGTATAACACGCGGTTTTCGTTGCCTCGCTGTATTTTTTTGGCTTTTCAGTTTCCTCGTCCTTGGCATCGTTAAAGCAGTACCGTTCACTGAAGCCGCACAAAGAAGACTGCATTTCTGCTAGCAGTGCTCATATGTTAGCTAGTACAAGATGCGAGGATTTGTGTCCACCTGGGCAAGCGTTACCTTTGAGTGCCACCTCTGTATAGCTGCATTCACTCAGAAGTGTGGCCTTATAAAGCACGTTATCAGCAAGTTATCTTTTTGTTGACTTTACTTTCTTTACATTGGTATCATAACTAGTACATTCTTGTCTGTTACTTCAGTTAATGTCGTGCCTAACAAAGAAAAAGCCCTTGAATTTCTCCTTTCTGACCGTGAGCTTTCTGGCCAAGAAGAAATTTCAAGAATACAAAGTTCCCCATCCTGTGAAGTTACATTGTGAGGTCAGGTAAGAAAAGTTTTTGGAACACGCCGGTTTTTTGTATGAAGACTGCATTAATTTTAATAAGTGGTATGTGTGTATTTTTTTAGAATGCCTCATTCGAGTTTTGCTATTTCACAAAAGTATTGTAGTGGTATTTCTTAATGATAGTATTAATAATATTTGGGGTTTAACATCTCAAACTACTATATGGTTATGAGAGATGGCATAGTGGAGGGTTCCAAAAATTTCAACCACCTGGATCATGCCCCCAAATCTGAGCACCAGGGCCTACATAATTTTTGTCTCCCTCGAAAATGCGGCCGCCGCATCCTGTAGTGGTAGTTCTGACTTCCAAGAAATTTCAAACTGGGCACCTCATTTTTAATACCACAAAACGGCCGAGACTTATCCATCATTCTAGCCTCTACATTGGGCTGTGAGATCTTGCTTGCAAAGCACAGTTACACATGGTCCCAGTGGCTTGGTGCCACACTTCTTGGCTTTGGAAACAGTTCAGGTTAGAAAAACCATCTGAATGAAGTGCAGCAAAGGCTAATTCTTGTATATTTGATTGAGTGCAGCATTGAAGTTGGGACAAAATATGCAATTGTTTATTAAACTTTCTATTTTACCAAAACCCAAACTAGTCTTCATAAATTGCAACAACATATGCTTCGCCATGCAACTTGAACAATAAGGTTGTATCGGAAACGTGGACGTCATCATAAAAGTTTTTTTTGGTAGTAAAAGGGCATCCATAAAATATTTTCATAGCTTGACACATTCGTTGAAGCTACCCTTAATAACGAATAAGGAGGCTATCGTGAGGAAATGTTGGGTAACCTTATGTCATAGATGTAAGCCTTTGCAGGGTTCCCCTTCAGGGAGGGGGGTGGGAGTTCACAGCCCTCCCCACCTATTAAGTCAACGTATGTGGCAACATTTGCCTCCCTCCCTATTTCTGCGTGCACGCCTATAGTCCTAGGTATATGAAAGTTTGAGGCTGTCTGCAGGAAGGCGAGATGTCACCATTTGAGATACTGCATAGAAATATACATTTATGTGCACAAATATGTATTTTCTTACATGCTAATACTATTGCGTGTTAGTGTCTTTAAAGGTTTTGTTCGTAAATGTTGTGGTGGTTGAGGTTTGCATGTCGCCATTGTGCAGCTTTTCTACCTACTCAGCCGTCCCACATGTCCAACAATATTTCTCCCTTCCGACGCGATCCTAGGGTGACGGGCGAGTGGGGTGACCTTAGCCTCCCGCACCTAGCAGCCTAGCACGAGATATTGATGGTAACGCAACATGTCGTCTTTCTCGTGTTGGAGGCCTTCTCAATGCTTTAGCGTGCTTAGGGCTTGATCACAAGCACCTGTTGCAGGGCGTCAGTGTGTGGCTTTGCTTATGTGGGTTCGCGTCCTCTCCCTGTGGAGAGAAAGGGTGTGCAACTTGGCGTAGCTAAGTGCTTTCTCTCTCTCTCTCTCTCCAAGGAAAGCGGGTGCGAAGCCATGTCAAAAAGCCACGCACTGACGCGCTGCAACAGGTGCGTGTGATCAGGCCGAACAAGCGCCATCTCTGACGCCCGACAAAAAGAGGGGACGGCAGATGGCTTGTGGTTGCAATGTGTCGGATGGTATGTGAAAAGAGCTGTGCGAGGCTCGTGAGCTTGGGTCTCGGGTAGTACGGGAATATTATAGGTGTTCTGTGGTATGGGTTTTTACTCACGGCCATTGGACGCTCGACTCGCGTTGCAGTACGACACGTATAGGGCGTTATCCAGCTGTGTAGTGCTAGAGCTTTAAATAAAAACTAGTTTTATTAATCAATGATATGGCGCAGCTGTGAAACTTTGTCTCAGAGACGTGTTAGTGGCACTCGTTGTGTATTTTTGCCCAGAGATATTTCTTCATTTGAAGAGATGCTTTTTACCTAGCTTCAAATATACTGTCTTTTTGCAATTCATATTTCTTCATACTTGTAAACTTCATTTCTTGTACTGTACCTTTTACATAATGCACATTTCTAGAAATGAATCACCATCAGTACTGTAGTTTTTTGCAGAATGGCTAAAGAAATATTTTTTCTTTAATCTTCGAAAGCAAGTATTCATTGTAGAAAGTACAATTTATGCACAGATGTTTTAGATGTGATTGTTTCAGTTTTTACGTCTTGCATGCAGACTTCATTCCAGTGTCTATCTTAAGTTGTACTCTAAATGGACTTTTCTGGTTCTTGCTTTTCAACTCACATTGAATGTATTATCTTTTAATTCGTCTTCATGAGCTTAGGGTTTGCAGCTAATCAGTGGATGAGGTCGAAGCTATGGATATTCCATCCTCTACCCTTTTTATGCCATGGTACGGTTTTTGGTAGCTGAAGCTGCCGTTGGGCCCGATACTGCATCTTTGCAAAGACTCGGCATGCGTGCTAGTATTTTTAATGTGAAGGCAAGTGCAATTTAAAATGTGCTATAAAGAAATTGTCAGGCGAAATATTGAAGAAAAAAAACTGTTGTATTTACAGGTTCATGAAGTGTTGTGTGTACATTGTACACGGACAAACCTCATAAAAATACGGCCCTGAATGGTCTTGAACAGTATTTGATTACAGCGTACCAAAGCACTTCGAATACTATAGTCTGCAGAGTTCCAGGTCACTTTGGTATTGACAAGAATAAACAAGCATATGCTTCTGCAGCACTAGCCACACGAAGAAGCAGTCATGACGAGATTAGTGTGTCACACTATGCAAGATCTGGAAGCACTGTGCCACACAACATCAATACCTTCGTTTCATACTTATTTATGAGTGGAAACTTTGTAGACTAGTGATTGCATTATATAATTGGTGCATCTTTTCATGACAAGCCCTTTGTTCTGACTACAAGTGCGTTGGTCACTTTACTGCCATTGCTGTCTTGACAATGATTTTAAAAGTGAAGAGAACTTTTTAGAGGAAAATAAGTATGAATACAGCAAACAAAAGTGAATATACTTCAGTGACTCTGATAATGTTAAATTTAGTGAAAAGAGATTATGTTGGGTGTATTGGTGAATAATGTTGGGTGGAGAGAAAATTTTGCTATGATTTGAGGGGCACGTTTGTGAAGAAGTATTTTGTGTATGTTAGTATTTGTAGTGGTGCCCCGCACAAGCGTGTCGGATAAATTTGTAATTTCACCTTGTTGTGCGCCAAGAGAAAATGTTTGCTGTATAAGTAACTATATAAGTAATTTCAAAATCTAATGAGGGTGGCGATTTGGGCTTGTTGGTATTGTAGGATGATAATATATGGTAGCACAGACAAAACACACGGACAAGAGAAAGCACCTTTGCGCTGTGTTGTCGTGAATGCGCCTTCTCTTGTCCGTGTTCTTTGTCTGCGCTACCATATATTATCTTTCAAAATCTAGCCAGATGTTGGTGGCTTCAATGTTAGCACGATATCATTAAAGACCTCGTTTCACAGAAATTCTGGCATCAGCGTCAATGCCGTTAGTTGTTTGCGAAAAATCTTGGCTTTGACTGAAAAATCGACATGTATGCAAATAAAAGAAATAATAAAACTCTTTGGTACGAGTGAGCATCTATGTTAGGCCATCTGCGGCAAGCGGGTTCTCTCCCACAAAGCCAAGCTATCGCTCGCAATTGCTTCAGGAAAAAAGCACTATATAAATTCCATGCAGTAGAAGTAGTCTTGTCGCATGTAATAGTATTGTGTGGCAAAAGCATAGATTTGCACCAGGTATCAGAAGATGTAAACCGGGCAAAGAGCGGGTGTCCTGAATGCCCACCCATTACAAAGCTCTTAAAGACATCATGCATTGCTCCATCAGCAAAAGCATCAACAGAGCGAACTGCTGCGTTGGTTCGTGTATAGCCCTACGGACGCATAATAGACCCTTTGGGTATTCTAAAAATGCAAGTTTCTGTTGTTTTGTAGGTTTTGTTAGCACCTCATTAACATTGAGAAGATAACGTTTTCGAAATGATTTTTCGAGATGCCTGCAACCATGGTCAACATGTCTCTTTAATTTCTAAAAAAATTCTGTAAGTTGCCCGTAAAGCAGGCTTCTGCACAGTATGATGCATTGTGAGAAGAAGCCGACTCAAACTATACAATTGTGTATATGCATGCTGGGACTACTGATCAACTGCCAGCTCATGAAAAGATATATGTCGCGACGCTAGCCCGCACAAAAAAAAAGTGTTCTACATGTCATAACTACCAGCAGTACTGATCAACACTCCTAGTTTCGAATCCACCATCACGTGGATGGTGGGGACATCACCGGAGTAGCTCAGGTTACCAACCGAGCACCATGCAGACATATCGTTATAAGGTTACAGGTTTATTCTCTGCCAGTGATATGTTATCTTTTCATCCACTTTACTTTCTTCACAATCGCATTATAATTAGTACTTTCTTGTTTGTTCTAATTATGTCGAGCCTATATTAATGAAAGGCGAGCTATTAGAAATCCACATCTTTCGTTCATTGTGCATCTCAACAGCCAGCAAGGTGAACATCCAGGAAGATTTTTTTTGCACACAAAAAAACTTTAAAAAAAGTAAAGCAATTAAGGTGCAAATTTCTCATCTTTTAAGCACAGTTTGTGACGCGCGAGTGGTTTGTTGCCATCGCAGGTTGACATAAGTTCTCGATTGGTCGACATACGAGAAAGACTGGCCATTAATTGATTGGACATGTAGATGCACGCCTGTCCTGCCATGTCTCGCATCAATATAGTGGGTGCAATCATCCGGTTTCGCTTGATTTGTGTGCTTTTGACTGGGCGAGCGGATATGGCAGCACGTACAGCCAACAAGCTCAAAATACAGATCGGCTTAACTCTTCAGGCTGACATTGTCCACGTGCTTTAAGAAATAAGTGGCGATGGTGAGGTAGCGCCTCTAGAAAGTGAAGGTGAGAGAGAAACCTACCTATCTTCTTCGAACACGGAGTAATTTAGGGGCCTTTTAAGGTGTGTGGCAGTTGCATTGCAAACCCCTTCTCCCACTCTCCTGCACCTTTGAGCACACTTCCTAAATTTGTTCAGAGATATGTTTATAAAAAGTTCAGGGCTATTTGCAGGAAAATGAGGAGCCCTGAATTAATGTCGCCATTTGAGAAAAATCATACATAAATGTACATTTATGTGTGCATATATATTTATGTGTTACACGCAACTGCTCCAAAAGGTAGTGCCAGAGTAGAGGCTAGTCAATTGGTTGTACATAGGTAGTTGACACTTGTAATGCTCTCTTTGAACATGAAAATGTGTGAATGTTTTCCTGTCATTTTCGTGCTCTTCTTCATATTCAAACAATACGTCACAAGTATCAGATTCGTTTTATTTTTCACGTGAAACAAAGGAGAGAATACATGATTAGTATGTACTGAAGGAGATCCCATAGTTACAAACTGAATTGGGACCTCCTGTAAATGATAACGTAGTAAATAATGCAAGTAAATTGGCAATTCATGGACATTTAATAATAACAATATTGACTAATTCAAGTTGAGTAATAAAATAACAAATAAACAGCATTAACAAAAAACATTGTACAGCCCACACCAATAAACAATATATAAAGACAAATACGGAAAATTACAGAAGAATGCTATACATATATATATATATATATATATATATATATATATATATATATATATATATATATATATATATATATATATATATATATATATATATATATATATATATAGGTATGGGATATGGCACAACGGGAGCGTTGTCAACAAGGATAAATATATTTATTTCCCAACAGTTTCGGGAGGGGTCCTCCCTTCATCAGGGGATGAGTTATACTGACATGAATTTCCAAACTTCGTTGCTGCCGCGTCCCTCTCGCCTTAAAACATGTTTGCGAGAGTGAGAAAGAACTAGAAAAAGGAAAAAAAAACAAAAAAGGAGGAGAAAAAAGACGAAAAAGAAAAAGAAAGAAAGTAAAAAAGAGGAAAAACCACTGTCAACACTGAGAACGAAGCCAACTGTCCGTCTACATCCACATACGGTTCATATCACGTGCTGTTCAGTTTTTGACGTGTGTCGGGCCACCCAAGATTGTCGCCGCGGTGCCGGGAGGGTCCGTGACGGCGTGCATAAAGAAAGGGGTTTCTCCGTAATGGGTCGGTCGGCGGGCGGCGTGCGTAAAGGAAGGAATTCCCGTTAATGGGTCGGTCGGCTATTTACCTTTAATCTTCGTCCGTTTCCCTTCAATGGTCATCAAGTGGTAGGCGAAGGTAAGCACTTTGTATGTGCATGTAAAAAAAACACACACAAAAAAAGGACAGTGTACACGTACGAGTCAGTCAGAAAAAAGCATGGTCTCCAGCTATCAATCTTTGTCACCAATTTTCTCCTGGCTTACTTCTCGGAGGCAGTTGAGTTTTCCGGGGTCCTCGTTGATGCCGGCTACTACTGTACGAAATTTGAAAATAAAATATGCCTCACGCTGTTCGCGCTCGCGTCTGTTTGAGAAACCGGACTGCAAAAGAGTTACGCTGATATTTTCAAAACTGTGGTTTGGCAGGCGCAGATGTCTAGATAAAGGTAGCTTCGGCAGTGAAGTGGCGTGGTACCGGTGATTATTCAACCGCAGTCGAAATGGCGTGTCTGTTTGGCCGATATATTCTTGTCCACAGATGTTGCAATGTAGCAAGTATATTACGTTACTGGAGTCACAGTTAAGGCTTTCAGTTATGCAGAATTTGAAATCCGAGAAGTTCGCTTTGGATTCACGTGTTGTGACCATCTGTGGGCATACCTTGCATCGAGCTTTTCCGCAGGGATGGCACCCTGATTGAAATTGGGGGTGTTTGTTTTTGCTCTGACAAGAATGTCCTTCAGATTTTTATCCCGGCGGTACACCACGTGAGGTGGCTTCGCGAAAATAGAAGTTAGTCGTTTGCTTTGCCTGATTATGTTGAAATGGCGGGAAAGTATGTTGTTGATTCGTGGCGCTCATGAGGAGTAAGTTAGTACAAGGTTCGTTTGGGAAGTCGTTTTAGATAATCTGTTTGGTCCCTTAAATATATCATTCCTGTTCACGTTCGTCTACCACATGAAATCACAAACTAGTAAAATGGATAAATATGACTGTACCACAGAACACCTACCAGTTTAAAGTGCTGTACCCTTTAGATCGGACGGTGGCTTGCGCCACCAATCCGTAATACCTAATGAACCAAAAACTATATTTTTTTCCCTTTAAATAGTGAGGCTGGGGATTCGTACTTTGCAGTGAAGGGTTTAAATTTCACTCGTGCCTTGACTTTAGCCACCAATCAGATAACCTCCTTCTAGTTAATTCTACCCGCTTAATTAACGTCTATTTTGCCCTCCCTGTCCCTAAACCCCAGTGCTTTGAAAAACTCTGCGCCATCATCCTGAACAATAGGGTTAAGCCCTTTACAGAACATCATCAAGTGTTCGGCAGTTTCTTCTTCCTCTCCACACGCACTGCATACCGTGTCTACCCCTTCGTATTTGGCCCGATATGTCTTGGTTCGCAATACTCCTGTCCTGGCCTCAAACAGTAGAGAACTACCTCGAGTATTATCACAGATCCTTTCCTGGGCAATTTCCTGCTTAAAAGTTCGATAGATCTCTAGCGTGGACTTCTTAATCATGCCAATTTTCCACATATTGGTCTCAGCTTCCTTCACCTTCTTCCCGACAACTCTTTTTGGTTTGGCCCCCTGCTCTTTTCCAAGTATTGACCAGTCAATTCTCTGGTTCGCTTCCTCCATTTTGTATCAACATTCTTCATGTACAAGTAGCTGAATATCTTCCTAGGCTAACGCTTTTTCCCCATTTCTTTCAATCGCTTCTCAAATTTTGTCTTGTTGCTAGCTTCCTTGCCCTCAAATGATGTCCATCCCATATCACCTTGTACTCCCTGATTTGGTTTATTCCCGTGAGCTCCTAAGGCAAGCCTACCTATTCCACGTTGCTTAATTTCTAATCTTGTTTGAACTTCTGATCTCATGCACAAGACCGCATTGCCGAACGTCAGCCCAGGAACCATGACCCCTTTCCATATTCCTCTCACATCATACCTATTGTAATTCCACTATGCCCTATTTTTCATCACTGCTGCATTCCTGTTACCTTTAGTCGTCATGCATGTTTCGTGTTCCCTTAGGTACTCGGCCCCATTGCTTATCCATACGCCCAGATATTTGTACTTATCTGTTATCTCTAGCGTGACCTCGTGTATTCTAAGCTTACTACCTTCATTGTCATTAAAAATCATGACTGCTGATTTTTCCTTAATGAATCTGAACTCCAACCTGTCTCCCTCATTGCCGCAGATGTCCATCAATCTCTGCAAATCTTCCTTGTTGTCGGCCATTAGCACCATATCATCTGCGTACATCAATGCTGGTAGTGCCTGTTAAACGAGTTTTCTTTGTTTGACGAAAGAGAGGTTGAAGCCCAGTCCACTTCCCTCTAATTTGTCCTCTATTCCTTGTGGGTACATCATGAATAACAAGGGTGACAGTGGACACCCCTGCCTAAGTCCCCGTTTCACCTCTGTGGGCTTGGATACCTGTTTTTCCCACTTTATAACTACCTTGTTACTTTTATAGATTTCCTTTAAAAGATTAGTGACTCCATCTTCCACATCCAGTGTGTCTGGTATTCCCCACAAGTCCTCTTGAACCACGCTATCATACACTCCCTTGATATCCAAAAATGCTAGCCACAGGGGCCTGAGTTCTTTTTCTGCTATTTCGATGCAGTGCGTCAGTGAGAACAGATTGTCTTCCAACCTCCTGTGTTCCCGAAACCCATTCTGCAGTTCCCCCAGCACCCCCTCATTCTCTATCCATGCCTGCAGTCTTTCCTTTATAGTCTGCATCGCCAGCCTGTAGACCACTGATATCACTGTTATAGGACGGTAGTTGTTTATGTCATCTTTGTCCCCCTTTAATTCCTTAAGAGATCATGCTCATCCTGCTAAGTTTCCATCCATCAGGGACCTCACCATCGATTATTGTTCTGCTCACTGCCTCTCTCAAAGTCTGTTTAGACTTGGGACCCAATGTCTTTATCAGCATAATAGGAATGCCATCTGGGCTTGTTGATGTACTACTTGGAATCCTCTTGTCAGCCCTTTCTCACTCTCGTTGTGAAAATGGAGCCATTGTGCCACTTTATCCATCCCTGTCTATTGTGGTGCATAAGGCACTTCTTTGTTGAAATTTTTTCTGTCACCCTTGTTCTTATATATTCAATAGCTCCGTCCCCTTCTAGCCTAGCACCTTGAGCTGTAGTTACAAACCTCTGCTATTGATTTATTTTATTTTGTAGGGAGTTTAGATGGTTCCTGTATTTCGCAGCTGCCTTTCTGTCCTTTTTATTACTTCTGCCAGCCACTGAGCACCCTTTCTTCTAATCTTTTCATTGATCAGGAGGGATGCTTCCCTTCTAGAGCTTAGAAAGATTTCCCATTTTCTTTCAACATCATCTATCGGTTCACCCCGTTGCTTAGTATGTCTGTGTTCCCTAGAGGCTTCCTGACATTTTTGCTATGGCTCTCTTAACTTCCTCATCCCACCAACTCTTGGGCTTGTGTCTTCTTTTCCGAGGTGACTTGTCATGTGCCTTAGCAAGCTCTAGCCCAAACAGTCTAATTAGATTTGTGTATGTCCACACATTCTTATTATCCTCAGTGATTACTTTCTCAATTTGTTTAGTAGCGATTTCTATTTGCCTTTCTGAATGAAAATTTTCCTGTAGTTGCTCATCTTGTGTCCTTCCCACTTTCGCTGCTTTTCCAAAACTTAGCTTGATACGTTTGTGATCAGTACCCAGACTTCTGGAGCCACCTTAATCTATGTGCATTCCCCTGAGCTTATCATACATCCTATGTGACATCAGTGCGTAATCTATCGTTGACTGCAGCCTTCTTACCTCCCATGTTTTTTGCCCTTCACACTTCTTGGTACTGTTGCAAATGATCAAATCGTGCCTTTCACACATATTCATGATCATTTTGCCTGTTGAGTCAGTATACCCATCTATAGCTTCTATGTGTGCATTCATATCTCCTAGTATAATTATCTCGCACTCTCCTCCTAACTCCTGATAGTCATTTGATATACACTCTACCATTGCCTGGTTTTCCTCTCTGGCCTTTGCTCCCGTCCACAAGTACACGAAACCAAGGAGTGTCATTTGCCCTGCCACTTTTCCTTTTAGCCATAAATGTTCCTTGCATCCCTGCTTGACTCTTTGCCAACCCGTGTTCTTATGTATAAATGCATCAATTCCACCCACCCCCCTTTTTAATGCCTTCTATTCTATTGCAATATTTCCATACGTAGTCGAGATTGCAGGGTGGTTGCTCCAGGTCCCGAAGATGTGTCTCCACAACCCCATATACCATCAGCTCCTCCTGCCTCAACTGCTCTTCTATCTCTTCCCACTTTAACCTATTCCTGCCACCATACATGTTAATATAGCCTACGTCTGACTTAGCTCGGCCCTTGTGCTTACGTCGATTTTTTCTCCCACGCACTTCGTGTGGCTTGAATATTTGTGCCCCTTTAGGTCCGTCTTTGGCTACACTGTTGGCCTCAGGGTTCTGGGTCCCCCTAAAAAAGCTATGGCTTGGCGACCCATTCTGTTACCGACCCTCCTGCCCGTCGCTCCACTGTAGTGAATGCCATCCTGTGCAAAGGGGTGAGCGCCGGGCTCGTACACGTCTTGGTTAACTTTCTTTACGCTGTATCCGAGTAACTGGCTCGAACCCTTGATCACACAATTGGCCTCCAGTACCCTCCTTTCAATCCCACGAGGCTGCCCCCAGACCTCTGGGACTGTGCATATGGTCACATACGCCCAGCGGCTTTTCGGAGCTTACACATCCCATTCTCTAACTTTCTCTGAAGGTTCTGATCCTTGCCCTTCAACACATCATTGACCCCAGCACGAATAATGACTAGATTTTCGCCCTCCATGCTGTTTTCTACAACCTCCTGAGCTTTGGCCAGTGCATCCACCATGCTCTTCCCTGACTGTGCCTCCACCCTGACTCTCCCATCTTCCTTCACTGTCTTGAAGAGGCCATCCCTAATCCTGGCCACGTTAGAGTGCCCCACCACTAGGACCCTTCTACGCTCCAATCGCTGGCTTCCTGTTTGTGATGGCGCCCCTGTTTGCTTCACCTGTTTCTCTCTCTGCCGTCTGTCCTGTGTTTCTGCCCTGCTTGAGACTGCTGCACCACACGGATGCTGCACCACCGAGTTGTATGTTCTCGGAGCCTCCGTGCTGTGGCCAGACACTGCGGCCCCCTGACCTCCCTTCTCGCCTGTTCCTTCTCGCCTGTTCCTTCCCGCCTGTCGCCTTCTCCGCTACCCACACCTTCCGTCTCACACAACTCGGGCCGGGGCAAAGCGCCATTAGTTCCTTTACCCGCTGCTCTAGCTCGGTTCCCCTTCCCGTTCTTTTTGAAGGTCACCCTTCATTTGCTCTAATAGGCTGGCGGTAGCCTCCTCTCGCTCACGCGACGCTCCGAGCTCTTTTTGGAGTTCTTTTCTCTTTTCCGCTTCTGTCCATAGTGTCGGTCGCGAGCGCCATTGCGCGGAGCTTGTTTAAAACTGAAGGCAGGCCAACTTTGCTGGGAGCGTGAGCCATTCCTCAGGCATCTTTCTAGAGAAGGCGTTGGCTCAGGCAACGCCTCCTAGATTTCCTGTGCCTGCCGGATTATCGGTGGTCACTTGGGAAGCGGCGGTTGTAGGAACTACAATAGTGGCGTCACTCAAGTAGGAGGGGGGGGGGGGGGAGGGGTGTTTTTAAGTAGGTTTTTACGTTTTTAGAGCTTATATGCAACAAAAATAACGTTAAAAAGTTTTAGAAAGGCGTAAAAGTAAATATATTTAGCCATACGTAAGTGATGCAGTCATTTAGCAAGCAACTTTTTTTTTATTACAAGGCATCCTCTCAAATTACTAGCAAACGCCAGAATTGCTAATCTTATAGGCGAAGTACAAAGACCCTTACCCCTACGTAGGCAGCGCCGCCATAAATGACCGGTGTTTCGCGCTTATTCTGCAGGCACAGGAAATCTAGGAGGCGTTGGCTCAGGTCCCTAGATAAAAACATCTTTTAACCTTGCCCTTGTTTTATCTAGGGAGCTATTAGAGCGTGATGTGCGTCTATTTGTTTACCTCTTGCCTATCACCACCATGTGGTGGACAGACGCGCCACTTTCATATTGTTGACTCGTCTGAGAAGTTTAGTTCGCCATCACTGAAGCGCCAGGGTGGCTTTGACGCTGCCAGAGCATTGAAGGACTCTGACGCTGCCGAGATTCGTCCACTTCGCTGAATATACTCGCGAAGGTGTCATCTGCTGAGGCGTCAGTGACGAGTGGAAAAGTGGTACCAATGGTGCCAACGCGGAACGTCAAACGCACTCAATGGACGGCACGCGAAATGTGTGTGTTCACCGACAAGCAGCCAACATTCGCAGGTGACGTACTGTCGCTTATTTCCTTTGTCATGATATCAAACAAACTTATGCATGTTACTTATTTCTTTCTTCGACAGACTCTATGGTTCGTTACAGTGTGGTTAAATGAAGTTACGTGTTTCCAGCTCCGAGAAACGGAGGCGGGTAATATCGAAAATGTGGTTTTTCATTGCACTATAGAAAAGTAAGTAATGCATTATTGTAGCCCTAACATATTATGCTTAACTTGGAAACAGTGGAATGTGTTTTGAACAGCGACTGTAGAGCTGAGAATGCACTAGGTCAAAATAACCAGGCGCACCGCTCCACAGCCTGTTTCACCATGTGCTTCAGCGCTACAACTAGCATTTGCTACTCTCGTTGACTCTACTCTGGAGTTCCGATTTCGCCTTTACCACCTTTACTTTTGTGTGTCATTTTACCATATGGTGTAGTAGCGCAAATTCACGGGGACGAAGAGGACAAGAAAACACGACACTCGCTACTCTCGCAACTAATTTTAGTTTAAAAATTAGTTGCGAGTGTCGTGTTTTCTTGTCCTCTTTGTCCCCGTGAATTTGCGCTACTACACCATATGGTAAAATGATGTCTCACCAACTAGCCCAGCTCTCAACCCTACTGAACTTTTGTGTGTGTTTGTAGTCCTGGTTGAACCGCAGTGTGTGTGTCTTCTTAATTTTTTTACTGCAGGTCGTCTTGGCGTTGTGACCAGTATCCAATGCATGCAATGCCAGTCAGAGTTATTCAATCATATGAGCAGCGCGTGCATAGCAAGTTTGAAAAGATTTCATGCACTAAATGTTTGAAGTACACACTAGGGACCGGATATTGTTATCACGTTCAACTCTTAAAGGTCCTTAAATTTAAGAGTCCTTAAATTTTTTCACTGACCTTTGTTTTCAAGATTTAGGCTGATCATTTCATTTTATAGATTGGAAACCCCAGTTATGACACTGGGAACTCATTCAATTTGTCATGGTAGAGAGACACACTGCTGTTTGAAAGCACAAGTATGCGCAATTGTATTTACTCGCTAGCTGAAGTCTCGCATATGTGTGCTATTGAAAACACAGCACTTCATTATCATTAGGATTCGAGAAAGACGCATTCTAAACGCCCCACTATGTAATGAAAACCTGGCCACACATTTATTCTATTGAGAGCAGGAAGAGCTTCCAAGGCTCATCAGCGCGTTCCCGGCCATGAGACATCGATAGTATTCTGACGTGTTCAGCCAACACCACCTAAACTAGCTCAAGGCCTCCTGGCATAATGATGTCACGGTACTTGCCCGCACCCCTCGCTCCACACCTGTGTGCTGCCAAAGGTTCTTTCCATTTATAGCAATAGGGGTAGTGTATACGGAGCCAAAATAATTTAACGAAAGCTAGAACTTCTTGTACGCACTTACTAAGACAGAGTAATTTAGTAATTTTATAGCAGGAATCGCAAAAGTTGTTGGTCTGCTTTGAAGACACAGAGAGTTGTTTCGTGACACCTTTACTGTACGATTGAAAATCAGACGTTTCTTACGTCCAATCACATACACATTTTTATACATTGTCAACTTTTTGTGTCGCCTTAAGACATGATAAATGCTTGTAAAAGAGGCTATTTTTTTCCAATGTACTGCAGGGGGGGGGGGGGGGTACAGAAATGCAAGCACAAAACCGCTGTATTGAAAATGTCGCTACATCACGCACATCTCACTTTATTAATATGCATGCCTTGTGCGCGGTTGCTTTTTTTTTTGTGGAAGGGGGCATCATATTGCACTGCATCATTTCTAAGTTTGCAAAAATTGTTCAACAGGCTGTTTGTCGCTGCGTTCACTATTAAATGCATCACAGTTTCTGATGTGTGTCTATTGGAGCATGCCTATATTTCCAAAGGATTTTTTAACAGACATTGTCATTGATCGAACAACACTTCATTGATCAGAGTGAGAAAGGAATTCGTTTGCGAAGCTTCCACTATTAAACTTTTCAACTGAAAGTTTTGTAATTGGTACCATGTGAACAGTGGAGAGCTAAGGAAACTTAAACCTACTTTAGAAATGCTGTGCACTTTGTCTGGGACTGCTGTTCCAGATGGAAGCTTCACAAAACAAGCTGAAACACAAAGATCTGGCTGCACTGCAACCGAAAACTTCACATGTGGAGCAGGAGCGCTCTCAATGCTGTCATGGGGTTGTGATGTCGACGAAGAAGCAGACAGTACGTTGAAGATTGAACTGTTTATTTGGGCGAACCTGTGCCCGGTAAACGGAAAGTCGGATCACAGTAGCAAGCTTGTACTGATAACGAGGAATGCAGCGTTGGCCGTCAATAAACTGACAAGCAGTGAAGCGCGTCAGCATTTATACACTTGCCATCAAATGGTCTAGCGTTATCGCTAGCGGCGACATAGGTTCCAGAATAATCTGAAATGTTCACGAAGTGGGCATAATCTTAACAAAACAATCTACTACATCCTCTAAGCTTTTCAAACAACGTAGGCGCGGTTCACGCTCAACATATTGTAACAGAATTACAAAAAAACTTGAAAGGAACGTGGCATCGCCCCCTCTAAAAATGGCATCGTCCCGATGCTTTAACAAAAGATGAAGGTCCAGTAATAAAGACAATAAATACAAGAAATAAAGCACATCAACAACAACAAAATAGAGTCCTCAGGTTCGCGCATGAAATGATTTGAGGCGCACGACATGGACGGCTTCAGGTCGAGCACGGCGCCGTTGAGAGTTCACAATGCCATCGAGAACAACCTCGTAGTCGAGTGGGCTGAGACGTCGAACTACTCTGTACGGTCCGAAGTACCATCGTCCACGTCGGCGTATCGGCGTCCATACCCAGACGCCGTCACCGGACTGGTACTCGACGAAGCTTCGTCGAAGATTGTACCAACGGCTGTTGGCTGCCTGCTGATTCTTGATGCGCAGGTGGGCGAATGGATGAGCTTCTTCTGCGCACTGAAGGCAGACGGTGACGTCGAGGTTTTCTTCATCAGCGACGTTTAGCAGCATGGCGTCGAGCGTCGTTGTCGGTTTCCTTCCATAGACCAACTTTTACAGCGTCATCTGCATTGTTTCTTGTGCGGCGGTGGTACGGTGGCTCATCCAATGTCTTGTGCTCGACGTCGACGTACATGGCCAGCATATCGGCGATGGTCTTATTGAGACGCTCAGTGAGGCCATTGTTCAGTGCATGGCAGGCGGTGACTTGTAGGCTGTACCTTAGGATTGCCTGAGTTAGGTCCTCCGTAAAGGCCGTACCTCTGTTTGTGATGAGGACTTCTGGAGTTTCGTGACGCAAGACGATGTTCTTGATGAAGAACTTTGCTACCTCGGTGGCATTGCCTTTGGAGAGAGCCCTTGTTTCGGCGTAGCGGGTGAGGTAGTCAGTAGCTAGAACATTTCATTCATTTCCGGAATTCGACGTCGGGAACAGCCCCAGTAAGTTCATGCCGATTTGCTGAAATGGCCGGTGAAATGGCTCGATAGGCTGGAGAAGTCCGGCTGGCCTAGTCGGCGGTGTCTTTCATTGTTGACAGTCTTGACATGTCCTGACGTAACGAGTGATGTTGGTGGCAAGTAATGGCCAGTAATACTTCTCCTGTATTCTCGCGAGTGTACGGGAAACACCAAGGTGTCCAGTTGTCGGGTCGTCGTGTAGAGCATCCAAAACTTCTGGACGTAACACTGAAGGTACTACGAGGAGGTAGTTGGCCCGATGTAATGTGAGGGGGGTGCTGACACTCTATGTAATGTTGTTTGCGCTACGAGACGCTCGTGTCTCGCCCAAAAGCCGCATTTGGGGTTACAACCACTGGTCGGTAGGTGGTGTTGTGTTCTCGTTGATCACCACTATCATAACCATGGTGTAGCGCCGGCGGTGACCCCTGGCGGAAGGCAAGATTTGGTGGCGGGCGAGAGTTAAGCGAGTCTCTTCTGCGCCTGGCGGTTGCTGCGAACGGTTGTCTCTAGTGACTGCGCGTGGTGGGTTTTCGTGGTAAGTCAAGCGTTGGCGCCGCCGCCTTGGGTGTGTTATTGTGTTTGTCATGGATTGTATGATAATATTGTGTAAGGATATGTTAGCGGGTTAATTACAATTGATGTATCGATTTGGCGGACGATATTGTCGTTCTAAATTGGTTAAATAAATGTGTATTGTTTGGTTTGTACCGACCGCGTCTGCTGTGTCCTTTCACTCTAAGAGCGTGGCGCTCGCTGGCCAGTTCGAGACCCCACAGGTGAAAAGTTTTTTTTGACAAGGATGCTGTTACGCAAGAAAAACGACGCCAGTACTCGCATGAATATTTTTCGAACAACGGCAGCCTTTCCCTCTAGGTATTCCACAAGGCCCTTGATTTCAGGGTTGGCACGCTGTCGTTCTGCAAAATTATTGGCGTCTAAGGTTCCCAGATAGCAGTCGCCGTCTTTTTTGTCCTACGGCGGTGGGTCGACGGGGGCGCAAGACAGGCAGTTAGCATCAGAGTGCCTTCGCCCCGACTTGTAAACGACGGTGATGGCGAATTCCTGCAGTCGCAGACTCCACTGTGTGAGATGACCTGAAAAGTCCTTCAACTTAGCTAGCCAACTGAGGGCATGGTGGTCGCTCACAACTTTGAAAGGCCTGCTGTAGAGGTAAGGGCGAAATTTGGAGGTAGCCCAAATGATGACAAGACACTCCTTTTCTGTTGTGGAATAGTTGACTTCCGCCTTAGATAACGACTCGCTTGCATAGTTGATGACCCTTTGAAGCCCGGCAATCTTCTGCACCAGGACAGCTCTGAGCCCTACACTGTTTGCGTCGGTATGGATTTCTGTGTCAGCATTTTCCTCGAAATGAGCTAGCATTAGCGGTGTCTGCAGGCATCGTTTTAGTTCTTGAAATGCTTCCTCCTGCGGGGTTTCCCACTTGAACTTGACGTCGGTCTTTGTCAGGTTAATGAGTGGCTCAGCGATGCGGGCAAAATTTCTGACGAAATGCCTGTAATAGGCGCAGAGGCCGAGAAATCGATGCACGGACTTCTTGTCGGCGGTAGACGGAAATGCTGTGATGGATGTTGTCTTTTGTGGGTCGGGGCGTACTCCGCACTTGCTTATCACATGTCTCAGGAACAAGAGTTGCTCGGATGCAAAGCGGCACTTTTCTGGCTTCAGAGTGAGTCTGGAGGTTCTTATTACTAGAAGTACACGAGGCAAGTATGCCACTTCAATTCAGCGAGCACGGTGTCTATAATACATTGGAACGTCGCAGGCGCCGAGCGAAAACCAGGGCATGATCTTGAACTCGAAGAGGCCGTCTGGTGTTATGAACGCAGTCTTTTCTTGGTCTCTCTCATCTACTTCGATCTGCCAATAGCCTGTCTTGAGGTCCATCGATGAGAAGTATTTGGCGTTATGGAGTCGATCGAGGGCGTCGTCTATTCAAGGGAGAGGATATACGTCCTTCTTCGTTATTTTTTGTGTCGGCGATAGTCAACGGAGAAGCATAGTGTTCCATCCTTTTTCTTCACTAACACCACTGCTGACGGTGGTTTTAGTGAAGCCAGGTGAGGGTGAACGAGATTATCCCAGGGGTGTCTTCTGTGGTTCGGCGAGATAGTCGACGATGTCACGTGGTCGTTCACCCCGCTGTGGAAGAGCCCATGGGCTCTTCGAAGGCTGGATGATGTTGCGTCGAAACTCTGTATGGACTCTGACGGAGTGGCCTGACATTTTCTTTATTGCAATTTGATGTTTCGCGACAGGGGTCTGCCAAATTTTTGATGACGACGAAAAGCAGTTCTTGTATTTCAGGAGCAGGTTTTTGAGCTGCTCTTGTTTATGCGTCGGAGTAGATTAGGTGAAATCGGTGAGGGCGAAAGCGTTGCTGGCTTCCAGTATCTCTTCGATGTAGGCACCTGTCGTGCCTTTTCTCACGTGCTTGTACTCGTTGCTGAAGTTCCTGAGCATCACTTATGCGTTCCCTCCTCGCAGCTCGGCTATACCTCTGGCGACGCCAATTTCGCGGTTAATCAACAGGTGCTGGTCTCCTTCAACGACGCCTTGCATGTCTGTTGACTCTTGAGTGCCGACGAAAATGCTGACACTGGACTGAGGAGGAATGGTGACTTGGTGTTCCAGCACATTCAAGGCGTATCTTGCTGGCGACGTGTGCAGCGGCAGTGCTTTATGTGTGGATAGTGTTATGGACTTTGTTCTCAGGTCGATGACGGCACCATGAAGGCTTAAGAAATTCATACCAAGGATGACATCTCCGGAGCAATGCTGTAGTATAATGAAGCTTGCGGGTAAATCTTGCTGTTAATGGTGACTCTTGCATTACAGATTCCTGACGGTGTAACTAGGTGACCTCCAGCAGTATGAATTTCGAGGCCTTCTTAGGCTGTCCTAACTTTCTTCTATTTCGTGGCGAATGTCCTTCTGATGATGGAATAGTCAGCTTCGGTGTCGACGAAAGCTGTTACACTGTGGCCGTTGATGAGGACGTCGAGGTCGCTAGTTTATCGCCTTGCGTTGCAGTTGGGTCGTGGCGTCGAATTACGACTACGACGATTTGTACCGCTGGTTCGACGTTGCATCGTCAGGTATTCTGCTCGCTGCAAAGTATCGGCCTCCGAGCTGCGTTCGGGAACCGGCATGTTCTTGACGTTTCGTCTCGTCGATGCCTTCAATGGCGGCGGCGGAGGATTTTTGACAGTTCGTCGTACAGCAACTGCACCTCCATCGATTGCTGCCCTTAGTTTTCCTGATACAGGCTAGGTGACCTGCCCTGGTTTGGGCCACTGTACTGTCGACGGTGTGGTGACATATAGCGGCCGGGTAAGGGTGAACGAGATTATCCCCGGGGTGTCCTCTGTGTTCCGGTGAGATAGTCGGCAACGTCACGTGTTCTTTCACTCCTATGTTGATGTGGCACGTCGATGGCAAAACCTTGTAGTCCCATCTGGCGGTACTGGCAGTGGCAGTACGTTTGACCGGCTTCACCACAGTAGTAGCACAGTGGGGGGTGGTCAGGGGCGTGCCAGACTTTCTTGAAGCATCAGTCAGGCTTCCTTCAACTGTCAGTCAGTCTTCCTTCAACTATAGCGCTGGCCTGCTGGCGGGTGGTATCGTGGCGGTGGTGCCTGGCCGAAGAACTGCGGTGAGGCAGTGTCCTGGCGAGGGCATGGAGGAGCGTTGCGGCGCACTGCAGCGGCATAGCTGATTGCTTCCGGTTCAGACTGCAGTGTTTCTGGGATTCCAAGCGACTGCCGAACTTCTTCACGGACAATGGCGGCGATTGAATTGGCTTGAGGCTGCGTCGAAGGCAACAGCTTCCGCAGTTCCTCCCGCACGATCGCTCGAATCGTTTCGCACAGGGCGTCGATACTAAAAGCATCGACGCAGTTGAGTGAGGCGCGGCGGTTGTACCGAGTTGTGCGCATCTCGAGCGCCTTTTCCATAGTCGTGACCTCGGTAATAAATTCGCTGACAGTCTTAGGCGGGTTCCGGACAAGTCCCGCTAACAGCTCTTGCTTGACCCTCCGTATGAGGAACTGGAGCTTCTTTTCCTCAGCCATGGTGAAGTCGGCGTGCCGAAAGAGCCGGGTCATCTCTTCGACAAAGATGGTTACACTTTCATTAGGGAGTTGCACCCTTGTCTCCAGCGATGTGGTGGCCCTTTCCTTGCAAATGACGCACGTGCTCAGGAATGTCATCCGAAAAAATTCCCAGGTTCGTAGCACTGATTCATGGTTTTCGAACCAATTTTTCTTTGGGGTCCCAGCTGTTCAAGGCGGCGACTCAGTCGTATATTTCGATCCAGCTTTCCAGGTCCTCGCCTGACGATCCATGTAATGTTGGAGGTTCCTTGGGCTGCCAGAGAACGACTGCGGCGGGCTGAACGGGTGCGGTCATCATTGCTGCTGATGATTGCGGGATTCAGGGCTGCCTTGCTGTTTCAGGAAGGGGCCCGTACTCTGGTTGCAATCTCCTCTGCCAGCGGCTTGTTGGCTCCTCAGGGTTGGCTTCAGTGTCTTCTTTGCTGCTTGGGCTAGGTTCGCGGCTTGAAGGGGGCGTTTAGAACATCGAAGTAGCAGCACCTCCACCAGATGTCATGGGGTCGTGACGTCGTGAAGAAGCAGACAGTACATGAAGATAAAACTATTTATTTGGGCGAACCTGTGCCTGGTAAACGGAAAGTTGGATCACAGTAGCAAACTTGCACTGATAGCGACGACTGCAGCATCGGCCGTCGATAAACTGACAAGCGGCAAAGAACGTCGGCATTTATACACTTGCCATTGAATGTTCTAGCCTTATCGCTAGTGTAGAGTTCGGTGTCGCTGTCAAAGAGTATCACGCCGAGATCGTCCACAATCGGAAAACTTTTCGTCGGTACACCGTCAATCCATGACCACAGGCATGTCTCAAGGTGTTGTCTTATAGTGCGCGACAGGAATGTGCGAGGCTGCACCAAAATGCTGCACCCTCGTGCTAGAAGGTGCAAGGGTTCGCGGCACCATGATGACACCTAACCAACAACCTGTACAATCGAAGACGGTGGTGCAGGGGGTGCCACTGTCTTCTTTGAGAATCGAGGAGCGAGGTGCAGCGCACCATGAAAAGGTGCAGACTGTGCAGAGAACATAGGTGATCGAATTGACCTACTATTAACTATATGCGAAAAAAGCATGAACATATGCATTAATATTTCTAATTGTTGCTTGCCTTCGAATAGGCACTTGCCGTTAAATCTTTCCTTGGAATAGCTTGCAGCTTCTTATTCTTGGGGCCAACGCCCCATGCAGAGAAAGACACATGAAGTTTGGTCCACTGTCATAATTTCCTTTGCTGCCAGGGACGCAACAGCGGCCCAGGTTGCTGGAAGCACTTGACCACATGTGGCTCAACGGATTTCTCACACGAGGAACATTCCAGTGTTCCCGAATGGTTCACTTAATGATGCACGAATATATAACAAGCACAAGGGCACAATTATGAACTGTAACAGGTTAAGAAATTCACAGCTTGATTGAAAATTCGGGGGAAAAAAAGACACTCGCAAGGAATAAAAACCATGTTCACTCTGTGCAACTTCGCGACGACAGAATGTCTTACCGAGCAGATGAGGTGAAGACGAAAGGAGCAAAATTGACCTACGCGGCAAAACAGGTTGTGTTGACCAGGACAACACGTGTGAAGTAGGTCGCTTGTGTGGGTAGGGTTGAAAAACCCATAAGCTAGTCTACATAGTGTTGGTTCTGCAAGCTCCTAGGCCACGCCTCAGGAACTGGGTGAATAGGAGCGACCAGCATTGACGTCGACAATCCTGGGATAGCCCTGCGGGGCTGCAGTATGTTGAAATAAATAAATGTTGTCATCATGATGCCCACATGTGGTATCGTCTGGCGGCGGCGCCTTGCTGCCAAGAAACGGTCTCACTTGCTTTGTTTCGCTTGCTCTGTGCGGCGTGTTCGTGCGACTTCAGCATTATTGTTGTACCGCTTCGATTGATTAGTCGTGGGGCCGTGATTGCGAATGTGATAATTTGAATCTATGGTCATCAGGAATAAGTAACAGGCACCCATCGTTCGTATGTCTTACTAGACAGGGTGGCCCAGGCGTGTGTCTCCAGCTGCCTTGTCGCTGCTCGGTGTGGCATCAATTTCACAGTCACTGCTTGGAAAAGGATCACACCAAAAATGACTCGCCACACTGTGAATCACTGCAATTCCATATTTCTCTGCGTTTCCATCTTTCCTTGTGGACACTGATGACAATGGGGGTGGTGAAAACATGCCTATAAACATGCGCGGCAAGCAGACGAAATCTCAACTGCAGGTCGCGTCGCCATTTTGTGTGGACACGTGATCCGATGGGGTGGGACTATGGGAGGTGACCATTTGACAGCGCTGGCGGCGTTGAAAGTTGGCAGGCTTTAGACCACTTATGAATTTGGATCTATGCTGGTTATACTAATCGATATTACACATAATATTCGTCCCTCTTTTGCACTATTAGTATCGAATCGTTACTTGGGGACCGATAACTACATGTTGATGCAAAAGAACGCGGCATGCATCAAGTTGATGTCACTGCTCCTTCAACAGCTCTCCGTGTGCTTTTGCAGATGTGTCTATCCCTTTATGGAGAAACGGAAAAGTCTTGTGCTTCGGATATTGTCAGAAAAACATTCTGCCAGTGCCCTCCTGAAAGCCATTCATCGTTTCAGGAAAATTTTGCTGCTTAATATTTTGTGAACGTGGGATAGGGTGGTGTCCGGGGACTGCTAGTTTCATTGAAGCGATTGAAATGAGGAAGAATGATGGATTTCTTTTGTGATGTTTATGTATCATGAGCGTAAAGAAGTATTGCCTGTCTTACAAAGCACTGATTGATGTTAGGTGTTTATTTATTTATGCACTTCTTCACACGTCTGTTTGTACTAAGAGAAACAAATTTTCAGCGAAGTAAGGCTTCACTCGGTAGTGACACTTTGATTTTCACTGCAGAATGCAAGTGTACAGTGGCAATGTGGTGTTACTTTATTATGCATTTTGCCTTCTAAAGCTTTTGTGCATGTGCGTGCGTTGTGTTTTCTAGTCAACAAAATCTTCTAATTATATGGGCTAATAAAGTAATTTTTTGCAGTGCCATTTACTGAGCGACAAACATTTAAATTTACTTAAATATTTCTCTATTATATCACCAAACATAGTCATTGGTCATGGTCAGTGATCATTCGAATGATCAGTGACAAGCATGATCACTGGTATTTTTTTCCTTGGCCTTTTCTCTCAAGTGATGCGTAAAATGCGATGAGTGCATTGTGTTGAGTGCACTGTTTCGCAATATATCCATAATGTTTTGACCTTTCTGGTATATTAGGACAGTCTTGAATTGATTTATAACGATTGTCTTCATTCAGTACACAGTAAATGCGTGTCAATTTGATGCTTGGTAGGAAAATATGATTACTGGACATGTTTGTTAGTCAAGGCCTAAATTTGCATATCTTAATGGCACGAAGTTCTTCGTAGTTTGGTCGTATATGGCCTCAACCCGGTTAACTCACACGGTCATTGGAGCACGGTGGGCATAACGCGCCAACAGTTTTACGTGAAAAAAAAAAAAAAAAACACCTGCATGCCGCTATAGGTAAGGGTGTAGTGCAGAACACCTTTCAGGCTTATCGAAAACGGGCGTCTTGTAGCTTCGCCACATTGTGAACAATGTTGTGGGATGACAAAAGTTGCAACTTTTCGCTTCTTTTATGCAAAATAAGTACAGCATTTACAGGTTTACGAAGAAATTGAAAATATTTTATGGTAGAAATATTTGATTTTTTAAATATTTCTGGTAGTTTGGCATTTGGTCGATACATATGTTTTGTCCAGTCCCCTAAAATCGGAGCTAATTATATTTTAACACAGTTACGAGATAAAGTAGACTTTGTGCTGATATGTATCGTCAAGTTAGTGTCTGAAACATTGCATAGCTTACTTGTGTTCCATTCTGTCATTATGCTGTCACTGAAGTAGTTTAGAGAAAACGGAAAATGTGTAAACTGAGCAAGTACACTAAAGAACTTATATTTTATACAGTCCACATAAATGTGCCAGCATTTCTGACCACTAAATTTGTAATATCATTTCTATCCCTTCTGAATGAATAGCTTTTCTTTTTCATATTTTTTGCAGTTTGTTTCATATTAATCTTGTTCACTCGTATCTCATTTTTTATACTTTTTGCACTTAATTATGAAGTTGTTTGTTCACTGCAGAGCATTTTATGGATATTTCTATGGGGAAAAAAAAGTGCCATAAATGTTTCACTGGGCTGGTGCATAATCTATTGGCGTATTATGAAGAAACTTTTGTCATTTAGGTGTAGTATAGATTAACATCGAAATTGCATTTCTGTGCATTTACTGGAGGTTTTTGCATGTATTAGATATGGAGAGGTAGAAACTGTTTGTAACTGTGTCGTCGTAGCACAGTTACTGGTGCATAACTTGTAGCTTGCTTAGGCACTTAGGCAAATTGACATGGCCTTCTTGGCTTTATTATATGTTGATATACGAATCCTGCTCAGTTTAGAACAGCCACTGTGTAACAACGTCTAATTTGCTAACCAAGAACTGCAGTTTTTATTTTTTCGTAATCTCACAAAAAAAAAACCTTGAGCTGCCACAGTATGAGAAAATGGGCTCCATTATAAGATATCCTATATCATATTTGCCAATTCCAACATTTATCATACACTTATCATCAAATATTTAACCTATTCGTGTATTACTTGACCCAGCAGCACATTTTATTGATTAGCGCAGTGTATGCAATTTCTTCCTGCCGTTTTGTGTAGTTGTACACTGTTATTTATGGATGGTGTTCTTTTTCATGAGCAAGTATTATAGCAATGACTGTTTCGACACAGCAGATATGAAATGACGAGCAGCTGTTTGAATAGGTTACATGGGTCTTTTCTGCCACTTTATTTCGGTACTAGTTGTGCAATTGATTTCTGGCATTTATAGAACATACTTAGTTGATCTTCTCATGCAGGTTCAGCCGGAGCCTTTACAAGTTCTCAAACCTCATTCAGATAGTTTCAGCAGCTTCAAACATTGCAAGTTATTTCCCACAAACCCTTCACACTTTGCCAACTCAGTTTCAGTGAAAGTTTCAGTCAAAACCGGAACCATAACCGTGTCTACAGTCTCTACATCTTGCATGCTACATCCGTCCTTTAAAGCACCTTGTAATGGACATTCCTGCCAAAGCATACCAATCAGCAGTAGCTGCAGAGGATTCTATGTTCGTCATAATGGTCCCCCCTCTTATAACATGCATAGCATATCGACGGGGAGTTGAAGGAGTTTGCAGTAATCATTTTTTTAATGCATTAATATTAAATTTTTTTGTGTAAGTGCTGCATAAGCACATTCTTAAATCAATGTATCTCTGCCTAGGTTCAAGTAAGTTTAGCTAGCTTGGGAACTTGAGAAAGTTTGTTGCTGGTTGTTTATAAAGCTATACAGAACGTAGGTAAGATATTAGAAACTTTTTTTATATTCCATGAGCCATTGACTTCATGTTGTGTTCGTTTATTTTGCTATTTGTTGAATTGTTTATTTCCATGCATATACTCTACATTTTCTTCATGACTCATCTGTTTTATCTGTGCTGTGCTATATTTGTTTGTGATGCTTGTCAGTTGTTTCCTGTTGTAGAGAGTTAACGAGAACAACTCTTAGTTATTCCTTCACACTTAATGCAACTGTATGTGATACGCACAGTGCTCTGCATATTATTTGTGTTCTATGAGCTTGTCATCAAAATGTGGTTTTGAAGCTTTATTTCAAGCACCACTATTTAGTTAATTGCTATGGCTAATTAAGCTAAGTGTGCTATATAATTTTTTTTTTTTTCATATCTGTTTCATGCCATTGTTGATGTCATTTTTTCATCCATGTTATTGTGGCTCTAGCATTGGTTGTCTAGTTGGTAAGCTGCCATATCAGAATGGCCTTAAACCCAAGGCTTTGTTTGCCATTGTGTGAAATGCTATCTAGCAATATTTAGCAAACCTTTACATACGAAATATTCATGAAAAGATCATGCACTTAGTCTGTTGATACATCTGCTTTAGACACAAGTTCAATGTTTGTGCACGGCTCAATCGACTTAGAAAAAAAAATCTGTATGGTTTTTGCTTTTGAATCGCTTTAGGCATACCCATAATAGACTGCGCGACTTCTTATTTGTATTCAAGTCAAGCTCAAGAAGAATGCTGATCTTTTGTTCAGAGCCAACAGCGGCAATGCAAACATCCGAATCTCTGTGGCAGGGCCTCTAAAGTGTTGTCAGTTTCTGTTCGTAGAAATAGACTACGAATCTGAAAAAGCAACATTATTGAACAAAATATGCAACGCACCTTTGTTCAGATAGTGCTAAAGGATGACTTTTAGCTGTGGAACTCGGCCGTACATCTCAAGGGAGCACAAGCACATGCACGCTTGCATAGGCTGCTCACTAGAGAACTGCTGGCGCTCGACGACGTAACTGGCAGACAAAAAGCTGATGCAGTGGTTGAAACTTAAAATTCGCTGAATCATAATGAGCTTTTCTCTTTTTGTTTATTAATTTTGTTCTCCTTTTCTGAATTTTTAAGCACAGGGAGGCTGCATAGCACCCCCTGTACCACCAAGTTTTTCGAATTTGTATAATATTTTCTAATTTCTTCAAAATTAAAAATTAAAACAAAAAGACATTTAATAATAAACAGCACAATGCATTTCAGGCGGGTTGATGTTGCAATGACACATCCGTTTTTATGTTTCAGTCCTTTGGTGAACTGTTTGTGTGAGTGTGCATGCCCCTTCTTGCACTCCTCAGAGATTTGTGGCTGAGTTAAAGAGCACAAAGCAAGCGTTTAGCACCATCTGAGCAAGTGCGAGAAGTAAAATAGCCATCATTGAAACTGTCGAAAATTTAATTACTTGGATAGCACCTTGTTCACAAGTCTTGTGTCAAAAAAAGCCCTCCCCACCTTGCAAACTGGGGCAGCCTCTTCAGGGATTACCGTAAAATGTACAGATGCATATTTGTTTCAGGGGTGAAGCTCCTAAAGTTGTGGGTCTGTCTTTTCTCTGTGACTGATTTGTAACCACCTCTGCAAACTGCTCACTACTTCCTCCTTGCAAACACCTCACTACGCCTCATCACCGGATCCACCACTTTAGCGACCATAAAGCACCTTTGCAAACAAAAACAAAAGAAAAGTTGATTTGTATAATATATGCCGTTTTAAATCTTTCAAATGATGTAATGGGCTACCTTTCACGAGAGCCAGCACGGTGGTCGCATGTCAGCAACATTTGCAGGCGTGTGTGTTGGCATTGCGCAGCTGCATTTGTGAACAGTTGTGAATAACTTAATATAAATGTTTATTTGTATAATATGTGCACAGTCTCACGTCTTTCTAATGTTATCATTCTTTCCGTGGATATGACGTGATTTTTTTTTTTTTCAAATTTTATTCCCGAGAAAAACACAGCAGATGATCGAAACTTGTTTAATTACTTGGCAAAAATTTCTTCTCTGCAGGTTGTGGTGAAGGTGGAACGACCTTGTTGGGCATCCAATACCAGGTGTAAGCAGGTGGAGATTGTGGGTGCAGTCTTCAGGACACTTTCTGCCTGTTTTTCAATGTGTCTCCTATGTCCTGTGTACAGTACTCAAGGATTGAAATGGAAAAAAGTAGGGCTAAGTAGCGCAAATACTTTCGCTTTATATGGTCTTCATTTCGGGCTATATTGGCATAATTTCAACTTGAACGCATAGTTGACGGCCAACGTTGTCATTACGAATAAGACATTACGACGTGACATCTTGAGCAAATGCACGTACCAGACATTATTCTAAAAAAAAGATTGATGCCTTGTTTAAATCTGTGAGTACTGTATGTGAGAAATGAAGAAACATTTGTACATGAAAACCCGACTTGAGTGCACATCTATACATTTCTTTATAATTGATCTCGTCATAAAAATTTTAATGGTTAGTGCAAATGTGTATGTACAAGCTTGCACTTTAAAGCATGCCTCCATCTTTTTTTTCTCTTGAACTTGGTTGTTGCGGGAACATGAAAGAATACTTACCCGAGACCTAAAAGTTGCCTTAACAACTGTAGCTACATGTTCACTCATCGATGTGGTCACGCAGTGATGTAAATTTGGCCACTTTGGGGGCTGTGTAACCCTGATTTTATCAAGAACTATGCAGCTTGTTTTTACAGATTAATCTATAACATGTGTGTGATTTTAATTCAAAATAAAAATTAAATGTGTTTTTAATGTTACTGTATTTTTAGAGGCATGCATTCACTTATGCATTATTGGTATGAGTTGAATGTCACGCTCAGCAATTGTACTTGGCACAATTGTTAACCAATTATTTGGCAGCAGTCTGAGACCTTTTCAAAATGCTGACTAATATAGATGTGGAGCAAGAGAACTTGAAACTTTGGAATAATAGAGCAGTATGCTACATTTGGTACTTGCTTTTGAAATTTCGCCAATGAATCTGCTAGGTCAGAACACTTTATAAATGCATGTTACTCATAGTAAGCCTATAAAAATTGACACAGATACAAGAGATCTTCTGCAGAATCTCGTCAAAATGGCTTTTTTTGCGCAATTCCCAACAGTTAGTTCTGGTTCAGTGGAGGCTTATAAATTAAGGCAGAATTTTTTGCAAAAGTACCATTTGTTTTATGGCATTGTGTACTGTTGCAGTGAAATATATTTTTTCAAAATTAAGAGGCCGAGCCATGCGCTCCAATGTTTTTATCTGAACACACCACACGGCTGTTTTGATACAAAGAAATTAAGAGTCGTGCTGTTGTACATTTTTTAGCACTCTCGTTTTTCATTACTGGAATCTTTTTAGCATTCATCAAACTGACTTGACCTTCTCATGCAGGTGCAGCCTGGGCTTTTCAAGCTACTTAAACCATATCGTAACTGATCAGCAGCCTTTGCAAGTTCATTCCCAGAAACCCTCCCCAATGTAATGTACCGGCTTAGTTACAGTAATAGCTATAGTCAAGATCAGAGCCAAAGCTATATCCAGACTTCTCACAGCCTGCATGGCACATCCTGCTACGAAATCATGCTGCTTTGAGCATAACTAGCACACTGTACCTACAAACGATGGCCACAGTTGAGACCATCTTTATTGTCACAGTTCCCTCCGAGCGTTGGCATGTAGCATTGTTGATTGTGTGTTGTCATGAAGAGCATATCGACAAGGAGTCTGAGGCAGCGTGTAATAATTTCTTTTTGAACTGCACTATGAAATTTATGTTATCTCATGCAAGCATTGTAATGTTTAGATCAATGTTTCTCCTCCTGGATTCACGTAAATTTTATGCACTTCGCACCATGGGCCTGCTTGTTGTTTGCCGTGGATGAAGCCATGTGGAATTCGGCGCGCACTTTTTGAATTCTGCTTTGTGTCCACTTGTTGATTTACTAGTGTGCCTATTTGCTTGTTTATTAGTTTTTACACATATGCTGCAGATTTACTTCATCACTTTTTACTTTGGTAGACGGCTGAAACGGCGCGGACGGGACGGTCGAAAAAAGAACATAAACACAGCCTTTTTTTATCGTCCCGTCCTTCATGCTGTTTTAGTCGTCGTCAGCCATGCGGCACCAACCAACCCAATCAAGGACACTGTTAAAACTTGTCAGTTTTATCTGCGCGTTGGCTGAGCAATCAGTATGCCTTCTTTGTATGAGCAATGCATATTGTTTCTAGGACTGGAATGTTAACTAGAATTCTTGAACTACAATTGTGGTTTTATTCCGGGGGCAAATATATGACTTACACAGTGCCCTACATAATCCGTTAGTTTAATATTTGACGTTACGACCCACTGTTAGACTATAGTTTGGTAGTTTTCTTTGTGAAGGATAATTATTTTAGTTGTGGTTCACAAGTAAATGGATGACACATGATGTAGATTCCGTAATCATTCAAACACTAGGCTGTTTATTATTAATATATGTTATGATAATAATAAACATATATTCCCATATATTCCCTATTTATGTTTTTCTACAGTACTCTGTAGCTGCAGATGCTATTTGGCCTGATTTTTCTCCTTCACAAAAGCTGGACACCCATAGCAGTGTTTTTATCGCAAAAGCATATGCAATTTTAGCTACCATAAAATACATTGTTGGGTGAAACATTAACAAATCAGTTGTATTTAGCAATTCATTCAGTGTGCTGCAAACATCACACACTGTCAAACTGTGTAACGTAGCCCTTAATGATCTTGAACAGTGTTTCTTATAGAATATCTAAGCACTTTAAATATTACAGCTTGCTGGGTGACGGGTCACGTCTGTATTGACCTGAGCGAGAAATTTGTGCAGCAGGGGTCGTGTAAAGAAGCACTCCTGATGAGAATTGTGTGCCGTACAAAAAACGGAAAGGGCTTGCCCGCCACATTCTGCATGACAGGTGACAGTGGGAATAGGGTGTCGAAACGAACAAGCTCCATACAACTGAGCTACCTCCATATTCAGTAGACTTGTAAACAGAACCAGAAAGGACTTGGAAAATATGTTCCATTTAACAAGAGTTTCATTTGCATGACTTGAATATAGGAGTTATGATAGAATGCGGGAGAGGCTCAGGTGTGAATGAGCAGAACATAGTACCGACGCACTTCGTCTGTGGTTCTTCTTTTTCCAGAAGTGGATGTATTCTTTACTAAGAGTAGAACAGGGGTCATAATACGACTACTAAAGCAATCATATCAGAGACAGGTGTTCTATTCAAGCAGCAATTCTATTAACAGATTTCTGGTTACTGAGAGACTACTGTACTAGCTTATATTCGGTGGTATCAGGAGGTTGTTTGTCCCTACAATGGTCGAGTCACTTGATGTGAAGCCATTAGTTATGTTTGCTACCCTTGATTTGCTGCCATCTCATGTGAAAGCTTTCTTTTTGCTTATTGCCTTCTGAACCATCACTGCTCTTGACATCTTCAATACCATCACGCGAGAACCAAATTGCTTCTACACGCTATCATAGCAAATAGTTTCTGTCATGATGTTACAATAATTGCTGTTTTTCTGCAAGCACCCTTAGTATCCATCTTCATGGCACTGACCAGAATGAGCAAGCAGATGCTAATGCATCAGTAGCCACACAAAGAAGACGTTCTGACGAGATCGGTGTGCCACACCAAGATCTGAAAGTGCTTTACCACTTTCTGCATCAGAAGAGAGCATATATGATATTGAAATCAACAAAATTCATACTAGCTTGTATTCAGTGGCGTAGTCAAACCTGATTATATTAAACTCTGGTAGATTGAATGACCCTTTATGTTGAACTACTTATTTTGATTATTGGCTGTTGACTCGCCAATGGTTGTGCAGGGTCACCGTTCATTTCTCCACTCGCTTGTTAATGGGATAGGTGAAAAAGACGGACAGTGTTGTAAAGAAGTGAAATGCAGAAAATTGTATTTACAAACTGCTTGAAGTCAGAGGTGTGTTCTCTTCATGACATAGCGAATCATTATTGCTGTAAACAAAAAAACTCCTCCTAATTGTGTCGTGAAATGTATAACTGGTGCGGCCGTTCGATTTCATGGCATCTGTGGTTCATGCGCCCAGTTATACTTAGTCACTGCAGTTGCATTTGTTATCATCTACGTATATATAGCGGGCTAAAATGGGGAAGCTGATAATTGGTGCATCATTTCGGTTCACTGGGCATTCATATTCTTTCTGTTTTGCATCACACTGCTGCAAACCAATTTAATATTTCTTTCCAAATTCAAGTGCTCAAAGTTAAATTTGGAAAATTTTCAAATGTTTATATGGTTACACCAAATTAGTCACTAAATAAGCCATATTAATGAGAAATCATATTGCATCTAGCAAAAAAAGAAACATGCCCTCATATTTGTTCTTCTCTTTATTACTGAAAGAGGAGTCACTCAGTTATAGGTATAAAAACTAAAATTGAGTTATTTGTAACAATTGAGCCTAGCTGATTTCAAGGTTGTAAGTATTTTTGAATGTGCTGCGTTTGTGGTGGCTTTAACAATGTTTTATGTGCTGTTGCAGATGTCTTGGTCCCCTCTGTGGAGTAGAAAAGGACTCGCATGATTTTAATATTGACAGCAATGCATTGCACTACCCTCTTCTTGGAAATCATTGACGATTTTACACTTGTGTTGGAGCTTAATACGTTATGAACATAAAAAACGTGACGGTGGTATGACTGTCATTTGGACTGCTACTAATGACCCATTGTAATGAAACAAGTGAAATTGACTATGCAGTTCCTGCACTGTTATTCAATTAAAATTCTAAAGACTGTAATAATCTATTTACAATATATGTGTTGAAAGCTTTACTGTAAAGAAATTATGCCTTCCTTACATGGCCCTGGTTCAGTTTAGGTATTTATTGATGCACATCATGACACATCTGTATGTGCTAGGAGAAGATGTTTGTTTTATAAGGAACTGAATTGCTTGCTGGTAATACTTTGATGATGCACTGCAATATATAGATAGTAATGTAAGCGTACAGCAGAAGTCTCATGTTACTTTATTGTGCCTTTTTCTCTATAAAACTTTTGTGTATATCCGCATAGTCTCAAGAAAATCTTCCAATTATATGGCCGAACAAACTTCATTTTTGAACGATTTATTGTCTTTTTTTTTCAGTGCACTAGTTAAGCAACAACCACTTCAGTGTGCCTTAATGTGTCTTCGTTTTCTTCCATAATCGAACATTATTATATTGTTATGGAGATAAAGCGAAGGAAGTCATAGGCATTTCTTCCATCATCAAGCGTTGTTATGTTACGGTATATTGTTACAAAGATAAAGTGAAGGAAGGCGAAGGGCAGAAGGAGCTAACAGGCAAGTGAGTTAGTCACCTGTAGGCAAAGCACAGGCAACAGTCAATATTCATGGATCAAAATGTAGTAATTGTCTTAATTCAGTGTAATTAGTTATACATTGTCATAAAGAGGAATAGTATCTACACGTGTGCGTGATCGTGTGAGTGTCTGAAACTAATAGCTCACTTTGTATTCTATGCCAATATTATGCCTGCATTCAAGCAGGATGGAAACCTTAATGAGAAATGTAGTAACAGTGCTAGTATCTATGGAGAACCATTTTTCTGTGCAATCCTGTCATGAGTAAGAGCGTGCGAGGCATGTGCCGAGAGCTGGAACTCTGTGTCAGTACGCGAGACCCCAATGGTGCAGATACACACCACATTCACGTATAGGATTGGTCAGAGAAAAGCTTGCGGCGCGCGACCCGCGCCGTGATCAAAAATCCCAGAGGATGAGCTAGCACTGTGCTGTGGAGCTTCAAACTGCCAAGGTCAGCAAGGTCAGCGACGAAAGCAGTAGCCGCCCAGTTTTGAAGGGTATCGGCGTAAGAGGTCCGGGAAGTGGCCATTGACTTCGGAGGTCTCGAGTGAGGCTGCCCGGACTCGCCGCAACCTTGCACTACAGTTCCTGGGGGACTACAGCTTTTCCACTTTGATCTAGAACGAATGTGGCCCACACCAGTCAAGGGAGCGCATTATCAATGATGCCATGGACGAATTTGATTTAACCAAGCAGGCCGAAGATGATGAGTAAAACCGGGACACCAGCAATGAGCGGCCGCGACGATGGGTAGCGAGCAGGTGCAGAAAAAAGCTCAAAAAGACGCTGAATGTGAAGAAGCACAGACTTAAGCAGGGTTTCTTCAATTAGTAAATGCTTTTGTGCAAAACATCTGGACAGTGGAATATGTTACGAGTGACTTGAGATGTCACCTTAGGCCGAGTTGAGCTTTTTAAATATAGTGAAGATTTAGGGCAGGTAGTGGATATTGCACAGATTTTTCGGAATATTGGGTGTTGAGTACTGTGTCTAATTAGTCTTGCGGGTGCAGTCGTTTAGCCTTAGATGAGGAACTTGTGGACATGTGAACAGTCGAGTGTAGTGTTTGATGCGTGTTGGTGAAAGTGTGTAATAGCTTGGTGTTGTGCCAAGTGAATATCGATAAAAATGTGCAGCGATGGAAGGTGATGATGCACCAGGCTGCGCCTGATTGGCCATAAAAGTGATGACACTGACAGGATAACAGAAGGCCAAAATCACAAGAAATAAGAACAAGAGCAGTTTTTTTTTTAGAAAACACTCTTGAAAAGGGAGCCACTGTCATGAGTAAGAGGGCGAAAGGCACGTGCCGAGTGCCAAAACGCGGCGTCGATGCGCGAAATCCCCATGGTGCAGATAAGCGCCACGGTCACGTCGAGGATTGGTCAGAGAAAGGCCCGTGGCACGCAACCGGAGCCGTGATAGAAAATTCCTGAGGATGAGCTGGCACTGTGCTGTGGAGCTTCGAACTGCAAAGTTCAGGAAGGTCAGTGTCACTACAGCGACGAAAGCACTAGCCGCCCGGTTTTGAAGGGTGTCTGCTTAAGAGGCCCACGAAGTGGCCGTCGACCTTGGAGATCTCGAGTGGGGTTGCCCGGATTTGCCACAACCTTGCACCACAGTTCCTGGGGGACTTCAGCTCTTCTGCGTTGAGCGGGAACAAATGTGGCCCACTGCAGTCACTGGAGCACATCATCAATAATGCCATGGACGAATGGGATTTTATAAAGAGGTCCGAAGTTAACGAGTAAGACCAAAACACCGGCAATGAAGGCTAGTGAATCGCCAAGTGGACGCGCACAGACGACGATCATGGCGAAGTGACACCGCTTTGTTGTAGTTCTGAGGATGGCATGTGAACAGTAAGAATGTTCTACTATTGCGGGACGGCATGATTGTGGCCACCAAGACACCATTTTGGCTAGAGAAAGATTAGGCTTAGGACTGAACTTGACTTAGATTGATATTAGTTACGGTTTCGTTGTTTAGCCAGTTATTATGTGCATGTCTTTGTTTTTCATGGTATTTGAGGGTTTTCTGATGTTTTGCTGTTTTGCCCAGTATTAAAAGGGTTTGCTGTGTTACCTCCGACTCATGTCTCTCGTAATTGCATCCGCTGCAAGTGCTCAGAGGATAAATTTGTGACAAATCCACTCAAATGTGCCATCATTGCTGACCATCAAAAACAGTGGTGCTGTATGATTTCTTGCAAATTATATTCTTTCTTTTCCCATTTTTTCTTGTATTAACTTCTTTCACTCATGCTTTGTTTTATGTGTTGAAGTATGAACGGAGTTTTGATGCAGCATTATGTAAAAAAAAAAAAGGAAAGCACGATAAACACTATAGTTTGCTTGTGCTTCATGTATTTGCATATTACAAAGCAAGTTTGATTTGTAAGATGTTTCAGTGCGCAAACAAAGAAAAAAGGACAGGGTGGACAGAAAGAGTGCTCTTTCTGTCTACCCTGTCCTTTTTCCTTTGTTCTCGCGCTGAAACATCTTGCAAATATGACTACGCACCAACTAGCCCAAGCTTCCACACTTGCAAGTTTGATGTTTAGGCATCGTATCAGAATATTGTCCAAAGCAGGCCCATGTGCATTTGCGAAACATTTTGAGTGTATCGAGTGGAGTGCTTACATACAGAGAAAAGGGAATTTCTGTACAGCATGTTGCGTCATTGCATGGTTACTTCTGCTGTAACATGTGGTTTGCATAGGTAAAGGTAATTTCATACTTCATTTACAAGTGCAGCAACCTTTCTTCATTGCCTGGGGCTGTAATCTAGCTGCAGAAAATGTTTCATTGTTTTTTATTGCCTTTCTGTTTTTTCTGTGGCTTTGCAGGATCCTTGTCTTTGTTACACTATGAGCACTACCATTCACTCGTGACCAAAAAAGCCGGACTGCACTCCTGTCGTCAGTGCACCTATGTGACCAAGTTCAGAACGAACATGCTAAGACATCTTTGCAAACATACAGGCGTGCGCCCCTTTCAGTGCCACTTGTGTCCAGCTGCATTTTGCCAGGAGTCTAACCTCACAGAGCACATGTGTACGCATACAGGAGAGCGTCCCTTCTCCTGTGACTACTGCAGTGCGTCGTTCGTAAGGAAATCGGCCCTTGTGTACCATGTGCGCACCCACACAGGGGAGCGGCCCTTTTCCTGTGACCAGTGCAGCGCAGCTTTTTTACACAAAAGTTCCCTCATGGTACACAAACGCAAGCACACAGGAGAGCGTCCCTTTTCCTGTGACCACTGCAACGCATCATTCTCGCGACAGGAGCATCTCATTCGCCACCAGGTTATTCACACAGGAAAGCGTCCCTTCCCCTGTTACCACTGCAGTGCATCCTTCTCACAGAAGTATAAACTCATGAACCACCTATCTTGTCACCATGCAAACAAGAAGCCATAAAAAGTGAGTGGTCCACAGCCTGTCTTTAAGAGAGTAGGAGTGCCAAACAATAAAGGATTTGTTGTGTAGAGGTTGAAGGGAAAATGTAGACTGAGAAAGTAACTCTGTTTGGCAATTCCCAATGGAAAATGGCATGAATTTGTGCGAGAGACGTGTGGTAGAAGAGAGTGTAAAAAAGTGGCCGCCTTCTTGAGATATAAGTATCCACACTATTTTGCACTTGTTTTGGGCAACACTCTTTCCGTGAGAAGGTCAGGTGAGCGGGTACGGGCACTGGGTATCCAACTTTGTTTTTTCCCGAAAAGTATGAAAAGAAAAACTCACTGCTGATTGAACTAAAATTGGCAATTTTCTAATTCAGTGTCTGGATAATCTACATATAGAGCTATGGTGGAAGTGCTTTTGCTTTTGTTGACCTCGATTTGTTTGCCTTGATATCATAATACTGGATAATTATAACTTGTAAGTTATGAATTATGGGGAATTTGTTACTAAGCCTTTTTCCACATTTATTTGCGAATCATTCGAATGTCTCATATCTTGAATGAACCCAAGGAGAAGAATACTGCGGCATTTTGATTTCTTTATTTTGGACTTACTGCAAAGCTCATTTGCGGACAACAAAGAACACAAGCCTTTGAATTTAAACTTCATTCGTAGCGAGGGTCTCGTCCTGGCAGACTTGACGCGTTCTGATAATCTGGAAGGGATCATTGTTCAGCTGCCAACTCGTAGTAATGTCATGCACCGAGTTTCCGTTATTCTGAATTTAGACATTACTCCTTTATTAGACTTGATGCCTTCTGGGATGTCCGCAAGGGATTATTGGTCAGCTGCCAGCTTGTAATAAGTGTCATGCAGTGAGTTTTCATTGTTCTGAATTTAGACTTCATTCCTTCATTCATAACAAGGGTTTCGTCCTGGCAGACTTGATGCCTTCTGGTAGTTTGCAAGGGATCATTGGTCAGCTGCCAACTTGTAATGTCATGCAGAGAGTTTCCGTTGTTCTGAATATAGACTTTATTTCTTTATTAGACTTGATGCCTTCTGGGATGTTTGCAAGGGATAATTGGTCAGCTGCGAGCTTGTAATAAGTGTCATGCAGTGAGTTTCTGTTGTTTTGAATTTAGATTTCATTCATAGCGAGGGTGTCGTCCTGGCAGACTTGATGCCTTCTGGTAGTTTGCAAGGGATTATTGGTCAGCTGCCAGCTCGTAATAAGCGTCATGTAGTGAGTGCTTTCATTGGTTCCGGTTCTACTTGTTGCTTTGTTGGTCTTCTGTCTCCCTGGAAGAGTACAAGTCACTTGCGTCTAACTGCATTCTTGCCAGCAGTGCTCCTGCGTGACCAAGGTGAAGATGAAAATACAGACACCTTTGCATTCATACTGGACAGTGCCCATAGACTGCTGTTTGTGTCCAACAGCATTCTCTCATAGATTCTAGCTCACAATTCATGTGCAACCCTCGTGCACTGGAGAGTATCCCTTTTCACGAGTGCTCTGTGACACAATTTTTTGCAAGCAAAGGGAGCCTCATGTGCCACATGCTAACGCACATTGCTGAGTGTCTTTTTTCCTATGTTCACCATAATGCATCCTTTTCTAGGAAAGACAACATGAATATACATGTGTCCCATAATCGTTGAGACCCTAAGAAACCCCTAAAAACATGAAATCCTAACCATGAAGACCCTAAATGACTCAGAAAAAAAAAAAACCCTAAAAGGTCTGAGAATTTGTATTTGCAGAAGCAGGGGCAGGTTGATTGTTTGAATTTCCGTGATTGAAATGACATCCAAAGTGTATAAAGTGGTTTTTACGTGCATTAGCAATTCTTGTTGTTACAACAAATGGCTTAAAATGAATCTGTGGTAATAAAAAGTTTTAATTGCACCTATAGCTGTACTCTGGTGACAGAGGTTTGACTTGTCTTAATTGTAGGTCACCTGAAAATAAATTCCTCCCATGTACCTGTTCTCATTAATAGAAAAATCGGACAGGCGTGCAATTGAGGTCTGGCCTCTGCGGTGTGCGCCAAGTATTCTTTCCTGCAAGTTTATCAATTAACGGAGTTGTTTCTTGTACCATCAGTATAAGATTGCTGTTAGGTTTCTTTAAAGCAGGCTTCATTGTATTGGTGTTCTCAGTGTAACAAAGTATTGTTTTATCGCATTGTCCGATAAGTGTGTCTTGACCTTCGCAAAAGAAAGCATGTTTTTTACTCACTAGTTCAGTATAACAGTTTTTCTGCTTCTACAAAGGGTGGTTGAAACAGTAATGTAAAGCTTGCTAGTGCCAGTTGTTGCTGGTGCCTGCCTTGCCTTTAGCTGACCCTTATTTTAATATTGTGTGCTGCATGACAGCGAGAAGCCATAGAGCAAAGCGTCTTTCTTTGCAGGGACAGGGAAGTCGTGGAGTTATATAGTATCCTCTTTCACTGTTTTGAATATCAAGCTATGACAGGAGCTCTTATTTTTTGTTCGAATCAATTTGTAAGCATTCATATCATGATTACTCTGATTGTGCTGTTGACTAAGTTACATTTGATACTGTTTTATTGTGCCTTAATTGAAGCAATATAAAAGAATCAATAAAGAATGTGTATACTCTGCTAATACTTAATAATGAACAATTCTTTTGTGATATGCATAATGATGTGCTTCTATTTTACTCCGCCAGAAACTGCAATGCTATTTTAATTTTTGTAAGCATTTCGTGTATATTTTTTTCTTCATCTTTTCATCTTCTCTTGCACAGACTACTTTCTGGCACATCTTATTTCGTGTGACCTATGTGTTGAGTTGTCACACAGTGCTTGTGCAGTATTTTTTTTTTATTCAGCTGTGGCAAAATTGAAAGTGTGATGCAAAGATGTTTGGATTTTTAAAGTATGCTGCTACCTTCCAAAGTGAATTTGTTTTCTTATATTTTAATGGCAATGTTTAAGCAATCCTATTTAGGACAGTTTCTTATTTTGATCCTAATGTATTAAAAATGATGAGTATTTTCAATCCCTCCTTTACTCATTTGAAAAAAAAAATGGGAAGCTCCAGATTCTGTATAATATGTGTAAACTCGTCAGAGATGTCACTCGTCAGGTGTTGTGTCATGACACTTGAGTGTAGTAGTTCACAAAATCGCGGACAAGCATTTTATAATAATGAATGTTTTTGATCTCAATAAAGAATTCCTTCTCAGTCCTCTGATAATGTTCTGTTCAGCCTGCTCATTTGTCAGAGTATTTAGTGCTTTTAACAAAGCAGTAATGGAAGTGGTGGTGTACTTGAAGCAGGTGAGCATCGAACCAGGGTACCACAGGGGCAAAATTCACATTTTTAACCATTTGATAGACAGCACTTTAGAACAGCGAATAGGCAAGGATGAATTGGATTGAGTCTGCTATTATGAAAAGAAAACGGTCAGATTCTAAAGTAGGCCCAAGGTATGAGTGTGATGCATTTTAGACATTAGAAAAGTTTATCACTTCCAGATTTCCATACACGTCGGGAGTAATTTGTTTTAAAGCTACACTTAAACCTCAATATTATGAACACGATTCTAACAAAATGTCTTTTATAATGAAGTAAATGAAAACTAGTCTTGCAATATAGTGTTGGGAATAAACTTAATAACGAATTTTCGGATATAACAAGCTTAGTTTCTCTCAAGATACAATTTTGTGTGGATTTGAGTGTAGATTCCTTGCACATCCAGGCTATGGCAGTCTTATTTCCATGGAGTCGAAACGATAAAAGCCCGTCGACTGTACAATGTCAGTGCACTTAAAAAACACCAGATGGTCAAAGTTTCCGGAGTCTTTTACTACGGCATCTGTCAGGACCATTTATTGCTGTTGGGACATTACACCCAAAATATCATTATTAATATTATTATTATTATTATCATTGCACTTTAAATGCCTCAGCAAGTGAGTTTCTTATTGCATATTGTTGAGAGACAAATCTCTCAAAGGTAATCGAAATTTCTCAAGTGCCTTTAGGTGATTATAAAGCTGAGCTCTGATGATGTTTTAGCAGTTGCATGTTATATAATAACTAGGAACACAGAGATAAATGTCTAATTGAGGTCTGACTGGTGTGTTTGTGCCAAATTTTTGTTTTTTTCTGCAAGTTTGTCAATGTAGAAATGGTTGTACATTTGATATTAGGTTGCAGTGATTTTGCCTAGAGCCCCCGTTGCGGCAATTTAGTGGCTAAGGTACTCGGCTGCTAGCCCGCAGGTCGCAGGATTGAATCCCGGCTACGGCGGCTGCAATTTCGATAGAGGCAAAAATTCTGTAGGGCCCGTGTTCTAAGATTTGGGTGCATGGTGAAAAACCCCAGGTGGTCGAAATTTCCGGAGCCCTCCACTACGGCGTCGCTCATAATCATATGGTGGTTTTGGGATGTTAAACCCCAGGCATCCTCATCAGATTTCGCCTAGAGTATATTGCTTATAGTGAAGTCTTGCTGCTAATGATAAATTCTTAGAATGTGCTTTTGTTCCCATTTTAGCTATGCCAAAAGATTTCTGCCTGTCATTGTTCATTATCATCAGGCAGAACACTGAAATCACACCTTATATGCCCACTTTGTAAAGCAGGCCAGCATTTACTAAATGGTTATTCACAGTATTGTATTTAATCAATGATTCTTAGTGTGTGCATGCCCTTTTAGTAATAGGACACCTCACTAGCTTTGGCACAAGGCAGATAAATCTGATAAGCTCTGCAAAAAGCTGAAGAAAGTGTCACACTGATCTAGCATCAATAACATTCAGCATCAAATTTTCATTCCGACATCTTTCATATCAATAACCTATATCGTCGGTTTTACCAAGCCGTTGCTGCACGGTTTAGTTGGCCAGCGATGATGAAACAAATACTTTAGTTGGCCTTATGGCGCGTGCACACCGTGCACGCAAGCGGGCTAGCGGATTTTCGAAACGGGGAAGCAGCGAGCGCGCGCGGCTGTTCAGACCGATCGCGTTGCCTTCTCCCCACTCTGCCGCGGGCACGAGGCATTCCATCAATCCACGGGGAACGTGTTGCCATCTCGCGACACTACGCGAAACTGCGCAAGCGCGTCGGGCGCTGATAGGCTGTGGCCAAAGCGGCCGCGGATTTTCCGCTTTTGCGGATAATCCGCGTACGCTTTCCGGATCTGCACTCGGTGCGAACGTGCCTTTACAATGATAAAAAACAAATACTTCGCATTCTGATTACTTTCTTTAAGCATTCATATACAGTTAGACCTGTTTACGATAAACTTCCATATAAAGAATTCCTCGATGTAACGAAGTTTTCCTGTTCCTCGCCGTTTGTCTGTAGATGCTTATGTATTTGCGACCTCTGTGTAACTAAGTAGCAGCGGGAGACAACCTTGATATAACGAATTTTTCCCTCGGCCAATCGGGAGTTTCACCCCGGGTTTCGTCGTTTTGATACAAGCATGCATCTCCCGCGGGTGCGCGAAGTTGTGGCGGCGTACAACCAGGTGAGAGCAAGCGCGAGGCGGGCACAGGTGGGCCTGCACCCCACGACCCGGCGTTGCCGCCACGGGCGCAGGCGCGGATGTGCCCCCCTTCAAAAAAAAAAAAAAAAAAACTTTCGTTTTGTAAGTGCCAATGCTTTTGCGCCATATACGTGGGGCCACACTGCATATGAACGATGCTTTACCGAGTAGCTTTCCGCGGTTTCGGCGCATGGTCATCGGCAGCATTTTCTCGTGGGGTGTTCAAAGCAATGTTGCATCGCGGCTTTGGAAGGGGGACTGGGTGCGGGCAAGTGCTAGAGAGGCTTGAGGGGGGCAAGTGCTAGGGAGGCTTGAGGGGGGCAAGTGCCCCTTTTGCACCACCCTACCGGCGCCCGCGTTTTTTGTCCGCATTTTTTCCTTTTTGTTTTCGACGCCTTGCGCGCGGGCCTTCACTGCGCGCGCTTGGCCAACGCCTCCTAAAAAATTTATGCCTGGAACGTGAGCCGCGAATGCGCTGCCCTACCCTCTGATATTTTCCTTCTCCTTCGGTACGAAGGCGAGCGTCTCCGAATGCCGCTCCCTGCGAACACAGCAATGCTCTCACAGTTGCCTTCGAGCAGCAGTGATGTCACGTGACTGAGCGGTACTGAGGCGAGCGTTCTCACGCGGCGGCCAGTCGCAACACAAGGCAGGAAGCATGGCCTCCGGGATCGAATGCTGACAGGAGGCTCCCAATTGAAAAGAGCAACGTTCCAGGCATATATTTTTCTAGGAGACGTTGGCTTTGGAGTGGCCCCTAATGCAATGACGTTCTGCTTTTCTTTTTTAAGGTGAAGCTCCTTAAGGCGGCACCCGTTCGTCCCTCGTCGTAGTGCGCAACCAGTCTTACGTTGACCTGCAAGGTGGTGCCGGTGGGAGATTTCTCCTGTGCGTTGTTGAACAATTAAAAATTCACAGCATGCGTGTTAACTAAAAGCCAAATGCACCTGTCTCCCATTACCCATTAGCAGCCATTGGCATGTACATTGAGTGCTATCTGACAAGAAAGAGTTGCTCCATTATACTCGCTGGGCGTAACCTCCTTGGGTTTAGAAAGGTTTAGCGAGCCATATATTCATCATATATTTCCCATAATAGAAGCACCGCCATCCAGCGGACATTCCAAGGACTGAACGAGAAGTGGCAGACACACACTTTCTTACGGCTTGCGCTTCGGGTGTACTTCCCACCTTTAACCACCTCGAGTTGATGGTATATACTAGTTCGCTGTATTCATGGCACTGCGGCCCAACTTTCGCTAAACCTTTTTAAAACCAAGGAGGTTACGCCCAGCGAGTATAATGTAGCAACCCTTTCTTGTCAGATAGTGCTCAAAGTACATGCCAATGGCTGTTAATGGGGATCACAGCGTGCGCGTTAACTAAAAGCCGAATGCTCCTGTCTTTCTTTCCCCATTAGCAGTCATTGGCATGTACATTGAGCACTATTTTTTATTGTTCAACAACGCACAGAAGAAATCTCTCACCGGCACCACTTTGGAGGTCAAAATGTTATATTTGTTACATACTACAACGGCTATGAGGGACGAACGAGTGCTGCTATAAGGAGCTTCGCACCTAAAATGCTAGACAAACGGTCGCAACACAAACACTACAAACGCATTTCAAACGCACTTCTTTGAGGCAGTGGCAAGTCACGTTCAAGTCAAGGAGGTGGGGGCTCCGATTGCTAGGGGCGCGAGAGCTCGCAGCTGTTGCTAGGGGAGAGGGGGTTGGACAGATCCCGACGGACGCCTGACATTGTCTTACTAACAAATACATTCGCATTTAAAAAGTATGTCACTGAGTTACAAAACTGCTAAAAAAATATAGCTGATTGTAAGCGAATTGTTGCGCAAGTCTAGCTGATACCAGTGAAAGCTTCTGTAAGTGTACGATGAGTGTTCAGGCTGGCTTTAACAGCAGTATCTGTGGTTTTAAATACACTTACATTATTACTACAGAATATCCAAGAAGTGTAATTGAACATGCGTCACAGATAATGTTTGCTTGTTTGCCCTATTGTATTTTTCATAATGTTTTTGAGTTAGTGAAGTCACTAGATGGAGAGATGGTTTTGGTCTGCTGCATTTGATTGGTTTGAAACAAGCTAAATGAGATATTTTTTGTACCTGCTACAGTTTTCTAAATCTCATTCTTTATTTCAGCATTCATTTACAACAAATACTAGGACAGGAGCAAAAAGCCGCTATCATAGCAGCTTGACGAAGGCCCCTGCCCCTACAGAATTTGGCAGGAGACAACACACGTACTCAAAAACTGATATGCATCGATATGCAGATTATCTTTCGAGAAAAAAATAATCAAACTAATAAAACATTGAAATGTGTGTTGCAAATTGAAAGCTCAACAAAAGTTTCCTTTTTTCCTTACACAGAAGACACTTTTTGTTTAGTGAACAGTCCCCAACGTTCACAAACACAGTCGTAGAAAATATGCATCATGGTGAAACCACACAGATTTTCAAGAACATAAGAGCATGTAGGAAGGCTTTCACACACACCACAAACATAAAAGATATACCATACCTAAGAAACAAGAAAGGAAAAGCAAGCACATATGTGGCATAAAATTACTCACACAAAGCCGCACGGCTAAGAAAATTCTGCTTTAACATTCGACGTGAAGTAGTATTTAAAATAATGCTTTCCCCCTCAAGATCGTTAAGCAGTAATGATATACGGTACAGTAGCCGGTCTCTTCCATGATTGGTTCGCGAAAAGGGGACAGCCCAAGTTTCACGCTCTCTGATGTCATAATTGAGTTGATGGGGTTTGTTTAACTTACAAAGATGAATAAGTGCACCATGGCCTCGGTTAACGCTTTCTTTATACTTCATGGCAAGGTTAAACTCATAATGGTAACGAAATGGGAGAACATTAAACTGAGCAAATAATGGACTTGTATGGCTGTCATAAGGAACACACGCAACATGCCGTAATGTCTTTTTTTTTGTAGCATAAATAATGTCCTGCAATCCTTCTTTGACGTAGTTCCCCATACTAAATTACAATAATTAGCATGAGAGATAAATATTGTATTATACAACAGTAGCCGTATTTTTGATGGAAGAAAACCCCGAAGCCTACACAATGCCCCGCATGCTTTCTGGAACTTCTCAGGTCTTACCTGATGGACATACTAATGTTGATATACTGATGAAACAACTGGACTTTATACTGTCATTGGAGCCATAGGCGTGTGCATGAGGTGCCGGGCGGGGGCGCCATAATGTCACCTAAGGGGAGGGGCGCCGAATTAGACTTATAAAATGACAATAGGGAGGAGGACGCTGCGACAAACCTTCGCTTCCCCCCCTCCCCACCTGAAGGCAAACAGTGTGCGCACGATGATCACTAGAGCGTGTTAAAGCGCTGTCAGCCATGCACTTAGCTTTCCTGTATAAACTTATCAACTGTCCTATGTTCATTGCATAACAAAGTGATTAAGAAAAATGTGGATGCGTATTCGAGATTATTTTAACTCATCCCCAAAGAATACGCGACTTCTTTCCTTCTATATCTCTCTTTCGCTTTTCTTTTTTAACAGTATATAAAACCAGCATGCATGAAGCAAAGAGTGAACTCCAGTCGCACTATACGGGACACAAGCTGAACACCTAATCTACAAGAAAGGTGACGTAATGCGATCACGCTGAAAGTCGGCAAGCGGGAACATCGCTTTCAATGGCAGATTGTGTTTCTCTCACAACTAATAGTAACGTTCGGAGACCTTCAAGTGTGCATCCATTCGGCAATGGGCGACGTATTTACTACGAGTAGGCTGCAGTCAACGCTTCTTATTTGCTGACAATCGGCTCACGCCGCTCTCAAAAAAGCGCCGCTGCGTACATTTGTATGGGCGCCGCCTATCCACACTAGCGCGGTGACGGTGCGGTTACCTGTAGCCATATCTGTAGCTCAATATCGGGGTGAATATCAGAGGGGTATCACGTGATTGCGAAGTCAGTGTGAAAGGGAGAGGCCACAGCTGTGGTGGCATAGCTGATAAGCGCCGTTTTGCCATCACGTTTGCCGAGATAGTTTGAAGGGAAGACGCCACAGCTGGTACCGTTTCAGGGTACTGATGAATCAACGGGCGGATGCCGCGAGTATGATCGAGCCATTAAGAGCTTTTGCCTTAAAGCTTTATGGTTGTCCTTGCTGGGGTCAAGGGAGGCGGGGAACGGGAGACAGGCCTTACAAACGCCCCCCGTCCTGACGTAAATATATATAAACACCTCCAATGTGAACATGTGAAGCTGGCACAGTATGATGGCATATGTGGAGAAGCCTGCCTAAGCCACCTTCGTACGTCAGTCGCTCGTGCGCAGAGGGGGAAAAGTAGTGTGAGCATTATTTATGTACTCCATCTACTCATTTGTACATACTCATCATCAACACGCTGGTGTGCGTTTGTGAGCATCGACTAAGAAAGAATTGGTTGGGGAATTATCAACTAACAGGAATTGTATCTTATTGCTAGTCGCAGTTGACTGCCATGATATGTCAGAAGCATTGAAGTTACCCATGAGCCATAGGTCAGAATAAACCAAGGAGGTTCTATAGAAGATATAGTACAGAACTTCCTTGGAAGAAGTTCTGCTTACATAGGGTTTCATACAATAATGAAACTCTATGTGCATGTGTAAAAATGCATTCTGGCCAGATAGAAGTAGCTGAACCTGAAGTGCAATATGGCGCGATATGCTTGTCAGTGATCTCTTTTCAAGATAGACTTCACTTCACACCAAACTGACTCTAGTTCAGTCATAGACCTATTTACACAATGGTTTAGACCAGATTTTAGAAAAAAAATGGCCACACCACCTACTCACCCACGATCGTGGCCTCGATAGTGGCTCTCTTCACCATATATATCAATGGTGAGCCACGGTTCTGTGATGCCTAAATTAAAATGATAGAGCGGACTCCCGATGATTCGTTGCTTAATTGGAATTTTCGGTTAATTAGAATCTAACAAGTGGTCCTATCATTTTTGCATGCATGCCTTTAGGAAAGAATGTTCAGTAATTTATAGTTAAAAGCCCGTAGTGTCTTTAAATTAGAAGTTTTTCAGTCGAGGGCCTTGAGGCGATTGTAACTTTTAAATGAAATTGGGGATTTTTGTGTGCCAAAACAACTGTCTGACTACGCTGTTGTCGCCATCGCCACTGCCCGCAACGCCACAGTCGGTGCAGCGGCAATGTGGTTTAGTCAACGCCGGAAGCCGGAGCAAAGCTTCGTAAAGATCGCACCGGCTAACTAGATTTTTTGTTGTGGTACGTCGGGTGCTTCAGCCACAACTTGTTTAGTATTAGGTGTTCCCTGTTTCAACCGCGTACTGGGTTTGACATGGAGTTAAAACAGCGCGACAGCACGCTGGCGGAAAAGAATGCTAAAACACACACACACACACAGTGCTGTGTGTTTGTGTGTTCCGCTTCGTCCGTGTCCAGTTGCGCTGTTCGAACCACGACCTTTCAAACATGGCATGATAAACCGACTAGCCCGCCAACGCACTGTGGGTTGATTCCGCACGTGTTTCCGCAACGCTGATGTTGAGTGTTGTGGTGGCTACATTTGATGGCAACTCGCGGCTTCTACCGAACGCTTGACCTGGCGACTAAAGTCGAACATCTTGAACGAGGTTGACCCGGGAGGCACCGCCAACCTAGAAATAGCACGAAAGTACGGCCTCGGATTTCATCAAGTGCGAACAGGTGAACTCGACGACAGTAGTTTTGGGGCTGTTCTTAGTGACGCCCGTTTTGAAAAAAAATTGTTACTGTGGATAGCAACGTCGCTAAATGCGGTCCGCTAACGAACAGAAAAATTGTGCAGCTGGTTCGGCTAGTGGACGACGACATAGGGACGAATCGCCACCAAGGGCTACCAATGTTGGTGGGGGTCTTGCTCTTGCGCTGCGGTTCTTATGTTTTGTTAAAGACAATGCTGAAGAAGCCCTTCGATATGTGCAGTACCTGGGAAATTTGCTAGTCGCAGCCAGGCTCGGCAAGAAAAATGACAGACTACTTTGATAACTCTCAGGTTTCAAGCAATGAAAGTGCAGTTTTTGTGCCTTTTGCGCGCGGACGATGCAAAGACCTCACAAAGAAGGCACAACTACAAAGGCAAAGTTTCTTGCTAAATTTGGCAGCAGTCTGGCAACACTGACTCCTGCATGTCTGTCAACACTTTATGCAACACCAAACAGAATTGTCCCATTTTGCTTAATTGGAAGTTCGCTTAATTAAAAAAATGTGGTTCCCGTGAATTTCATACTAATGGCAATCCACTTAAGTAGCACTCGTTTTAAGGCAGCTTCTGCTAATCGCCATTTAATTTGCTGACTTAAAAGTGTACTTTTTGTTGCCTAACTCTCTTATTGAGAAAATCCTAAGGTATTGCTGTCCGGGCAAACACACTTTGAAATCAGATGTTACATATATTTCCGAAATTCTAATGTTTTAGTTCATGTGTGCTCCAACTATCTCGGCAATGTATCTCATTTTATAGCACAGTGTATGGAATTTCTCTTCGTAATTTCAAATGTCTGTGCACTATTATTTCTAGACAATGCTTCACTGTTTGTTCACATTTAAACTGCTAGCATGCCTTTACAACTTCAGCTCATCTTAATTCTTATTTTTTTCGTCTTATAAACTGATCGTTTGTGTTACCCTTACTACATAGGTAGCCCTACCCCCTTGAAATTTCCTTCATGTCACCCATGTTGCACTACTTCCAGGGTAGGCCCCGACCGACTTATGTCATTATTCATATTATTTATGCATTGTGAGAAGGGAACTCGTTTGTCACATTCACTGAGTAATTGCAGTGTAATTTCATAATCGGATGATGTTGGTGGGCAAAGGTTGTAAAGTAGTTCACATGAAAGCACATGGATGGATGCGAAGCGTTATTGTAAGTCTTGAAGTGCATGACTCCACGTGCAGAAAGCCGCTATCACATTGAGACAATCAGGCCAAGCCCGACCACTGCATCGTGGGCCCTCTGGACAGCCCACAGTTGATCCCCAACTGGATAGCGGATAGTCACTTGTCTCCGTTGGATTGGTTCGTGCGCTGTAACTAAGGACAATGCCAGAGTATGTGGTCTAGGTTAGCGAATTCGTTGTAGTGCCTGCAGGAGCTATTGGGGTGTTGGATAAGTTTTATGCAATAAAGCCGAGCTGGGATTTTAACCTACCTGCAGTAGTCCGAGAGTCAGTGCCTATGCTCAATTTAACTTGTTAAAGGGACACTAAAGTCAAACAACAATTTACATCAAAGTGAAAGCTCAATGTATGACAACATCTAAAATGACAATATTATCACCAACAGTGCCCTACTTGCCAAGAAGTCAAAGTACAGGAACACAAGCGCCGCAGTAGGACATTTTCAATATGATCCCGATGATATCAGACAGACCGCCTACAATTAATTACTAGTAATCGATTTAACTGCGCTAAGTAAAGAAGGTTTTGTGCATTGATGCAATAAAATGCTGCTTGTTTGTTTCTGTTTGATTCATGGAAAAAAAATAATCACCAGAGGTTACTGTGGGGAATGGAGGGAGTGGTTCGAAAATTCAATTTTTTGCGTGGTTACACGGGACAGGTGGTGCCTTCTAGCGGGGTGCAGTTGAAACTAAAGCGTCTGCAATTCCGAAGCCAATGGCGGGAAATTGATCACTGGCCGTTGTTGCTGCTGTGGACTGCTTTCAGTCTGCTGTTTCTAGCACAGTAAAGCCGGGCTACGTTGTGCATGGCTTCAGTGACGCGAGACGGTCCAATCGGTCCGTTTCTTGAGGCGGGTAACTTGAAGTGCGCTGACCCGATGCGGAGCACTAACATGTGATTTTATTTAAAAATAGGCCCTTCCTTGGCACAAAACTAACACTTTGAGGTTTCTGGACCGTCATTTCAACAATCAACATCGACTTAATAGTTGACTTTAGTGCCCCTCTTATGAAGGGGAAACTCTCCCCTGCCGAGGTAAAAGTGCTGTGTAATTTCATTATATGGGGTCGAATGACCTCTGTTTTCCACAACATTGGGCTGGCGGAGGAGTTCTTCATGGTCGTGGAAAGTTAGACTTTGCGGTTTAGTGTGGGCCAGTTCTTTCAGCTGTAAGGGGCCTCCCCTGATGATTCTCGTGAAAACGGGGAGCCACACACATTCTCGCACACACTCACATGAAAGTGCAGCAGCTGTTACTTACTTCCCATTTCTATGCCTTGATTCTATGCAGACCCACTGTGTGCATTGCTGGTTTTAAAACCTGGTCTTAAAGTGCACACTCACATGTTTCTTTTCGTGGGACTACGTCAATGAATCCTTTTCATAAAAACTCGACCTCATGTTACACGTAACTGGATGTACGAACAGCGCAACTGAGAAGTAGTTAGAGCATAACTACGGAAGCAAAAAAACAAGGATAGAAAAGCTTCCGTAGTTACGCTGTAAATACTTAGATAAAGCCTTTCTTTAGACACACAGCTGTGCATTCTTCTTAGAGGCTCTTCCACCGACATCTTGAAGTTTGGTCGGTGACCAAGCTAGAGGCTCCCTCAAAATCTTTTCTCGTTATCGTTCACCACAAGGGGTGTGCTTCTGAGTTGCGCTGTTAGTATATTCAGTTACGTCCTACCAACTTGCCCAAGTTTCCACGCTTCGTGTTACATGTGTCCCGTTATCATGCAAACAAAAAGCTGTGAAGAGTGAGTGATCAAAAGGCTTCCTTTAGGGTAAATCACCACTTTTGAAACATATTTTCTTTAAAAAAAAGTGTTTGGGATTTAACATTTTTACGTTCCCTGTCTATCCAACATTATTTAGCAAAAATAATTGTGTTTATCGTGAGCTATTCAAAATCTATGACCTCTTTTCAAACCCTTCCAAGACTCGTCCGGAATATAAATTAAAGGTTTCCAATAGTGCAATTCCTGCGGTCTCGTCACAAATGTTTTTCATAACCCTAATATGTACCCAGTTGTTTTAAGTACATACTGTAGCTTGTAGACACTTTTTGGATTAAAAAAGAAATAAAGGAATGAATATACTCATCGCATAACCGCTATGCAGCTGATGGGTGTGAGTCAGCTCTATACATAAAGTGAGCAAGAAAAAAATGTGAGAGGGTTGCTTCAGCTTGCTCTAAAACAAAGACACTGTGCCATATCAAAGGATGGCTCTAGCTGTGAACCAGGTGAATTTCAGACTAATTTAATATTTCTTTATTGTACGGACATTCAGTTCAAATGTTATTTCCCTCACAATGTGGTTTTTTGCATCCTTCATCATGCAAATAGTGATTTTGTTCAGAGTTGTGCATGCTATTTATTATCGATTAAATTAAAAAAAAAAGGCAAAAATGCCGACCATTATAGAATAAAAGATAAAATGACGTGGCACCCAGAACTCCCGACCAGATGGGCATCTGTCGAAGCCTTGATTTCATTATAGCTTAAGCTGTGCATTCAAGCAGAATAACTGAAAATGAGTTGTGGGTTTAATACTATGGCTAATAGTGCTCAAAACAAACCTGCAGGGCATCACGTTTATCAGTGCCTTTATAATAACACTCATAGCTTTGAGATGTAGTGACTGTGGTTGGATGTTGAGGTGTTTCTCCTCACTATTTGTATTTAAATTGCACATACCATTTTGTAGCTATCAGTGTAGGCAGGACACGATTATTTTGGCAAATTTGAGGTGTCATATATATTTTCTACATTTTTAGCAATTTTCAGATTTTAATAAATATAACTTTTGCACTTCAACTGTAAAATTTTGAAACTTGTAGAGGGGGCAGATGTATCAAGCTGGAGAGGATTCGTTGATTAAAGGTGAAGGTGAACGATTGGTTTGATATTCTAGTGATGTTCAAGGACCCAGGGAGGGGGGAGGGTAAGGGTATATAAAAAAAGTATTTATTATAAGGGCGTACCTGTGCCCACAACTCAAAGTGACTATGGTGGTAGAACGTGTCAGTCGAACACCAAAGCTTCCGCTGCCTTCTTCTTCCTTTCCAAAAGAAGCCCCGACCGCGTGGCGCACATCAGCCGGGTCCAGCTGGGTGCTCGTGCCATCATCGTCCCTGCCCAACACTAGAAGGCGCGCATGTGTGTCCCTGTGCGCGCGGTGATGGGCACGTTATTTGAATGCAGGCAAAATGTCGCCGCATAATATTAAGAAAGTAACTTGGTTTGGCAACTCATGGGGGAGTTTGGTATAAATTTATCGGAGGCGTAGTGGCAGAAGAGTGTGTAAACGAGAATCTGCTTTGTTGAAGTGGGAGTATATCCACGCTACCAAGCTGTGGGATAACGCTCGCTCCATTAGAAAAATTCGTGAGTGACCATAGGCACTGGGAATTCAACCCACTGCCTGCCAAGGTGGGTGGCGAAAAAAAAAAAAAAAAAACAACTCTAGACCAGTAGTAACTGAAACCATTATTTTGTAGTTTGTGTCTGATGAAAATAATATTCAGCTATGGGAGCAGTGCCTTTGTATATTAATTTAATTAACCTTAATTTGCTAGCTTTTGTGTGATGACATGACACTGCGAGAATTATTATTTGTCAGCCTATTCCACATTCATCTTGCAAATCATTGAAATGTCTCGTAGCTTGAATGTGCCCAATATATATATATATTTTACCCTCAAGGCCAAGGGCATTACAGAGGGGAGTGGGAGTTCATGTAGGGGGAAGCAATACAACAAAGCAACAGCAACTAAACATATACACTTAACATCTGTTACGTTGTTAATAATGCAGTGCGGAAGCATTCATTATTTTGAATGCCAGCAATTGGTCTGGGAAGATGGTTTCATTGGTTCGATGTATGAGGAATGAATGACTGAAAACAAGTATTATTGAGGCACGTCATAATGCCTACTTTGTGAGGGTGGTCAGTGCAGGATGAAACATACGAAGGTGGGGAAATGAGAGCTGTGCGTAGAATAGAGTTGTGGTAATAAATTTTATGGAAGGAGGAAAGCTTACTGTGTTTGTGACAGGTAGCCAGATGAGGTAATTGCAAGGAATTTTTCATGGATGCAACATCATTTGTTCTGCTGTAATTGTGAAGAATGAAATGAGCGGCGTTGTTCTGAACTAGTTCTAATGATTTAATTAGAGTTTCAGAGCTGGGGTCCCAAATTGAAGCTGGGTATTCCAGTTTTGACCTAACTAGTGTTTTGTATAACAGTGTTTTCAGTGAGATCGGTGCGAAACGAAAGTTGCAGCGTAAGTAGCCTAACATACGATTAGCGCTGTTAAATAAATTCTCAACATACAAAGACCAGGTTAGATTATCACAAATATTGACACCTGAGAACCGATATGATGTAACGTTTTTGAGCGGCGTGTTGTTTAGATAGTAAGCAGGGCAAGAAAGCGTGGATTACGAAACATAAAAAACCTTGCATTTAGTAGTGTTAAGTTCCATTTGCACTTCAAGCACCTATCGGATGTGGCAGGGATATCATTTTGCAATATGTTAGTATCATTAACATCCTTTATTTCGTGAAAAATAACACAGTCATCAGCAAATAGGTGGACGTTAGAGGAAATACAATCTGGCAAATCAATAATATAAATAAGAAAAAGAAGAGGACCAAGAACGGAACCTTGGGGCACACCAGATAAAACGGGACTAAGTGAAGATTCATGGTCATTGTACGTTACAAACTGTGAACGGTTAAGAAGAAACTGCTCTAACCAGGCGAAAAGATTGTGATCAAGGTTTATTTTGCTAAGCTTGAAAAGTAGTAGTTTATAGCTTACCTAATCGAAAGCTTTAGCGAAATCTAGAAAAATGCAATCGGCACGTGAACGACGATCCAAAATGACATGAAGTTGATGTGTAAAGGTTAGCAACTGTGTCTCACATGAAAATGTTTTGCGAAAACCAAGTTGTGCACACGAAAAAAAAATGAGTTAGAATCAAGAAACCTTGCAAGATGAGAAAACAACACATGTTCTAGAATTTTACACTGGACACTTGTCAATGAGATGGGGCGATAATTATAAGGATAATTATATATTTCTGTGTTTTTTTACTTGTTTGTGACATACAGCCAATTTTATTGGCTGTATGTCTCTAGTGCATTCTCGGGTTTATTTTCTTCGACACACTCTGCAACGCTGAGCTGACGCTGGCCTTGGTGCTCCTCATATGGTTTGCTACCGTCTCTGACGACGTTTACGCCATGACCAGAATAACGCCGAGGGAAGCGGTGCCAAGATAACGCGGTCAAAAAGGCTGCATATGTTTCGGGCTCAAGCGTTAGCACCCGCTGCTTTGCATCTACACATGGTTCTCTTTAGCGGGAGATGGTCGAACGTTTTTGTGCATCGAGACAGAAATTTTTTTTACCTCTCTTCGGTTATATATTATCTTTGTATGGCATAATATTTGCAATTTTCACATCTTTTTCTTGTACTGCACATTATACGTATTATATTTTATAACATTCATTCACCATCATTACTGTAGTATTGTGTAGAGTGGCTCAAAATGCATCTTTCTTTTTTGGAAAGCCTAGATTTAGAAAACAGTATGTACATAAATATTCTAGAAGGATGTCAGTAATCTTAGTCTTTACCCTGTGTTAATAGAAACCATCGCTTGATTCCCATGTTCATGTTATTACATTTTAAGCAGTATTTTAAGTAGGTTTTTCTAGTTTTGGTTTTGCAGCATGCACTGAATCTATTGTATTTCAATTGATCTTAGCGAGCTTGCAAATACAGGTTATCATTGAATGAGCTTCGATATATGGAAGTTCTATGCCGTCCCATGTTTATGCCAGTGTACAATACGTTCAGTAGCTGCATGTGCTATTGAGCCAAATTTTTCTTTCGTTACAATGACTCGCCACCTATTCCAGTATTTTTACCACAAATGCATGTGCTACTACCGAGATATATAAGGTAGTGTTTGTATTAGTTATCACCAAATCTTTACGTTTCACCATGTGGAACTAGCTAGTCTGTCTCTCAGTGAATCCTTTGCAGGTCTGCTCGAAGGACCTGTCTCGTTTTTTTTTTTTTCCGAAAATCTGTACTGATCACTCCATCTTTCAGCGTCATGCAATTGGTGTACACATTCCATCATGCAGCTCGAGTAGGCAGAGTTTAAAATATGTGTCACATTGAAATGCAGCAAACTTATTTTTTGCATGATGCTCACAGCGAAATGTGAAATTGCAGTTTCTCTAATAGTATGCTGTGCAAAAAAATGCAATGATTCTATGGGGCGGTAAGTCCTGGTCAAATAGTGTCCTTCATCCAAAGCGAGTTTTTTTTTTTTGCACTTCTTTAGTTATACTCAATTCCTCTATTGCATATTACTTCATGTTTGTCAACTTCTTTCCTTTTGCTGGCTTTTTTACATACTTCACTTTGGCATTTATTCACTACTGTTACTTAAGCTATGTGCAGTGGCTCAAAGTATGTTTTTTTAATCTTTTGGGAAGACTGTATTTATCTTCTGAGCCACAATTGAACGAATGAATTATTTTATTCAAGTGCAAATAAGAAAATCACACTAGTAGATTTTTACACAATTTGTGTAAAAATCTACTGAAGTCGAATACAGCTTAAAGAGTCAGGCGTAGATGACCAAAGTGTGGTAGGCGATCTCCTCAGTGACTAAATAAATAGTCCCACTCTTGCTCTTGGTAACATTCTTTGCAGACGGGGTTAACGGCCGTACAGCTCAAAACAAGTTTGGAGTACACGCCCATCGGTGCGAGCTTGTGTCTGTTCATCATTGAGGGGGAAACGCCACTGACTTCTGGTGTTGTAACTAGTTATTAAAGGCTATCACAGATCTTTTAGTTTTCCTGCTTTGCTTGCAGGAACTATCACTTTATTCGTGCATTAGTGTTGCAACATTTCAGTATTATTTTCTGTAGACTTTTCTAGCTTTGGTTCTGCAACATACACTAAACGTATCGTATTTTTATCCATCTTATTGAGCTGATGGGTTACGAGTTACCAATAAATGCACGCCGCGTTATGGCAGTTCTAACCCCTCTCCAGTTTATGCCAATGTGCAGTATATATTCGGTAGCTGCAGCTGTTAATGGGCTGATTTCGCTTTTTCACTAAGACTTAACATGTGTACAAGTATTCTTTATTGGGGAGGCCTGTGCAATTAGAAGTGCCATTAATTACACTTGGGCGAAAATATTACGGAAGGATTTATATGTTCATTTTCATTTAGCAGAGTGCGCACATCGCACGCAAGTGAACCACAGAAGAAGCCAGTCATGAATTATCTTGAAAAGCATAGCAAAAGATTTCTCATACTAGTTTTCTGAGTTTCAGGTCATTAACTGGAGTGAGAAAGCTGTTGCTTGGGTAGTGGTACTCCACCGCAATGGATCAGAGGCTAAGACCCTCGGCTGTTGACCCGAAGGTCGTTTGTTCAATACTGACCACGATCTCGGAAGTGAAATGGAAGAGGCCCGTATACTGTGCGATGTCAGTGCACATTAAGGAACACGACATGGTCGAAATTTCTGGAGCCCTCTACTACAGCGTGTCATAATATTATGGTGGTACTATTGGGACGTAAAACCCCAAATGTAAATATTGTGCAGCGGTAGCCGCAGACCTGACAGGACCAGTGTGTGATGTCAAGATCTGAAAGCATTCATCTGTGACATTCTTGGTCAAGTGGAAAAGGAAATAGAATACTAAAATCAACAATAAGCTTCAATACTTGCTTGCACTGTAGTGGTGTGACTTCGATGTCAGTCCTTACGATTTGAGGGCCTCACGATGTAAAGCCTGTAGACATGTTTCTAGCCCTTGTATTACCGTGATCATATGTGCCACCTTTTTCTGTACTTTGTCCTGTATCGTCATTTATTTATTTATTTACATTACCCTCAGGGCCCATAAAGGCGTTACAGAGGGGGTGGGTAATAAATAAAAATGCAGCTATAACAGAACACAATAATACAACCAATTAATTAGAACAATTGTTCAAACAATATTCAGTTATTATAGGCTTAAGATATGATCGGTCATTGCTCATGACATCGCTAGTACTGTCACACGACAACTAAATTGATTTTGTAAAGTAAGATAGGAAGTCATTTCTTTCTCACTGTTAGAATGATCACCTTTTACACACGCACACCCTTATTATCCATAGTCAAAGCATATGCTTTATAAAAGTACATGTTTGATATTCATTGCACACATTTTATGTAATTCTCATGACTTTTTATTAATATGCACTTTACATTCATTTAGTATGCAAGATTCGAGGCTTTTTTACAGTTACGTTACAACTGGCTGTCATCATTGGTCACACCAATTCACATAGATCTTGCTTTGTATTGATACTCTATGGCCATTAGCCTTTGTGCCATTAAGCCGTACTGGTAATGAAACCAGTTAAAATGCAAAAGATTGCGCACACATCATTTTTTGAGCCAACTTTTACATTCGAGTGCACAGAGTAATCTGCCCCGACTCTTAATGAATCCTCTGCAGCACTGCATGTGTTGTTTACCTTCACAGGCTCGTTTTTCAAGATTGGTGTGCACCTCTGCTTCTTTCAGTGTGGGAACACTTGTAACCACAATGGAAACGGGTTTTGTGTGCACTTGGGAAAGAGGGTAGTTTGTTGTGAAAGTGTAGTACACAAAGTTGTATTTAATCACTGGCTTAGTGTTGCATGTGGGTCCTCTTTGCGATTCACCATTTATTTATAGCTAAAAACTCAAGCGTGAGACTTTCTAAATGTTCTGCAGAGTGTGAAATAAACTGTCTACACTCGATTTCCTGGCATCTGTGGTTCATGCACCTGTCGCTATTTAGCAATAACAACTTCGTTTATTCGTATGGTTTGCCCATACATAGTACACCAAAATCAGGAAATGATACCCAGTGTATTGGTTTGGTTCTCGTTGGGTACTCGTATCCGATATGCTTCTGCATCGCATCACTGCAGATGTTCAACTCTATATTTGCTTCCAAATTGATTCCCCAAATTTGCATAGAAGAATGTTCTGAAATTGCCTTTTTCTAAATGTAAATAGCTACATCAAGTTAGTTACCGAAAGAATGCTCACTATAATACAACATTAAAGATCTTATTAAGGAACTTCTGACAATCGAGCTTAATTGATGCCTATGACAGAAGTGTTTTTGAGTGTATTGCATTGTGTCTTCTGGCTGTCACAGTGGCCCGTTTTCTGTTGCAGATGTGTTCATCCCTTCCGAGGAGAAACAAGGAAATTCTATACTTTTGATCATCGTGCTTTGGAGTTTGCCAGGAATGCCTTGAGCCAGCCTCTTTTGAAAAATTCTTCACTATTTCACACTTATGTTGTAGCTTAATACACGTTGAACATGAGACTGTGGCATTGATGAGAGCATGTGGACGGACTGAAGCGAGAGGTTGAATGATAGCGGAATGAGTCAAATTGACCATTGACTTTCCGCATTGTTAGTCAGTTAAAATTGGGAAGAATGAGGTGGATTTTATTGCAATATACATGCATCAACCATCAGTGCAGTGAAATTTTTCCTGTCTGATAAAGCACAAGTTTAGTTTAGGTATTTCTTAATGCACATCTTTACACATCAGTATATAGTGAGAGAAGCAGTGTCGCGTATCAGTAATAGCAACATTTAGTAGCGACACTTCTATTTTACAGTGCATTATGCAAATAATGATTTTCATATAAGTGGACAGTGGCAGTGTGGGGTTACTTCATTATGCATTTTGCCCTCTGAAAACTGTGTGCATGTTTTTTAGTGCTCAACAAAATAATATAGACAAAGAAACTTTACTAATTTTTTACAATGCGCCATACTAAGTAATAACTGCCTATGTTATCCTAAATGTTTCTCTATTCTTTTCCATCATCAAATGTGAGCACAATATTAAAACAATTGTTCTTTTTTTTTTGAAAAACTAGGCGATGCTTTATACATCAATAATGCATAGAGTTGACCCATTGTTTTGTAATATTTGCAATGTACACTGTCTATCTTGGCTAAAGAATACAGCCTTCTTAGCTTGGATCAACATTTAGTCATCCTCGTTCGCTATAATTATCCACATAATACTATAAAGGGGAATATTTACTCGTGTGTGGACATGTGTCTAAAACATATTGTCACGTGATTACGGAAAGACCACGACGTCTGTGCACAGGAGCAGCAGCACTGGACGTCGAGCCGAACCGAACGTTAGACCAGGAGCACAACAACCAGTCTTCTTCTTTTTCACAAAATGGCACGTACTCGCATTGTCATGAAGTACTGCCCTGATGCGGAAGGCCGATTAAAAGTTAAAGTAATCGCGTACACGCACAAAGACGCATGATGAAGCAGTGTCAGGTGGCTCGGAGGGTAGTGTGGCTTCATCCGTGACACATGAACAATGTCCATCTGCTGGGAACATCGAGATCGCTGAGCTGTGTATTCAAGCAGGACTTCGTAGTTGACATCTGTGAGGTGCTGTAGTACTCTGTAACGACCGCAGTAGCGGTCAAGTAACTTTTCCGAGCGGCCCCTTTGGCGAACGAGGATCCACAGCCACACCAGATCACCGGGTTGGTAAATAACATGGCGATGACGGGAGTTGTATCTCTGCGAGTCAATGCATTGTTGTTTTTGGATCCGTTCGAGTGCAAGCTGGCGGGCCGCGTCGTCGAGCCGGATAAAATCATTCGCATCAGTAGGAATACTGGTCATGTAAGGTGTGGTAAGAGCATGACGTCCAGCATCGTAATTGCTTCTCGGCCATGAAGCAACCGAAAAGGAGTGAAACCTGTAGTCTCTTGAACCGCAGTATTGTAAGCGAACGTTACGTATGGTGAAATTTCATCCCAGTTTTTGTGAACGCGGTCGACGTACACGGATAGCATGTCTGCGAGCTTCTTGTTTAATCTCTCCGTCAGGCCATTGGTTTGTGGATGGTATGCGGTCGTTTTGTGATGAGCTGTTGCACGAAGTCTCATGACATCTTGCATCAATTATGCTTTAAAGGCTGTTCCACGGTCAGTGATAAGAACTGTTGGCGCTCCATGGCGGAGGACGATGTTGTTCATGAAAAATACACAATCTCATTGGCGGTGCCCCGTTGTAGGGCTTTCGTTTCGCAGTACCTCGTTAAATAGTCAGTAGCGACTACGATCCAGCGGTTGCCATCATGTGACTTCGGGAAGGGCCCAAGCAAGTCCATGCCGATTCGTTCAAACGGTTGTGACGGTGGTGCAACAGGCTGCAATAAATCAGCAGGGGGCACAGGTGGGGCTTTACGGCGCTGGCATTGATTAAACGTTTTAACGTAATGCTTGACATCCTGGGTGAGCTTTGACCAGTACTAGTGAGTCCGAATCCGGGAAGGGGTACGTGTGAATCCTAGGTAGCCGAAGCAAGGCTCGTCGTGGCAGGCAGATGAAATGTCAGCACGTAGCCCTGGTGGAACGACAAAGAAGTATTCAGTCGCATAAGGTTCGAAGTTCTTTTTGTAGAGGATGTCGTTGCAGAGACAAAGTGACCCTGAACGTGCGAATGCTGATGGTGGACTCGAGCTGTGACCTTGAAGGTGTTTGATTAGTTTTTGGAGCTCTGAATGATTCCGCTGTTGTTGGGCCAAGTCAGATTACCTGACTGCACAAAGAAAATGGCCATCGGTAGCGTCATCGCTCGATGTCGTTGCGAGGGGAGCGCACAAAAGGCAATCAGCATCAGTGTGCCTGCGGCTCGGCTTGTAGACGATTGTAACCTCAAATTCTTGAAGGTACAAGCTCCACCTCGTGAGGCGCCCTGAAGGGTCCTTGAGATTGGCCAGCCAACAGAGGGCATGATGGTCCGTAACTACTCTGAATGGACGGCCATACAGATACGGTCGGAACTTTGATATCGCCCAAATAACAGCAAGGCATTCCTTCTCCCTGGTCGAGTAATTAGTTTCTGCAGATGAAAGAATGCGACTAGCATAAGTGATGGGATGCTCGGCGCCGTTTTGCCACTGGACGAGCACTGCACCAAGACCGATGTTGCTTGCGTCCGTGTGAAGTTCAGTGGCGGCGTCTTCATCAAAGTGCCCTAGTAAGGGTTCACTCTGAAGACGCTGTTGAAGCTTGGAAAAAGCGGTTCTCTGCTCTGGACCTCATACAAAAGGTGCATCCTTCTTTGTTAACCGGGTAAAGGGTTCAGCAATGTTAGCAAAGCTCTGTACAAAGCGCCTGTAGTCTGCGTAGAGCCAAAAGGTGGCACGATTCCCGTTTGTTCGAAGGTGGAGGAAACGCAGCAACGGCCATGGTCTTTTCTTGGTCTGGTCGAATGCTATGGTGACTGACAAAGTGGCTGAGGAACTTTAGTTCCTCGTAGCCGAAATGACAGTTCTCCAGTTTTAGTGATAAGCCTACGGATTGAATGGCGACGAAGACGGACTGAAGTCGTAAATGTTGCTCAAATGTTTTGGAAAAAACGACGTCGTCTTAATAGACGAGGCAGGATTCCCACTTAATACCGGACAGGACGGTGTTCATCATCCTTTGGAACGTTGCAGGTGCAAAGCCCAATCGGAACGGTAGCACTTTGAATTCGTAGAGGTCATCGGGAGTTATTAACGCTGTTTTTTCTCTGTCGCGTTCATCGACCTTGATCTGCCAGTAGCCGCTGTGTAAATCCAGTGATAAAAAATATCGGGCATGTCGAAGTCGATCCATTGAGTCATCTATGCGTGGGAGAGGGTAGACGTCTTTCTTCGTCACTTTGCTGAGCTTCCGGTAATCGACACAAAATCGAAGAGTGCTGTCTTTCTTTTTCACAAGTATGACGGGTTACGCCCATGGTCTGTTCGAGGGTTAGATGACGTGGTCGTTGAGCATCTGTTTCACCTGAAAACGTATCTTGTTCTTTTTGCGACACGCGGTAGGCGTGCTGTCGTACAGGCCGTTTGGTAGGGTGTGTTATAATGCGGTGCTTCACGGTTGGGGTTTGCTTTATTTTGGAGGTGGGCGCAAAACAGTCACCATACGTACGTAAAATCATGGGTATCTGCTGCTGCTGCACAGAGGATAGCTGGTAATTCACGATGACTGTACTGGCTAATGAAGTGTCGCATTCGGCGGCAGTGGCAATCAGAGCGATAGTAAAACATTCTTCGTCATCAATGGCTTCAAAGTTCGCGATCGCTGTTCGCTTTGCCAAGTGTTGATACTGACCGCTGAAATTCGTGATCAGAAGCTGAGTCCTCCGATGTTTCAGTTGGACGATTGCGCGCGCGACACAAATCTGCCGAGCCAAGAGCACCGAGAAATTGGTTTCAGCGATGCCACTACTTTTGTGGTCACAGTCGCTCTCCACAGTCACCAACATACTGGCTCGCGGCGGAAGAGAGATAGTGCCGTCAGCAATTCAAAGTGTGGTGGTCTGCGCAGCTGCATTCTTTTGTCTGGCTGCATGGTCGTCAAAGAACATTATGAGCAGGTCGCGAAGTTTAATAATGGCTCCATACACGGGGAGGAAATTTATTCCGAGAATCAGGTTTTGGGAGCATTCGCACAATACGATGAAGGAAGCTATGTATGCCGACTCAGGAATTCGGAGCCGGGCAGTGCATATTCCCAGCGGTGTCAATAGGTGACCTCCCTTCAGTCCGGAGGTTGCGTGCATGTCCCCAAGGTGTCGTTACCTTTCGTAGCTCTGCAGCCAGGTCAGCGCTTATGACGGAATAATCAGCACCTGTATCTATCAGAACGGTTAGCTCGTGGTTGTCGGCAAGTACAGAGATGCGAGTAGAGACACGTTTGTCGTCGATGGCACACGTCGGTGAAAGGATATCGTCGAATGTCAGCAGGCAGTTTGAGGGAGAGTCTTGTAACGGTCGATCAACAGTTGGCTCACCTCCAGAGGTCGCTGTTCTTGGTTTCCCCGGCGCCGGCTCGTGGATCTAGGCGATCTTCCTGCAGACGTCCGAAAAGGTCGATTGTTGGCAACGTGAAGTGGAGCACCGTGGAGATGGTGAGCGGGATTGGCGAGGTGGAAGGGTTGGGGACTGCTAGCTTGCCAAGTATTCGGCGATAGCACGGGGCTGCTCACTACCTCTGGGTCGACGAGCATCTGGAGGAAAGCCAGGAAGTCCCATGTGCCTGTATGCGCACTCACGGTAGATGTGACCTGATTCACCGTAGTGATAACAGAGAGGCAGGTTGTCGGGAGCACGCCACACACTGGATTTCCGTGTAAGTGAGTTGCCATACTGCAGGGGTCTTGAGTAGAATGATGGCACCGACTGCAGGGTGGACAGATAGCTAACAACCGGTGCAGGAGTACGTAATGCTTCCGCGTGCATTAACAGCGGAGCTTCGGCTGGATGCAGGGCCGTATGGGTTCGACCTCGGCTGGACGCAGAGTCATCACGGGTTGCACCAACTGCCGGACCTCTTTGTGGACGACATCCATTAGAGCAGCAACATAGGGCTGAGAAGACACCGCGTGCAGCTTTTGCAGCTCCTCGTGCACAGTACTGCGCACGAGCTCCGTCAGGTCTCTTATAGTCATGACGTCAAGTGTTGGCAGGGCCGATGACACTAATGAAAGACTGCCAAGACGCTCATACTGATACGAACGCTGCCTTAGCATTCTCTCTATTGTCGTGGCTTCGCGGAGGAAATCCGCTACAGTGCTGGGAGGGTTGCGCACTAGTCCAGCGAACAACTGCTCTATCACTCCCTGCATCAGGAGGCGCACCTTCTTCTCTTCCGTTTCTCTTCTGTCATTGAGGAGTCAGCTCGCCTGAACAGCCGCGACATGTCCTCAACGAACATGGCAACACTCTCGTTCGGACACTGATTTCGGGAATTGAGGAGTCGTTCCGCTTGCTCCACTCGGTTAGAGTTTCTGAAAGTATTCTGCAACTGGTTGCAAAACTCTGGCCAGGTTGCAATAGCGGCTTCATGGTTTTTGAACCAAGTGCACGCAGAGTCCTCGAGGTAAAAGTAGACATACCGAAGCTCTCGGTGCTCGTTCCACTCGTTGACGCTGGCGCAACGGTTGTAGTCGTCAAGACAGTCATCGACGTCCTCGTAAGGGTCATCGTGGAACGGTTTTGGGGTTCCCGGGGCATTGAAGAACCATAGAGGAGACAGCACCGATGTCTCGTGGGTTTGCGTTCCCGCACCAGCCATAGTTCTGTCTAGTTGTGGAAGCGGTCCGAATTCAGGCGGTAGGCCTAGTTGTCGCCTGCTACCCCGTAGGTCAGCTGGTTCTTCCAAGTCGCGACTAGTGTCGGGATCTTGTTGCCGATTGCAGTGCATACAATACTACCCAGCACCTCCACCAGAAAATGTCACGTGATTACGGAAAGACCACAACGTCTCTTCACAGGAGCAGCAGCACTGGACGTCGAGCCGAACAGAACGTTATACCACGAGCACAACCACCAGTCTTCTTCTTTTTCACAAAATGGCACATACTCGCATTGGCTTGGCTCAATCTCGTTCCATGCCTGTGGCAATCGGTTACTTTTGTTGTATCGTTTCAATATGCCTTCATTGAAGCAAGGTAAATCAATACTGGGAAATGTACAAACTGTTCTAGTACACATAGAAGAACAGTTATCGGTACTATCCACACAAGTAATCTGGTATTTTTGACCACCGAAAACTGTGATGTTATTCTGTCCTTTGTTAATAACTTTTTTTGTCATTTTTAAAATTTTCCATTTTGTTTCATAACTTCTGTTCATATTTTTTATTTTATGCTTTATGTGCTAATATACTTATTTTGTCGCTATGCAGGATGTATCATAAATTCTTAAATGAGCGGATACATAATGTTCATCATGATCAGCACACAAAAAGAAAGTGCACCACACAAGCGCTGTCTTTTTTTGTGCGCTGATTATGATGAGTATGTTCCAACTTGCCAATTTGCTACTGTACTGTATGTAATGTATTGGCGTATTATTAAAAAAATTTCTGTGGTTTGCCCTAGTATTCTTATTGCATATGAATTCGGCTCTTCTGCACTTGCAGAAGGTTTTGCAAGCAGTAAGCAGAGTATTTACTTATAGAGAGATGGGAACTGTTGTAAGGCATGTTGTGGCGTTTCACGGTTACTACTCCACTAACATACAGTTTAGCATTTACAATGTAGCAATCATAATTGTCTGGTGCTGTAGTCCAGTTGCAGACAATGTGTGTCACATGGTTTGTATTACCTTTCTTTTTTCTCTGTGGCTTCAGGTTCCTTGTCTTCGTCATACTATGAGCAGTACCTGTCCTGTGTGTCCATACAAGGCGACCTGTATTCCTGTCTTCAGTGCACCTATGTGACGAAGCACAAAAGGAATATGGAAAGGCACCTTTCAAAACATACGGGCGAGCGTCCCTTTTCCTGTGGCCACTGCGGGGCATCATTCTCTGTGAAACGCAACCTCATGGAACACATGCGTACCCACACTGGGGAGCGTCCATTTTCCTGTGACCAGTGCGATGCATCTTTTTCAAAGAAACTGAGCCTCATTCGCCACATCCGCACCCACACAGGAGAGCGTCCCTTTTCCTGTGACCACTGCAGCGCCTCATTCTCCGTGAAATGCAACCTAGTGGAACACATGCGTACCCACACTGGGGAGCGTCCATTTTCCTGTGAACACTGCAATGCCTCTTTTTCAAAGAAACTGAGCCTCATTCGCCACATGGACATCCACACAGGAGACCGTCCTTTTTCCTGTGACCACTGCAGTGCATCCTTTTCAAGAAATCAGCAACTCACGATTCACACGTCCCGTTATCATGCAAGCAAAGAGCCATAAACAGTGAGTGGTCTGCAGGCTTTCTCTAATGAGGGGTAGGGGTGTCAGGGTGGACAGAATTTGCTGACTAAAGGTGACTGTGGAAAAGTGGATTGCACATATTAGAAACCATTTGACGGAATACTAGCAATCCAGTCTACAAGATTAGGACATGGCCTCTGAAATTAGCCAGCTGTGCGCCATTGCTATGGCCGTCCCATTCGGCAGCGAAGAAGTCTAATTTTATTGCTTTCCGAAGATGCCACTATATAGCGATCTTTCCCAAGGGGTCGAGCGACGCTCGTCTGCCTGGCACAGAGCACAAGTCCAGTTGTTTCAGTCCCAACTTTGACTGTATCTGCACATTATTACCTATTTGAGATACATTGTAAGCATGCAGTCGACATCCATATCGCTTTGCTTCAGCTACAGAGAAGTATAGATGCATTGGTAAAAGTTACTCCCTGCATTTCGTGGTCGTTTAAAAGCAGTTTTGGGCAACAGAGGCTGCTAGTGCGGAATATTTTTTTCATTTGGTTGTATGAAAGCTTGCCGAACGGCATTTTTCTAGTTGTCATGAAATGTTACGTGTAGGTATGCTTTTTAATTCATTTCGACACAGCTATGAAAGTACTGCGGCAGCTGCATTGCAGCATAGCTCTCTTTAACTCGAACACCATAGGTGCTAGTATATGCTACCGCACTAAAAAACATTGCTTTGTTTCTCACACTTTAAGCGAAATTCTTACAGTGGAGCTGTAATGGTATATAGGCCAACTCTTCCCAAATTTTTTTTGTGTGTAACACAGAAAGACCATTCTTTGTTTGTGTCTCTTTAATTTTCCTGGTAGGCTGGAGGTTCGTGTACTTTAAGTGCAAGTGGAAGAACTTCACCTGATCCCCCCCCCCCCCCCCTCTTTCATTTTCAGTTTTTTTTCCGGCCCATTTACATGGAAGGGACAGTAAAAGCCTGTGTAGCTCTGTTTTGGTGCACATTTTCTTTTGGTTGTTTTCTCTGCCCCAGATAAGCTTTCAGTGCTCTGCAGATGTGTCAATGCTCAAACAGCTCAAAGGAGCGGCTGTACATCCAAACATAGGAGACAATCCGTGGCATGTTATGTGGCTATTGTTTACTTGATCCCGTTGGCCTGGGGCAAGAAGTCTGCCTGAATGAGTATGTAAAAGAGCATCACTATCATGCTAACTCCGCTGTTCAGTACTATCTGGACTTGCAACCACAATCTACAATCTCTAAATTGTAAAGATTGTGGTTGCAAACCAGAATTTGAAAAGTGCAACGTTGTTGCAAGGCATTGGAAGCAGCTAGCAAGTGAGGTCATCGAGGCTAATCAAACGAAACTGCTGGGTGGCCCATGTGTTTGCATGCCTTTGGTTGCGCTCACTAAAAAAAATTGAGTATTTGGCTGTAGCACAATAGGCTGCGCAGTTGTACCGTGATGTGCCTCTTGATATCACATGTATATATTGTCAGCATTTTCGCTGATATAATTTAGTTGAAGTCGGCGATCTTTCCTGTCTATGTCTCTTCCATCCGTAGTTACGCCGTAACTGCTCATCTTCATGCGCTGTGCAAAGACGTTTCAAGATGATGTATGTTTCCATGTTCACGCGGGTATCATTCGAAAGTTTGTTTTAAGAAGAGCCATTACGTGTGGGCTTGACTTACTAAGTTGTTTAAGTACGCTCTATAGCTTGTAGACACATTTTTGTTTTAAAAAATTTTTGAGGAATAAATGTACTAAGCCTGTAACCGCTTCGGAGCTCATGGGTGTGAGTCAGCTCTATATATAAAGTGAGCAAGAAAAAAAAAGTGAGAGGTTCCTTCAGCTTTTGTACCATTTCAAAGGAGGGCCCGAGCTATGAGTCTGGTGAACTTCAGATGAATTGAATGTTTCTTTATTGCATGGACATTCAGTTTAAATATTTGTCATTATTCTCGCAATGTGATTTTCTGGTACACTGCAGTTATGCAGTGATTTCATCCAAAATTGTGCGTCCTATTTAATTATAGATGGCACTGTGCATTCAAGCAGAATAACTCGAAACGAGTTGCAACTTTTGTACTATGGCTAATAGTGCACAAAGAGAACCTGCAAGATATCAAATTTATCAGTCTCTTTATAGTAACCTGCATAGCTTAGAGATGTAGTGATTGGGGTTATTTGTGCAGGTGTTTCTTCCTACTACATATCTGCCAACTCACATTGAAATCGCACTTTCCATTTCTTAGTTATTATTGGTGTAATGACATTCATATTTTGGCTAATTATAGATGTATATTTTTTCTACATTTGTAGCAATTTTTGGATTTTAAACTTTCACATTACATAAGCCCAAAAGATTATAATCTTCGGTCTACAACTGTAAAACTTCAAAGCTCAAAGAGGGAGAGATGTGTCAGGCTAGAGAGTGTTCATTGAAGGTGGCGGTGAAAGATTGCTTTAAAAGAGCCCTGAAACACTTAGTGATCATGGTCAGAAAATGATGCCAATTGTTAGTAAAAGCTTCAAAAAACACACGAGCCAAATATTATAGACACGAGCCAAATATTATAGTGCAGCACACGACCTGAAATTCACAATAAATTATCAAAGTCAGCTAAAGTTTGCTTTTTTTTTTGAGAAATGACGTGTGTAGAAAGCGATATATCAGCCACTGGTTAATTTGAACATGGCACGTTCGGTCGTTAAAGGGGTCGCTGCTGGAGGCCTCAATTTGCCCACACAATCACGTGCGATCGCACGAAAAAGATTAAAAAGGCCGTCGATTCGAAGAAAAAAAAAGTGCTCAGGATCACGAGGCGCGCTTGACATATCTTCTTTGCCCCTGTCATCCTTCCCCGCTTAGCCTCGAGCGCTTTCACCAGGATGAGAGAAGAAAGAACGCAATTGCAGAGTGCGACAAATCTTTGTAACTTCGCTCGTACTGAATGGATTCTTAAAATTTTTGAGGCATTGAATTCGAGAGGCATTAAGCTCTTTTAGTGATACCATTCCATGGTTACTTGAAAAAGTGTTTCGGGGCCCCTATAATGTTAGCAAAGTAACTTCGTTTGTCAACTCACGAGGGAGAATGTTATAAATTTATGGGAGCAAAGGGGAGTGGTAGAAGAGAGTGTAAAGGAAAGGCTGCCTCTATGAGATAGGGTATCTACGCTACCGTGCGCCACTGTGGAATAACGCTCGGTGCATTGAAAAAACTATAGAGTGACCTTGGGCAGTGGGAATTGAACCCACTGCCTGCAGAGGTGGGTGGGGAAAAAGAAAAGCTCTCCACCAGTAGTAATTGCAACCATTATTTTGTGATTGTGTGTCTGAGTGAAAATACATTCATCTATGGCAGCAGTATTTTGTCCACCTTAATTTGCTAGCTTTTGTATGATGGTAAGACTGGAATGCTGACAGAAACTCTCAACTGAACCTTGTATATTAATTAAAAGCCTCAGTTACTAAATTTTAAAGCATTTTATTTGTCAGCCTACTCCCACATTCATCTCGCAAACCATTGAAATGTCTCATAGCTTGAATGAGCCCGAACTTTATTTTGATTTTTTTGCAGAAAAGACAAGCAGTAAATGTTATAGTAAGGATGATTATAAAAGCTCGTGCAAAATATATATTGTCACGCACCAAGAGCCGTGAAGACAAGACAGGAACAGCAGCAGGGCAGAAAGACACGAGCGTGTATCTTTAAATGAAGCGCTAACACACACTTTTTCTTTGTTCTCTTTTTCCTTTTCGGCTCGCTAGGGCTTGCCGGCTCACAACTCTAGGTGGCATTATTCCCCCTCCCATTAGAGCATCGACTCGATGCTCATACACAAGGTGACAGCAGTGCCCATAAGGGAATAAAAAGAAAAGGAGAAACGATACTTATAGTGCACAGGGCATATGCAGGTGCAAAAAAAAAAAGAAAAATGTCTGTGATTGGTCATAAGAAAAAAAAAGATTAATACAGTTCAAAGTTCGTTCGAGACCCTATGGAGAACGAAAAAAAAAATGTTTGCTGCCCTGGCACAATAAGGCAAATATTACCGCGTAAAATAAGGTTTTAAGCGAACGCCATGCACAATCTCTGTTCGTGGTGAGTGGCACTGGGTCGTTGCCGAGCCTCCGTCTGGAATGACTTCGTAGTTGACCTCGTTCAACCGCCGTAATACTTTGTAGGGTCCGAAGTACTTGCTTGGGAGTTTCTCGCTGAGACCTCGCCGCCTAACAAGAGTCCAAACCCACACTTGGTGGCCAGGTTGATAGGTAACTGGTCGATGGTGGATGTTGTACCTTCGGGAGTCTTTACATTGCTGAGATCTTATGTGCACGCGAGCTAGTTGACGTGCTTCCTCAGCACCCTGAATGTAATCCTCGACATCAGGAGTTAGCAGCTCGTGCTGGTCGATGTCACAAGGAATCATGGCGTCTAGCATGGTTTGACGTCTCGACCGTAAATGAGGCGAAAGGGTGCAAACCTTGTCGTTTCCTGGGTTGCGATGTTATACGCAAATGTTACGTACGGCAGGATCTCGTCCCACGTTTTATGCTGCACATCCACGTACATAGAAATCATGTCGGCCAGTGTTTTCTTTAGCCTTTCTGTCAAGCCGTTACTCTGGGGGTGGTATGCGGTTGTCTTACGGTGGTTCGTGTAACTGAGCTTGAAGATGTCGTCTAACAGTTTTGCCGTAAACGCTGTCCCTCGGTCAGTAACGATGAATGACGGGGCGCCGTGACGAAGCGCTATGTGGTGCATGAAAAACTGGGCGACTTCAGATGCTGTACCGCGTGGCAGTGGCTTCGTTTCAGCGTAACACGTCAAATAATCAGTTGCGACGATGATCCACTTGTTTCCAGAGTGAGACAAACAAAACGGTCCAAGAAGGTCCATTCCAACTTGGTCAAACGGCGTACGCGGTGGTTCGATGGGTTGTAGGAGGCCTGCAGGTTTTACAGGTGGTGACTTGCGATGCTGACATTCGCGGCATCCTTTCACGTAGCGTTTGACACAAACTGCGATATTTGGCCAGAAATATAGCTGTCGTACCTGGTCGAGCGTCCGTGAGTATCCCAGATGGCCGGATGTCGGCTCATCGTGGCAGGCTAATAGGATGTCATCACGAAGGTCTTGAGGAACGACTAGAAGATAAGATCTGCTGCCGACACCGGTGTTTCTCTTGTATAATATGCCGTGTCGTAAGCAAAATGACAGCCACGTACGGGAAAGTGGTCGAGGAACAGACGCGGTGCTGCCTTCTAAATGGTCGATAATGGGCCTTAACTCTGGGTCCGCTTGTTGCTTACTGAGGAGGTTCGCCCCACTGAGAGTCCCCATGAAGGCACTGTCGTCTTCTACAGCTGTGTGGTCGGATTCCAGAGGTGCTCGTGATAGCGTGTCGGCGTCTTCATGCTTTCTACCCGACTTGTATACGATGGTGACATCAAACTTCTGAAGTCGCAGACTCCATCGTGCTAATCGCCCAGAAGGGTCTCGGAGATTAGCCAACCAACATAAAGCGTGGTGATCAGTCAACTTTAAATGGGCGCCCATAGAGATAAGGCCTGAACTTTGTAATCGCCCATATTACCGCGAGACTTTCCTTCTCTGACGTTGAATAGTTGGTTTCGGCACGTGATAAAGTGCAGCTCGCGTAGGCAATCACACGTTCGGTCCCATCTTGTGTTTGCATCAAGATAGTTCAGAGATCAAAGTTGCTTGTGTCAGTGCGCACCTCTGTGTCAGTGTCCTCATCGAAATGACCAAGCACAGGAGGGGAAGACAATCGATGTTGCAGTTCCGCAAAGGCAGTCGCTTGTTCGTCAGTCCACAGAAATGGGGTGTCGTCACGCGTAAGTCTGATGAGTGGCTCCGCAATCTTAGAGAAGTTTTCGATAAAGCAGCGATAGTATGCGCAGAGCCCCAGAAATCGTCGAAGACTTTTCTTGTCTGTCGGAGCTGGAAAAGCGGCCACAGCGGCAGTCTTCACGACCCAGCGCCTTGCTCGAATAGGTACGGCGATTAGGAGAAAATCGCCGCAGTGACGGGGAGCGTGACTGGTGCAAGGACGACGAAGTTCCGCACTGCTGAGCCACATACTCTTCAATTTCAGGGGGCCGCTGACCGAACCTGGGTGGCGGTGAGTTCGTTGAAAATCTGCGTAGTCCAAGTTGTCGGTAAGAACAGTGTCGGTACAGATGCCCAGCTTCACCACAGAAGCAGAGAGGACGTCTATTTGGCGCACGCCAGACGTCTGATTTCCGCGAAATCAGGTGAGGTGCGCTGTAATATAGCGCCGCTTGGATCGTCTGCAGCATGGCTGGGGCCACGGTGGGATGCGGGATTGCGGGTTTAACAGGTTGCCGCAAAGCTTGAGCATACGACATGCGGGGGAAGTCGCTGGGTGGTTGATAATACCGCATGGAAGGAGGTTCTCTTAAGGCATGCTGGACTTCATCTCTGACAACGCTGGACAACGAGGAGATAGTTGGCTGCAAGGGTACTGACAGCTTCTGGAGTTTTTCGCGGATGACTGAACGTATGAGCTCTCAGAAGAAATCTATTTGGCCACCGAAAGCTCCCAAGTAGTCCGTAGTTGAAGCCTTGACGTGTCGTTCGTATGACGGGGCCCGGTGCCTAAGAGTGCTTTTGATGGTGACGGCTTCTCTGAGATATTCGGACACAGTCTTGGGAGGACTGTGCACAAGCCCACCAAAAAGCTGTTCTTTCAACCCGCGCATGAGGTACCGTACCTTCTTTTCTTCTGGCATGCCGGGGTTAGCTTGGTGGAAAAGACGCGTCATGTCCTCGACATACATCGCAACCCCTTCATTTGGCAGTTGTATGCGGGACTGCAGATTGCGCTCAGCTCTCTCCCGTCGGTCAGGGCTGGCATATGTCCCAAGAAGTCGGCGTTTGAAGTCTTCCCACGATGTAAGAATACCTGCCTGGTTCTCATACCATACACGTGCGCCGTCCAACAGACTGAAATAGACGTGCCGCAATTTGTCTGCGTCGTCCCACTGGTTGTGCACGGCAACGAACTCGTAATGAACGAGCCACTCTTCGACATCCTCAAGTGCAGTGCCATGAAAGGGATTTGGCGTTCGCGGTGTGAATAAGGTGCAATGAAGCGGCGTTGTGCCGTTCGTACCATTTGGGTTGGTGTCAGTAGGGCTGGTCGAAGCTGCCATGTTCTTTACGAGCAGTCCAAACTCAGGGGATTGCCCTCGGATTCTTCTGCTGGCGCGGTGCACAGAAGTGACCTCTGGTATGACGCTTGAGTTCTTGCTATGTGGAGGGGTACGGTGCATAGATTACCCAGCACCTCCACCATTTGTCACGCACCAAGAACCGTGAAGACAAGACAGAAACAGCAGGGCAGAAAGACACGGGCGTGTATCTTTAAAGGAAGCGCTAACACACACTTCTTTGTTCTCTTTTTCCTTTTCGGCTCGCTAGGTCTTGCCGGCTCACAACTCTAGGTGGCAATATGCAGTACTTTTGAGTAGTAGTGTAAAGGCAGCGATGTACAATCACACATGCGAAACACCCATAAATGTCAACACTTGAACATACATCATTCACACGCATATCATACATGTACAGTCATTGTTATACTATAATGCTCATACAGACGTATTCAAGGGTTATTGAAAATATGACTTCACACATTCTAAGGGTATCTTCAGAACTCTAGGTAGATTTTTTTTTTCAATATCAAAGAAGACTAGGATGACCCTCTTGGCCAGATTGCTATATCGAGAACTTTTGACGAGTTTAGGAGATGCACTCGGAAAGCCATTTATTTTCTAACCGAGAAGAGCAGTTCATTTCCTAACCCTTTCAAATTACCAAGAAAAAACACTCAAAGGTGTTAATGTATGGGAAAACAGGCTCCAAAATCTGATATCTGATGTCGTATTTCCAAATTGAGATCTAATCTATTCATGCGCTAACTTGTCTAGCAGCACATTTTATTTAATGATGCAATCTCTTTCTCAAATTTATTATTGTTTTGTATTTTATATTGCTACCTGTAGGCTGCCACAAACCATAGTGCGAATGCGCGTGTGCGCCCGACGAAGAAGATGAGGCTCGCTGGCTGCTCGAGCTCGGAGCCAGACTGGCCAGTGCTGCAACCGCTCTTGCAAATATATTTTTCGAATATATTCGCAATACTTTGTCTCGTTACTCACGTAACATATTTGGTGGAGGTGCTGGGTATGGCAAGCAGCAGAGATGGGCCGTCTGGATGGAAGTTATGCCGGTATAATGTGCCATTCTGGAGTACGAACGAGCGATAGGATCGGTTCGATGGGGAGGAGTCGAGGCGCTCAATGATAGCTCGTAGGGCTGCATCACGGCGTTGCTCGTCGGCTATGTGGTTCAGTTGAGAAACGGAGCACACGCAGGCGTCGTTGTCAGGTATGGTGGCCGATGGGTCAACTGGATAGCGAGAAAGGCAATCGGCGTCCTGGTGCAGGCGTCCAGACTTGTATATCACAGAAAAGGTGTATTCTTGCAGTCGCAGAGCCCAGCGACCAAGTCGACCTGTAGGATCTCTTAAGGATGAAAGCCAGCAGAGCGCGTGGTGGTCGGTGACGACGGAAAAGTGAGTGCCATATAAATATGGACGGAATTTTGAGACCGCCCAGACAAGAGCAAGGCATTCTCGCTCTGTGATCGAATAGTTACGCTCTGCAGGTGTAAGGAGGCGGCTAGCATACGCGATAACGCGGTCGTGTCCCTGTTGGCATTGGGCGAGAACGGCTCCGATACCCTGACCACTGGCATCAGTTCGGACCTCAGTTCGGGCAGATGGGTCAAAGTGGGCGAGGATAGGGGGCGTCGTCAAAAGTGTTATGAGGTGAGAGAAGGCGGCAGCTTGAGTGGACCCCCACGAAAATGGAACGCCTTTCTTCAAAAGATCGGTAAGTGGTTGGGCGATTGCCGCAAAATCTTTCACGAACCGCCTAAAGTAGGAGCAAAGTCCCACAAAGCTCCGGACATCTTTGGCGGATTGGGGTACTGGGAAATTCGTGACGGCACGAATTTTCTCAGGGTCCGGTCTCACACCAGAAGCATCGACAAGGTGGCCCAGCACGGTAATCTGTCGGCGGCCGAAGTGACACTTCGAGGAGTTCAACTGGAGGCCAGCTTTGCGGAAGACGTCGAGAATGGCCGACAGACGCTCAAGGTGGGTCTCAAACGTAGGTGCAAATACGAGGACGTCGTCTAGGTAACACAGGCATGTTGACCATTTGAACCCGTGTAGCAGAGAGTCCATCATACGTTCGAACGTGGCGGGGGCATTGCATAGGCCGAAGGGCATAACCTTGAATTGGTATAGGCCATCTGGAGTGATGAAGGCGGTCTTTTCTTGGTCTTTCTCGTCTACGGCAATCTGCCAATAACCAGAACGAAGGTCGATGGATGAAAAGTAGCGTGCGCCGTGGAGACAATCGAGGGCGTCATCAATACGTGGTAAAGGATACACGTCCTTTTTGGTGATTCGATTTAGATGCCGGTAATCGATGCAAAAACGCCATGTGTTGTCCTTCTTTTTAACCAGGACGACGGGTGACGCCCATGGGCTTGATGAGGGCTCAATAATGCCTTTAGTTAACATCTTATTCACTTCAGCTTGAATAATCTGGCGCTCCGACGCGGACACGCGATACGGTCGACGGTGAATGGGAGCAGCATCACCGGTGTTGATGCGGTGCTTTACAAGAGAAGTTTGGCCGAGTGGGCGGTCGTCAAGGTCGAAGATGTCACGGTAGGAAGCTAGAAGGCGTGCGAGAGCGGCTGATTGCGCTGGGGGAAGGTCAGGGTCGATCATGGGACGTATTGACATGTCGAGGCATGTGGCATCGAGTGGGCGACAAGGAAAATTGGGGCATGCGTCGGCTGCGAAAGTGGTGACGTGATCATCGGCTAAGGACCGCAACGTGGCAATTAGGATGCCTTCAGGGAGGACTTGCTTTGTGAAGCCGAAATTTATGACGGGTAGATGGGTCCGGTTGGAGGCTACAGTTACGATGCAGTGAGGGACGGTGACGTCACGTGCCAGTAGGACATCAGGAATCGGCGTGACGATGTAATTCCCATCCAATACGGGTGAGGTCGTGGCGAATTCGGTGAATGTGAGGGCTTTAGGCGGTAAGCGGAGGAAGTCTGTGGCAGAAAGGCCGTGTTGAGGTTCAGGGTGAATATCCGGCTGAAGAGGAAGGTCTAAGCAAAGAGTACCAGCGGAACAGTCGATCAGAGCAGAATGGGTCGACAGGAAGTCCATCCCTAAGATGAGGTCATGAGGACAGTTCTGGAGCACCGTGAATAGAACAGGGATGTAACGGTCGGCGATGCGTATGCGAGCCGTACACATGCCAATGACAGGAACAGTGCCGCCATCGGCCACACGTACAGCTTCGGTAGCAGGGGGCGTGAGTACTTTTCTTAAGCGGCGACAAAGATGAACGCTGATTATGGACACATGTGCGCCAGTATCGACTAGTGCCGACAGAGAAATACCGTCCACGTGTACATCGACAAGATTTTTGTTCGTATGAAGCGTCAATGGAGGGTTTGGTTCAGACAGGGATGATGCAGCACTACCTCCAGGGGCTGCACTGTCTAGTTTTCCGTCGGGTACGATGAAAAGTTAGGCGGCGAGTGATGGCGGCGTGGCTGGGGCGACGGGGAACGACGGCGTTGAGGGGACGGAGAACGAGCAGGAAGGCGGCTGTTAGACGTGTCGAAAGCAGGGGCGGTACGGCTGGACGAATACCGGCGAAGATCTTCATATGGGCTATAAGGTGCGAAAAACTGGCTCCTATGTGGCGGCGTCCAGGAGGCACGGCAGTAGCGGGAGACATGTCCAACGCGGTGGCACCGGAAGCAGATCGGTTTGTCGTCAGGAGTTCGCCATTCCGCCGGGTTGCGAGATCGTGGAGCAACAAATGGGTCACGTCGAGGTGCATTAATGGGAATTGGTCTGGAGGAGGGGCAAGAGATGGGGCAAGCATCAGGGAACCCGCGGTTGGCGAATTCTTGTCGTACGACCGCCTGAATAACGGAGATCGCGGGGGTTGTCGGTATCGTATGTTCGAAAGAAGTGGGCTGAAGCGGCGCTGGACTTGCTGCTTCAAGTTCCCGTCGAACGATACGCGTTACACTCTGCTCAAAGGGCGGTGTGACGGTAGAATCGGAGCAGGTGGACGTAGCCGCCGTGTTTGGCAACCGAGAAAAAGGAGGGCGCACCCGACGGCTTTTTGCTGTTTCGAAACGGCGGCATTCTTGAATTACACGGTCGATGGTCGAGACGTTAGTGTACACCAGCAAATTGAAGGCGTCGTCCGCGATCCCCTTCAAAACGTGTCCAACCTTTTCAGCCTCAGACATCGCCTCGTCCACTTTTCGGCAAAGAGCGAGAACTTCTTGGATGTATGACACATACGATTCAGTTGGCGACTGGACACGGGTAGCCAGCTCCTGTCGTGCAGCTGCGTGGCGACCGGTCGGGTCCCCAAAGATGTCACGTAGCTTCTCCTTGAACGTGTCCCAGCTGGTGAGTTCGGACTCATTTGTCTCGTACCAGACACGCGGGGTTCCGTCCAAGTAGAAGAGAACATTAGCGAGCATCATGGTAGGGTCCCAACGGTGAGTTTGACTGACCCGTTCATAAAGGCGAAGCCATTTGTCGACGTCGAGGCCAGGTTGCGCAGAAAATGTCCCGGGATCACGTGGTGTTTGGACGGCGACAAAGGTTGTCGGAGAAGCCGCAGATGATGAAGCGGACGCGTTGTCACTGGAAGCCATGGCGGGAAGCTGGAGGATGCGGCCACTGCGGAGCTGCGTGGTGAGGACGGGGATCGTTCCACCTCCACCAAATATGTTACGTGAGTAACGAGACAAAGCGCCACGACACGGCGCGTGTCGCGCCACGACACGCGCCGTGTCGCGCCACGTGTTCTTCGCGCCACGACACGGCTGGTTACTCCCCTTTTTTCTTGCTGTTCGGCCGCGAACCCACATTACCCCTCGATACGACGATTCCGTTACCAGCAGCTCCAACTTCACAATATGCTCTGGACGCCATCAGCCGGGCCGCCCACGCACGCGAAACCGCTCGTGCTCGCCTTCTGACCTCCCAAGCAAACCAACGGCGTCGGTACGACCAACGACACCGCGATGTGCACTTTTCGCCCGGTTCGTTGGTTCTGCTGTGGTCTCCGACCAGGCACGTTGGCCTGTCTGACAAGCTGCTCTCTCGGTACACAGGGCCCTACAGAGTGCTTCGTGAGGTGACTCCCGTCACTTATGAAATCACTCCTGCTGCCTCGCCGTCTTCATCCACCCCTAGGGCCAGCGACATCGTACACGTCGCACGCCTGAAGCAGTACCACTCGCCCAATGATCTTGACATCTAGATGCGCCGAGACGGCGCCTTTGCCGACGGGGGTTATGCTACCTGTAGGCTGCCACAAACCATAGTGCGAATGCGCGTGTGCGCCCGACGAAGAAGATGAGGCTCGCTGGCTGCTCGAGCTCGGAGCCAGACTGGCCAGTGCTGCAACCGCTCTTGCAAATATATTTTTCGAATATATTCGCAATACTTTGTCTCGTTACTCACGTAACAATATTATACAATCTTTTGACAAAGCCGATGAAAAAAGGTTGGGCAGCTGTTGGAATTGTTAACTTGTACATTTTCAGACACCTTCATATAGTACTAGTCCAATATATTTTTGGCATGCGTATGACATATCAAGTTTGTCTTTTCATGCAGGTGGAGCCAATGCCTTTACTGCCCTAAAACCATCTCTAGACATGGCTCATCCTGTCTGAAAGAGTGCTCCTACAAACGTTTCTACCACAGCCTCAACAACCACAGAAGCCACAGTACAGTGAAGCTTATTGTCCCAGTCCCCTCTCTCAGTGTTGGCAGAATTGGAACACTTTTTTTCTTGTTGTCATTGTAGAGATGATATCGAGAGACATTTGAGAGAGCATGCCCTATTTTCTATCTGAAATGCTGTATCGAATATCGTTCGTGCAAGCATTGTATAGTGTCTTCTTTAAATAAATCTATCTCTTTCAAGACGATGGTGAATCGAGTCAATTTAAAAACCTTGGCAAGTTATTGTGTACTTTCAACAAAGCCATGTGGAACTTTTCAGGCTGATCAAGAACTTTTTGTATTGACTACTTATTTATGTCCGAATGTGCTTTTCTTATGGATATCTACACTTACATGCTCATGGCCTGCACATTTCTTCATTAATATGTTTTATTTGGCTATTGGCTTAGCTGTCAGTGTACCTTCCGTAGTGATTGCAATGCATACTAGTTGTTTCCAAGGCTGAAATGTTGACAAGAACTCTTAGCTGTGCCTTCATTTCTGAACCAACTATATTCAGCACATACAATGCCTTGCAAGGTGTTCAAACTGATCATTTGACATAATGAGCTTCTTTCAAGCTGCATATTTTTTTCTCAATCCATTCTATCTTATCATATCTGCTCATAAATGACAATATTTCAGTTGCCCTAGTCAAAGGTAAGTGTTTAATTTATGATTCACATGTAAGTAATGATACAACATGTAGATTCCTAACTCATTTAGCCACTAGCTTAATTTTAGTGCTCATGTGTGCTGAGCAAAACATCTGGGTATGTGGCCGAAATTGCTTGTATCTCATTGTCGCCCAGTTTGTTCAAAGCAATCAACGTGGCAAAATTATTTAAATGTGTGTGCCTTTTCAACCTAGAATTCTACTGATAAGCGTCTTGCTTTTGTATTATCTGGACTTGAAGTACCCTAGAAAGATTACATTCTTGTGCATCGAGAGAGAGAAAATGTACATCGAGAGAACACATTTTTTGCCTCGCTTCATTTACATTTTATCTTTGCTTTAGGAGTTACACAAAAAGCTTCACTAAATAAGCGCCTCTCTACTGCAGCAATGTGTACTACAGAATGTGGCTTCGTGAGCATAAATGCTAATTAATGATGGACAGCCGCATAGGATTTCCGTTGGCAATAAGCTTCTGCTCTCTTCCCTAAGGGTACTATAATGATTGAATGAAGACATTACATATTGTCACGGTACAACGCGAATAAAACAGAGGTACACCTTGAGGCAACGAAAGCAGCGTGTTTTCAACAGCTGAGCCACAAGATCGTCTTCTTCGGTTTCGAATGAAGCTAGAGGTCCACTACCTCGTGACCACTAAATCCCCCATCATTGTTTTCGTCCGCATGTAGACACGCGTCATTTGCCTCCCTCTCAAAGAGCATCGCCCCGATGCAAAGTCTGTAATGAACTTTTGTTGTTGTTTTTTCACAAGAAAAGTCTCACATCACTCGCTGACGTATGGCTTCATGCGGACTACATGAACGAGTTCAGGATAGTGCTGGTGACGCCTTGTACTATGCGAACTGTCGGGAACAACTTCGTAAGTGACGTCACTCAGTCTTCGCAGCACTAGGTAAGGTCCAAAGTATCTTCTTAAGAGCTTTTCAAAAAGTCCTCGTTTCCGTACCGGCGTCCAAACCCATACTTTGTCACCAGTTTGGTAGACGACTGTTCTGCGGTGAGCATTGTAACGGCCTGCATCGTACTCTTGCTGCTGGCTGATGTGTAAACGTGCAAGTTGCCTAGCTTCTTCCGCGCGTTCGGTAAACGTGTCGACATCCGGGACGATGTCGTCGCCTTCGTGCGATAACATTGCATCTAACATGGTTCGTACTTCCCGTCCATAAACGAGGCTGAACGATGTCATGCGGGTCGTTTCTTGCTTGGTCGTGTTATATGCGAACGTTATGTATGGTAAGATTTGATCCCAATTTTTGTGTTCAACGTCTACATACATTGAAAGCATGTCTTCAATGGTTTTGATTAGACACTCTGTCAGCCCGTTCGTTCGCGAGTGGTAGGCGGTGGTCTTACGATGCTTTGTTCCACTCAGCATCAAGACATGGTCCAAAAGAGCTGCCGTAAATGCGGTACCTCTGTCTGTGATTACGACGGTTGGTGCACCATGCCTCAGTACAATATTCTCAATGAAAAATCTTGCCACCTCCGCTGCTGTACCTCTCTGGATAGCCTTTGTCTCGGCATAACGGGTCAGATAATCTGTCGCGACGATAACCCATCGGTTGCCTGCAGTAGAAGTAGGGAGTGGGCCCAAAATGTCCATGTCAATCTGGTGGAATGGAGTCATTGGGACCTGTATGGGTTGCAGGAGGCCAGCTGGTTTAGTTGGTTGTGACTTGCGTCGCTGGCAGTCGAGACAAGTACGAACGTGGTTCTTCACGGCTGTGGTTAGTCTTGGCCAGTAATACCTTTGCTGTACCCTAACCAACGTTCTTGTGTAACCCAAGTGGCCAAAGGTAACCTCGTTAAGCATGCTTTCAGTACTTCGGTGCGCAGGGCTGCTGGGATGACGAGTAGATAGGCGGATCCCGTTGACGAAAAGTTTATTTTGTAGAGTACTCCGCCCCGTAAACAAAACGATGACAACACCCTTGCGAAAACTCTTGCCGCCTTCGGAGAACTGCCATCCAAGTAGGCAATTAAGCCAAGCAACTCAGCGTCGTCATTTTGTTGCTGCGCAAGGGTGGTCGTGTCGAGGACACCGAGAAATGATGTTTCCTCCTCCTCGGGTAGGGTCGCGACTCAATGGGTGAACGAAACAAACAGTCGGCATCCATATGCCGCTTCCCTGACTTATGTACGACTGCCATATCGAATTCCTGCAGCCTGAGACTCCAACGCGCTAATCGGCCGGTAGGGTCTTTAAGATTAGTTAACCAACACAGTGAGTGGTGATCGCTAATTACTTTCAAGGGGCGACCATATAAATACGGACAAAATTTTGTAACCGCCCATACTACGGCGAGACATTCCTTCTCAGTCGTGGAGTAATTAGCCTCAGCGCATGTTAACGTTCTGCTTGCGTAAGCGATTACCCGTTCTGCGCCTTCTTGCTGCTGCACAAGCACAGCTCCCAGACCAGCATTGCTAGCATACGTGTGAAGCATCGTAGGGGCTTTCTCGTCGAAGTGCGCAAGGACTGGAGGTGTTTGTAGTCGCTGGTGAAGATCGTTAAAAGCAGCTTCCTCTTCGTTATTTCACTCAAAGGTGACGTCTTCTCTCGTGAGGCGAGTTAACGGTGATGCTATGCGTGCGAAGTCTGCGATAAATCGTCGATAATATGCACAGAGGCCGAGAAAGCGCCTGACAGCCTTTTTATCGGTCGGCAAAGGGAACTGTTCTACGGCTGCGATTTTTTCAGGATCGGGACGAACACCTGCATAACTGACGACATGACCAAGAAATTGCAGCTCTTCGTAGCAAAAGTGGCCCTTCTCAGGCTTCAACGTCAGGCCCGCATACTGTATGGCTCGTAAGACCACCTCAAGTCTCTCAAGGTGCTCATCAAACGTTGCGGCGAACACTATGACGTCGTCCAGATATACTAAGCATGTTTTCCACTTTAACCCAGAAAGCACAGTATCCATGAGCCTTTGAAAGGTAGCAGGCGCTGAGCACAAACCGAATGGCAAGACCTTAAATTCATACAACCCATCTGGTGTTACAAAAGCGGTCTTCTCGCGGTCTCTCGGGTCCACCTTGATTTGCCAATATCCACTCCGCAAATCCATTGAAGAGAAGTATCGAGCGTGTTGAAGTCTGTCGAGAGAGTCATCTGTACGCGGTAGTGGGTCTTTCTTGGTCACCTGTTTTAGCTTGCAATGATCCACACAGAAGCGCAGGTTGCCGTCCTTTTTCCTAACGAGGACTACAGGTGACGCTCAGGGGCTCTGTGAATGCTGAATGACCTCATCTTCAAGCATTCTGCCTACCTTCTGTTGTATCACTTCTCGTTCTTTTGGAGCCACGCGATAAGGGTTTTGGTGAATAGGTCTTGCCGTTTCATCGGTAATTATTCGATGCCTGGTTAGAGGCATACGGCCAACTTTTGATGTTGTCGAAAAGCAGTCTTGAAATTTGGCCAGTAGCTCAAGGAGTCTGCGTCGGTCGTCTTTCGGCAAAGTAGTGCTAACGCCCAGAACAGGCGCTGAATCAAGATTTAGCGACTCATCGACTACCGCCAAGCAGCTTTCGGCATCTACGACATCGTCGAAGTAAGCGACAGTCGTGCCTTTAGGAAGGTGCCGGCGCTCAGCACTGAAATTGGTCAGCAGCAAGTCTGTGCGTCCAGCAGCAACTCTGACTATACCTCGTGGGATAGAAATACCGTGGGTGAAGAGCAGCGAGCTTATTTGGTCTGCAACTCCTTCGGCGTCAAACTGAGCAGCGGCGGCCACCGAAACAAGCGTGCATGACCTAGGAGGGAGAACCACGTCGTCATCAGTAATACGCAGTTGGTTTGGTCGCGCCTCTGGAGAATCGGGTAAGCCCGAACTGTTGCAAAATGTAATCAAGCTCTCTGGTATGTTGATGACAGCGCCATATTCCCGTAAAAAATCCATGCCAAGAATTTCATCTCTGCAGCATGCGACGATAACGACGAACGACGCAGTGAAAGGAGAACCTCTGATGTCAACTCTTGCGGTACATCTTCCAGAGGGCATCAGTAACTGGCCCCCTGCTATTCTTATGTGAGGGCCCGTCCACGGCGTCTTCACTTTTATAAGGCTGTCGGCGTGGTCCTGACTGATAATAGAAAAGTCTGCACCAGTGTCGACTAAAGCTGTCACTTTCTGACCGTCAAGAAGGACACTAAGGTGGGCAGTCAAAATTTCATCGTTTTCACGGCTTATCGGCTGCACGTCGTCATGCTGTGGGGGCTTGTCGTCATATTTATGGCGTGCACTCTTGCCCCTGGTCGCCGCCCTCAGTTTCCCCGTCGCGGGCTTGGTGACCTTCTTGTATTAAGATCCGCGTATGTGCGGCGGTGCGACAAAGGCGAACACGCGGGGGACGGAGAGCGGGATTGACGTCTCAGACTAGGAGGGTGAGTAGTGCTACAGCCTCCTCTGTAGTGGTACAGCCATCCTCAAAGTGAGAACGGGTTCCATAGAAAGGGGTGTCGTCACGGCGTGGTGTGTATTCGTCGTTGGTACGTCGACCGTCAAACCAAGGTCGATGAGGACGGAATGAATCACCTCGATGCCAGCAATGATGGGCAATATGGCCAGCACCTCCACAGGGAAAGCATAGTGGACGTCTGTCCACTGTGCGCCATGCATCGTCTGAGCATCTCCCCTGGCGTCGCTGCCCATGGGGTGGCTGTGGACGGCTGGTTGTATGACCGTAGCGTGGGTGGTTGATGCAGTGTCTGCTCTTGCGGCGGAAACCAAGGGACCTTGGGCACCTGGTGGTACTGCGTCGGCATAGCGGGCGGTGGACATCGAAGAGCGGCAGCGTAGCTCATAGGACGCTGCTAAGTATCAGGACCAGTCGTAGACAATGCTTGGTGAATTTCGTTGCATACGACTTCAGCGATCGACGCGATGGCATTTTCAGCAACCGGAGTCCGTAACCTCTGCAGTTCTTCGCGAACTATCTCCCTAATCAACTCTCGTAAGGAGGTCTGATTCTTACACGTCATGGCGTTAGCGTTGATTGGGACATTGCAGGACATGCGGTCATATTGTCTGCAGCGTTGATGAAGGGCCCGCTCGATAGCCGTAGCTTCCTTGATGAAGTCAACCACGGTACTTGGAGGGTTGTGCAGTAGCCCGGCGAAAAGCTGCTCCTTGACACCGCGCATGAGGTAACTCAACTTTTTATCTTCTGTCATGTGCGGGTTAGCTCGATGAAAGAGGCGAGTCATGTCCTCGGCAAACATTGCAGCGGTTTCGTTGGGTTTTTGAACCCGTATCGCCAATAACTGCTCCGCACGGTCCTTTCTATCCACATTGGCGAAGGTATCGACGAACTTCTGTCGAAAGTCGGGCAAGCTGACAAATTGCCTTCTTTATTTTCATACCAAGTACGAGCACCGTCGTCAAGGTAGAAATAGACGCGAGAAAGCTTTTCCTGTTCCGACCACTGATTGACCTCGGCAACACGCTCGTAGTTGTCAAGCCATTCGTGGACGTCTTCATGGGCACCGCCACTAAAGCGATCGGGAACAAGGGGTTGAAAGATGGTCACCTGAGATGGGAGCGTCAGAAAGCTGCCTTGGGGCACCTTTTGTGGGCTTGCGTTAGCCATTGGTTGAGGTGTACGGTGTCTAGGAGGTTCCGGCGAGTGAGTGGGCTCTGGCGCGAGGCCTCGCAACCGTCGACTGGAGCGATGCACCGGAGTTGCTACCGGTGACAATGATTCTGGACTCGATGAACGGCTCCCAGCGGGCGTGTGGAGCATCAGACAGGGTTGCGTTCCAGCTCCTCCACCAGTGTTGCGGTACAACGCGAATAAAACAGGGGTACACCTTGAGGCAACGAAAGCTGCGTGTTTTCAACAGCTGAGCCACAAGATCGTCTTCGGTCTCGAGTGAAACTAGAGGCCCACTACCTCGTGTCCACTAAATCCCCCATCATTGTTTTCGTCCACATGTAGACACGCGTCAATATGATATTTCGGTATTTTTGAATTATCACAAAAACAATGCACAAGTCAATAACGTGCATTTGTGTCTGTATATGTGGGATAACTTATTTTTAGCTCACACTGACCAAGAGAAGGAACGGCATCAATAACTTATTATGCATTCATACCAACCAGCTTGTTTTGCAGTATTTCTCTGTATATGCAAACAGCCCACACAATATTGAAGTGTTGTACTGTAGAGAGGAAAAACTACCGTAAGAAATAAATCGGCCAAATACTTTGAACAGGGATGCACTTTGATGGCTGGCAAATACACAAGTTAGAAGCACAAGAAAAGCAACCTTACTAACAAATATGTAAAGCAATTCACTTACCTAACAGCGGCAGTGTATGCGCTCGGAAGAAATCACCTTGGTGGGCATCGTGATGGTACCAGTACTACCGGGCGCTGCTTTTAGCATGCATAACCCCTTTGATGTTCTGTACTAATCTAGCATTGTCGTCGCAATTACACCGTACATTTTGCACCGATTTACCTTTAAAAAAATTGACACCATCTATCCAAAGGGCACCCTGATGGGATGTGAAGCAGCAGCATTGCGCACAGGTGGCGTCACGGGTTCAACGACGCAAATGTGGGTGCTGCGGGGAGTGCTAGAAGATTCGTTTGAAGCGATAACGGGCATAGGTCTTGTAGATGACACGTACAGATATGTTTCAATGAGTGCGTCAGATGCGCGTCAGGTTGATTGTGTGTGAACCGCCGAGTCCGCAGTGTAGCAAGAGACAGTAGCTGTCGGTGTTGCGAGCGAACGGACGAGGCGGCAGCTGCGAGCTTGCGGAAGCCGAGAGAGAGAGACATCAGTGCGCACTGCGAGGAGAGCATGACATCAACGTGCAGCTGCGGGGTGACCTACTTGGCACTGCTCCATCACCTGCGGCAAGAGGAGCGCATTGCGGTGGGTTTGCACGGAGGGACATTACACAGGCTAGTCGGAGAGCTCCTTCCCATCTAAAACACTTTTAAGCCTATACAAACACAGAGAACAATCGCGCCGCCCCATACACACGCAACCAACAACAGCTGCGTCTGTGGCAAGCTATACTCGACTTGCACGCACGCTTGCTGGCTTGAGCACTTATTCCATGGCTAGGGTGGTTTCAAGGCATGGAGGAAGGAATAAACTGAGGCGAGGTCATTACGTCACATCTTGTGAAGCTGGAAGTAGTCAAAAGTTGAGGACTCCTTCTTGCAACGTTGGGTGTGCTACGCGGCTCATGCATGTGCAATGGGCGCGAACAAGAGGGAGGCGAGACAAATTTGGACGCGTCAGGTGGCACCACCGCCACCATCTGATAGACAAGTGGGAAAATAGAAACTTTTGTGCAGATTATGAGTAAATGTCTTACAATACTCGCTTGTGGAGTGCCTGTGTGCACTTTGCAGCCTCATTATGGCTCATATCATGAATCTACAATAAACTTGCAGCTCAGCACTTCAAGTTTAATGCGCTGAATGCAAGATAGCGACGTCTTGAATTGGCCGACTAATTGCCACGACAGACGGAGCATGGTGTAACAGAGAAATGCTATTTAATTTGTCTTGCTATTTAGCCAATTGAAGTACCTTCAAATCATTCTTCGTCGTGTGTGTTACGGTACGTGCACTTAAGTTTAGTTCGCAGCAGCCCACGGGTCAGCCGACTGCGACAATATGGAAAAAAAACTTGGCCACCGCTCGCAAGACATAGACAGGAAGTGATAGTTCAAACAATAAATAACCTTCTTGACTCGGCAAGCTCCGGTGAGAACAGTGGGCCACGTGTATTGCTTTCAGATAGTTGTGACCCTAGTACACGAAAACAGCCTACGGTCGCCTTTTTCATCTACAGCCATAGACGCTGTCATTCTTGTCTTGGCATTGTTCTCGTCTTGGCATTGTAGGCTTGCTTTGCTAAGGCGCTCAACAGCACAGTGCCGAAGGGAAATGGCGAAGCTGCGGCACCAACCATTTTCAAAGAAGTGGTCACGAGATTCGAAAATGACCGCTTTCGACCTCAAGCGATATAAACTCGCAACCGTGATGACCAACTCTCACTGTAGGCTTCTGACACATTGCGTCATCTTTGAAGTGCAACAGCTGCATAAAAATGAATGTTTAGAACTGTAGCTGGCTATCAAAATTGTGGTCATATGAATGGTGATCCAGACGCCGGTGTGCCGTCCTAATCCCATAACCCCCCCGCAAAAGCACATGACTTCCGCCACACTTATCGCTCTGCAGCTCGCATGGCTAGGCCACACAGATGAAGGAATGTTTCCTTTCTCTATTCTAGGGTCTCTCCTCGCTTTCCTTTCTCCTTGCTAGAAGGGCACCATGGCCATGCCACGAAAACAGGTTTGTTTTCTCGCCATTTATGGCAATATTTTTCTCTCGTCAAATATACTCAACTGCAGACACATCAAAGTTTTATAAAGAGCGTAGTAAACTTTAATGTCAGTGGCACAAGTAAAAATGAAATGGAATACATACAGTGCCTTCATGCTAAATTATCTTTTTTTCTATTCTTTAAGCATGTATCACACTGCAAGCTGCCGCATCTTTCGATTGTGACTTTTCTCATTTTAATTTGCACTAGCAGTGCTCAGTAAGGCGCCCCTGTGATACACAAACCTGCGGCAGTGAACGGGAACGTCGATGTTCACCTTGCAAGCACTCGAACAAGCTTGATCACTTAGGTATTGCAGGGGCGACAGAAAGATACACGAACAGCACTATTCGCATTTTTCTTAACCGTGCTCTTGGTCGTATTAATCTCGTTATCATGCATGATGAATGGCTTCTATTTTCGTTACTACCAAGGCTACAAATGCTTGAAAAGTAACGCGAGCAGTATAGCTGGGAGACATACTGTTCGTGTTTTTTTTATATTCGTAGAACCGTACTCGCCCCAGGTCGTGGAATCGAATCCCGGCTGCGGCGGCTGCATTTTCGATGGAGGCAGAAATGGAGGCCTGTGTACTCAGATTTCGGTGCACGTTAAAGAACCCCAGGCGGTCGAAATTTTCGGAGCCCTTCACTACGGCGTCTCTCATAATCAAATGGTGGTTTTGGGACCTTGAACCCCACATATCAATCCACCGCACTGGTCCATCGACTGAAAAGGACAATATACAGCTATACGCATTCAAGCAGCCCATGACAGTTTCTACCATATACTTCAACTTCAGTTATTTTGATAATAGTTTATTTTCGTGCCCCGTTTGCACTTTTAAAAAAAGTGGTGCGCTGCTGCCTTTACAGGAACATCTTGACCCCTTGCTGAAACAATACTTGCAGTGATGTTCTTCTTTAAACTCTATAATAACTTCCCTTGATGTGAGAATTTTTTAATGGGCTTGCATATAAAATTATTCAAATTCACTGGTGTGAAATTATTTCTGTGACATTTAGGGAAAATATGGGTGCGCTATTTTAGAATGCACATACATTTGTCACTTTGCTCATATATTGAACAAATAAAAAACTCTCTTTTGATTGAATTTGCCACTAAGTGAAATACATATGAATGGCATCTTAATACCATGCATATAACCCTACCAATAATTGATTCTGGTGGCAATTCATACCTGCTTGTTTTATAAATAATAAATAACTGCTATTTCTTATTTTTAATTATATAGGCAATAAATATGTCTCATCTATTACAGCCTATGTATGCCAATACACACCAATAGCTGTCACCTATAGCTACCAATACATATTAACTGGTCCTATAGGGGACAAATAGCTGTCTCTTACTGAATCCTAATGGTGTCAATACATGTTTATTGGCTCTGGAGGTGACAAATAGCTACAACCTATAGGCACCTTATTGGCCTTATGAGTGACAGATAGGTGTGGCCACTTAGTTTTTATAGGTGCCAATAGTACTCAAATAAGATCAATTAGGTTCCCATTCAGCTCTTAAAAGTCAATAAGATTTCTCTATAAAATTAATATATTTCTCTATTGGCATTTTCTGCTTCAGTATGCTGTGCTACAAAATTTCAGTGTTATTACATGCAAAGTAGCTCCTTGACTACTTGGGCCAACGCGCCGTACCACACTCCCTTCGCTGAAGGTGTTGGAGCAGTGCGAAATAGGTCACTCCTTCTCTCGCAGAGCGTGGTGACGTCACTCTCTCTCTCACCTGCCGCATGCTTGTTGCGTGTTACTTCTCTCTAGTTTCACCCTCTCGAATGCTCGCAACGTCCGAGCACACATCGAGTAAACACTCTCTCGCTCGTTTATCTGCTATGGAGAGGACAATGAAAAGTGAAACTCCTTCGTCCGCAGAAACCTGCGCTGAAGCGATTTAGCCTAACCCGGCCATCGTCGGCCTTTCGAGGGTTAGCAGAGCCGATCCCATTCACGAACAGTGACATAACGCCTGCAACACCAACGAGGCGCTAACCAGGGAAGCTGAGCACAAGTGTTCAGCTTTACTCTGCAGCACTGCATGTGTTAATTGCCTTCACAGGTTCGTTTTTCAAGTTCACGACACTTCTTTCAGTGTGAGAACCGCTGTTACCACACTGAAAACTGATTGTGTGTGGCAGGGCAAAGAGGGCAGCGTTTTGTGAAAGTGTAGTGCATAAAATTGTATTTGATCACTGGCTGAGTGTTGTGTGTGGGTCCTCTTAAAATGCAGCATTTATTTACTGCTAAAAATTCAAGAGTGACACTTGTTAAATGTTCCGCGCAGTGTAAAATAAACGGTCTACACTCAATTTCCTGGTATATGTGGCTCATGCACCTATCACTATTTAGCTATAAAAAGGTCTGTTTATTAATATGGTTTGCCCATACACGGTGCAACAAAAACAAGGAAATAATACCCAGTGTATTGGTTTGGTTCTCGTTGGGTATTCGTTTCCTATATGCAGCTGCATCGCACCACTACAGGTGTTCAACTCTATGTTTGCCTCCAAACTCATTCAACAAACTGACATTGACGTACATTTAAAACTTTCCTTTTAGTAAAAATAAAGAGTTACATCGAATCAGTTATCAAAAGAGTACTCGGTGAATTACAATATTTAAAAAAATGTTAATGATTCAATAACTTCTGAAATGCCAGCTTGAAATTGATGCCTAGGGCATAAGTGTGTTTGGCGTGTTCTGTGTTGTTTGTTCTTGCTTTCAAGTGGCCTGTTTTTTTTTTGTTACAAATCCCTTCCCTTCTATCCCTTGCAAGGAGAAGTGAAGAAGTTGCATACTGTGGTTGGCCAAACTTTAGATTTTCCAGAAATGCATTGAAGCAGCCTCTTCTTGCAAATCGTTCACCATTTTATGCTTATGTTGTAGCTGAATGCATGTTGAACAGATGGACTACCATTTTATGCTTATGTTGTATCTGACGCGCATTGGAATGCGACGGTGATTTGGCCATGTGGATAGACTGTAGCAAGAAATTACATGTTATTGGAACGAGTCAAGTTGATTTTCGACTTTCTGTGCTGTTTGTCAGTTAAAATTAGGAAGAATATGATGGATTTCATTGCAATGTACACATTTTAATCATCAGTTTAAAGGAATTGTGCCTGTCTGACAAAGCACTGCTTTGTTTTAGGTATTTATTAATGCATATTTTTACACAATGGTATGTGGTGAGAGAAGCGGCGTTTTTCACCATCAAGTGTGAGCAAAATCTTGAAACAATTGTTCCTTTTTTTCCTAGGTGATTCTTTAAATGTCAATAGTGCATAGAGTTGACGCAATCTTTTGTAATATTTGCAATGTAAACTGTCCATCTTGGCTGATGAAGACAGCCTTCTTAGTGTGGATTAGAATTTAGTCATGATCCTCGTTTGCTATAATTATCCACATAATGCGATAAAGGGGAATATTTAATCGTGTGAATGTGTGTCTGAAACATATAATGAATCGGTTACTTTTGTAGTATTGTTTCATTATGCTTTCATTCAAGCATGGTAGACCAATAATGGGAAATGTGCAAACTGTTTTAGTACACATAGAAAAACAGTTATCGGCACTATCCACACAAGTAATCTGGTATTTTTGACCACGAAAAACTGTGATGCTACTCTGTCCTTTGGAAATACTGTAACTTTTTTTTCCTTTTTTAATATTTTCTATTTTGTTTCATAACTTCTGCTCATATTTTATTATTTATGCTTCATTTACTGATATGCTGATTCTATTGCTGTGTAGCATGTACAATAAATACTTGAATGAGTTGGTACCTAATGTATTAGCATAATATTTAAAAAATGTGGTTGGTGTTGCAGATTATCACAATTGCATCTGCATTCGGCCTTTTTGCATTTGCAGAAGGATTTTGCATGCAATAAGTGGAGTATTTAGTTATAGAGAGATGCGAACCCTTGTAAAACATATTGTGTCATTGCATGATTAGTACTGCATTAACATACACTTTAGGATTTACAAGTGCAGTGCTTGATTGCCTGGTGCTGTAATCCAGTTGCAGACAATGTGTCACATGGTTTTCATTATCTTTCTTATCTCCCCGTGGCTTTGCAGGTTCATTGTCTTCGACATCCTATCGGGAGTACCACTGTGGTCAGTGCACCTACGTGACCAATCGCAAAAGCAATATGGAAAGGCACCTTTACAAACATACAGGCGAGCGCCCTTTCCAGTGCCACCTTTGTCCAGCTACATTTTCTCAGGACAGTCACCTCACAGGGCACATTCGCACTCACACGGGAGAGCGTCTGTTTTCCTGTGATCACTGCGATGCATCTTTTTCAAAGAAAGTCAGCCTCACTCGCCACATTCACACCCACACAGGAGAGCGTCCCTTTTCCTGTGACCACTGCAACTCAATCTTCTCACGGAAACATTACCTCATGGAACACATGCGTACCCACACAGGAGAGCGTCCCTTTTCCTGTGACCACTGCAATTCGTCTTTCTCACGGAAGCATTACCTCACGGAACACATGCGTACCCACACTGGGGAGCGTCGATTTTCCTGTGACCACAAAGATGCCTCTTTTTCAAGAAATTCCCATCTCATGAACCACTTGTCACATCATCATAAGAACAAGAAGCCACAAGAGTGAGTCGTCTATAGGCTTTCTTCAACGACGGGGACGTGTGTCATAGTGGACAGAATGTGTTGACTGAAGGTGACTGTGGAAGAGTAGGTTGCACATATTGGAAACCATCTAACAGAATACTAGTAATCCAATCTGCAAGTTTAGGACATGGCCTCCAAGAATAGCTGGTGGTGCACTGTTGGTACGGCAGTCCCATTTAGTGTGTCACTTAGCGAATGAGTATAATTTTCTCGTGTCTTGAAGACGCCGCAAGATGGTGATCTTTCCCCAGAAGTTAAGTGGTGGTCATCTGCCTGGCATAGCGTGTGATTACAGTCACTTCAGTCTCAAGTTCGGCCGTATAGGCACGTTGTTACTAATTTGTGACTCGTTATAAGCAGGCAGTCAATGTTGATATCGTCTCGCTACAGCTACAGAGAGCAATGCTCAAGTGCATTAATAAAATGTTTCTCCTTGCTGTCACGGAATATTTTTTCATATAGGTTGCATGCAAGCTTGTCAAACGGCGTTTTTCTAGTTGTCGTGAAACATTACAACACGTAGATATGTTTTTTAATTCATTTTCACGTGACTGCGAAAGTACTGCGGCCGCTACATTACAGCATAGCTCTCTTTAGCTCAAACACCATAGATGCTGGTATATGCTACCGCGCTAAAAGACATAGCTTTGTCTCTCGCATTTCAAGCGAAATTCTTACTGCGGAGTTGTAATAGTATATGGGCTAACTCTTTTCAAATTTTGTTTGCATGCGTAACACAGAAAGACTGTTCTTTGCTTGCTTGTCCTTTTGTTTTGAGGTTCGTGTGCATATATTTTGGTGCAAGTGGAAAAACTTCACCTACCTCCTCCCTCTTTTCGTTTCTATCTTAATTCTTTTCTTTTTCACGGCCCCATTTGCATGGAGGCGACAGTAACAACTTGTGTAGCTCTGTTTTGGCACACGTTGAAGAACACCAAGGGGTAATATTTTGTGTCACTGTGATTGGGCGGAGGCCACATATTTTCTTTTTTTGGCGGTAGTCGCAAATACTAAAAATCAAGGCTCTTGCTCTTGTCTTTGTAAATAAAGGATCATGTATCTACAAGGGATTTTGTTTGTCCCATCTCCCCTGTCCGGTTGTGGCTTTGGTGCATCAAACCCCTTTCTTTGCCCATCCAGCAGCTCAATTAGAGGTGACTACGTTTGCCTCGATTCCATACATGATGTCAAAAACCATATGCATTGCAGGCTGTTTAGCGCAGCTGTATACCTAAAACACCGAATTAAGGTCTCCTCATATACCCCTTCGTTTTATATTGAGGTGGAAAAGCAAATGCCAGATGCCTATAACAGACAAAAGTACTGGCAGAGCTATATTTGCTCTTCATATAAAGAACAATTTAAGACAGCTCTAATTTTAAATATGCGTACGATAATTGCAGAATAAAAATAGGTATTTGTGTGAACCTGCTCACAGAAATCACATTCATTTTCTTTTCTTTGAAAAATGCAGGGGCTATAGTAAATGGCGTATCGGGGACGGTTTGTGGAGTGAAAAATATCACCATCATCATCATCATTTATTGAACCCTTAAAGACCCCTTGCAGGGTATTAAATAAGGGGGAGGCAAAAACACAATTCGACAGATGCATGATTGTCAATGGTACAAAGCATAATCGAAAGTGAACTACATGATAAAAAACAATGTCAACAGAAGGGAAAATATATATATACGTGGAAGAAAACGGCAACAATTGTAAATTAACTAACATATCAAGTGATTTGTGATTAGCTATTTAAATTTTAAGGGGTTTCGTTCATGCACTATGGATTCAGGCAGGTTATTCCAGTCATCAATGGCAGTAGGTAAAAATGATTTATTGAAAGCGTTAGTTGAACCATGTAAGCGCTGTAAACATAGGGAGTTAAAGAGGCCACGCGATGAACGGGCGGGAGGTAGAAGAACGGTATTGCGTGGCGACGGAAATTATGGTATAGTTTGTGCAGAAGGCAGAGCTGAGTGACCTTGCGGCGAATTTCTAGAGGAGGGATGTTGAGGGAAAGTTTGATACTGGTAATACTTAAGCGAGAACTGTATTGTGAGGTGATGAATCTGGCAGCGCGATTTTGAATTGCTTCTAATGCGTCGATTAGGTAATTTTGGTGAGGGTTCCAAATAGCAGAAGCACATCCAAGTTTAGTACGTGTGAAGGTTTCGTAAGCTAATTTTCAGATTTGCGGTGGGCAGGACGTAAGCGATCTTTTAATGTAGCCAACTGATTTTGCTGAAGCGAAGATCAGTTGTTCTATGTGCTCGGACCATGTCAGTTTACTTGTTATTCTGACACCAAGATAACGATAGGAGTCGACCTGGGTTAAGGGTTGGAAGTTCACAAAATACTGGAAGGAAAAGTTAGTGCGCTTGTGTGAAACTTGCATGAATTTACATTTTTGTGTATTAAGCTGCATTAGCCACCGCGAACACCAATTATGTATGTTAGACAAGTCCGCCCAAGCACTGTACAAATGGTTAACCAACGAATGCTGAAGTGTTCGACCCTGGTGTTTAGCAGTGGGTTCAATGGGACGCTGGACTAAAGCTTTTGACATCTATTTGTTACATTGTCACGAACTAAGGCTCAATCACCGTCACACCGATTCGAACAACGACATCGAACTGTTCCTTTATTTTCAGTACTCAACCATAAGCCCTCTTTTCCCCGTCACGATGATGATGATGGTGTCATCATTTTCACTCCCTTCCTCCATGTTTTCACCCATGGAGTGGCTCGATGGCGATCGAATGTGCACCGTGTGACAACCGTAGATACTTTGCGCATTAAGTATTGGGATCGTGCCGCAGAGAAACTGCTCCTTGAGTGAGATTTCACTTGGTTAAAACTCTGAATTGGGTGCACGCACGTGTGTGTGACACTTGCGTTTGGCTCCAATTATAATGGAAAGGTTGCGGCTGCATATGAGGCTGTAAGAATGATGTGTTGCTTGCCACAAAGCCGGGAATCAGCTTCCACTGTGCGTTGTAGGGCTATGCGTGCTAAACAAGAATGTATATTTGCGCGTGCTTGTCACGTCAATTCCACGGCCCATCTTCGGGTGCAAACTTACTATGAACGTACTATGGCGCGGTTGCGCGCGTTAAGTCCATTCGATGCTTTAATTCGACACGAAATGAGTCGTTACCTTTTACAAAAGTCGGCGCGCCCATAGCAAACGATCCCGGCAATCGGGCATTATGAGAAGCGTAAAAATTTTCCAGAGCAGCTTTTAGCACTCCATGCATTCGGGAAAGAAGCTGCAGGAGAATTTTACTGATTTTGTCGACTGTAGTACAGCAAGAATAATAAACGCGAGAGCGGCTGCGGCGCAATCCAACCGTGCACTTGAGGCGAAGAGCTTGGCAACTGAACAGCTTCTATAAACGTTCATCGAACGCCTCCTTTATTTTATCAATAAAAGAGCCGCTGGTTGATCTAAGGGACCTCACCGTATGTTCTGTGACCTTACCAACTAGACGACCGCCTCGCTGCCTCTGGTCGAAATCGCCACGACGCGAGGAACACCAACTTACTTACTCTTGTTCACTGTACTATCGATGGACGCAACACGCGTGCTTTTCAAGATGCTTCAACATTTGTGTCATGTTCTTGGCGGGCTTTTATTTGCGTCCTTGTTTGCCGGCCTCACGTGGACTATATTGAACATTGGCTGCAACGCATGATGAAGTACACTTGAGCTTTCGTAAGTGTTTTTTTTTTTTTCGTGGTTGCAAATACTGTGAAGCTAACACGCCGCAAAGGTGCTGTGCCCAAGTTTTTATCGGCTAAAAGAAATTTGTTTCTTGCTGATACACATTTGCCGATGTAAAACTGCAGGCTCCGTTGAAAATTTCTGGTTGACACAGCTGTGAGCTTGGCCCGTGTCAAACGCAAGCTGCCAGTTTACGCCATAATCCGAGCGGTGACAAGGCGTTCACCATTTTAACACCAGTCAACACAGCGATAAAAACCTTAGACGAGATAAACTGGCACACCCACAGTGCTGTGTCACAACAGTTAAAAAAAAAAAAGAAGTGCTGTGTGTGCTTCAGTCTTGTACAGCCGACCCCTCCCCCCCCCCCCCACTTTTTTTTTTTCTTGCATGCCAGCATCGACCGCCGAGTCAGTACGCGCGTCCGGTGCAGCCTAGAAGAAGACAGCTGTAAAGGACTGTACTACATTGCAGGCATGCACGTATTACGGTTCATTTTGCCGCTATGCTCCGTTAACTCTTTCCTTACCGTCCCATAGAGCTTCGATTACCATGGATCGGTGGTTTTAAAAGCCCCGCCAAAAAATAAAAGTATGCGATGAATGGATCGATGGAGGGATGTGGCTGTACCCTTTAGATTGAGTAGCGGCTAACGCCACCTAGCTTTAATAATTAATGAACTAATAATTAAATTTATCTTTTTTTTACGGACACTTAACGCCTTTTGGCCGGAAATATAAGAACTACTCTACATTACTACTTTTTGTTTCGGTCTATCGGCGGGAGCTCCTGCGCAAAAAAGAAGACAGCGAAGGAGGTAGCCAAAGTACAGGAGGCGTTGAGGTAGCGTTGCGTTTAGCGCATCGGCCGCCGCCGACCAGAAACGTGATTCTGCTGCCTCCACTGCTCATGATCTTGGTTTGAGCTGTAGTGAGGACTCTGTTGAAGTTGGATCATCAGATTTCGACTCGGACAGCGATGGTTCATCTCCACAGCCCGGACCTTCAACCCCTGTGTCAAAGTAAGTGTAGGTTCGGAAGTGATGAGCGTGTTTTGTAAGTGACGACACTTGTTAACGTTTTCTTACTAGGGTGTCAACTACCTATGGAGGCGATATTCTGCCGAATGCACCATGCAGAGCCAAGTTCTTACGTGAACGAACACCTGGGGTACATCTGGATGTTACGCGCCTGAGCGAGACGCGAAGTTTTAAACGTGCACTGGACATGTTTATGATGTTTTTCACTGCCGAATTGGTCTCAACTGTTTGTCAGTACACCAAGTACGCTTGGTTGAAAATTTTCGAAAAACCCAGCTACGCAGAAGCAGACGGCTCTTGGCCTGAGGTCACGCCGCCGCCGGAGATTTTGTGATGCATTGCACCCCTCATTTACATGGGTATTGTGCAAGTGCCACGCCTTCGTATGTACTGGAACACTGGGTCAATATACGGTGGTCTCCTTCCAGCGCAAATCATGAGTAGGAAGCGTTTCTTTTCTCTCCCCGCTTTCTTGCACGTCTCTGATCCGGAAGATCAGAGCACTGCATCAGCCGGAAAACTGCGGAAGGTGTGGCCACTGCTTCAACATATCAATGAGGTGTCTGCACCATTTTTCCAGCCACGGGAATCCATTGCACTAGATGAAAAAAACGGGGAAACCGAAAGCAAGATCGGGAATTAGGCACTATATTCTTTATAAGGTGACGAAGTGTGGTTACAAATGGTGGGTTCTCGCTGAATCTGAAACAGGGTATACTTTACAGTTCTTTGTCTACACAGTTAAGAGGGGTACACCAGGACCACATTGATTGGCTTTTGATCTTGTCAGTAAACTTTGTGAAAAATACAACAAGGGTACAAAAGTTACATGGACAATTTTTATACCTCAAAGAACCTATTCGAACATCTCCTGCAATGCGGAACGTACGCTGGCATGTGGAACGACAAGAAAAGATCACCGAGGCTTCCCTGGCGATCTGAAATAAAATGGGAAAGGAAGGCTGAGCGGGGGCACATTAGGTGGGTCAGGGATGGAAACATCTTGTTTCTCCAGTGGAAAGACGACAAGGCAGTAAATGTAATGAGTACAATCCACACAGCGAACGAACACGTTTTGGCAAAAAAAGATGTCAAAAAGTGGGGAACCGATGGACTGAGAGAACAATAAGGAAGCCCTTGTTAGTGCATGACTACAATGCAGGCATGTTGGGGGTAGACAAATCTGACCAGATAATTGGCACATACGTCTTTCGGAAACGCGTATGATGAGGAAAACACTGTTCTCCCATTGTATCGAGATAGCCTGCATAAATAGCTTTATTCTTTTTCAAGAGCATCGCAAACAGCATCCAGACATTCCTGAGCTAAATTTGAGTTCCCAATTTGATCAGCTTTCTTCCGAGAGATGCTCATCCAGGGAGTTTTGAACCTAAATGATGACCAACCTGTCAGAGTTTCTTGTCTGCCACCCGACTGGATTCGGCACAAGCCGGAAAAGGTTGGCAGCCGAAAAAACTGCAAGTTGTGCTACGAGAACACCAAGAAGGAAGTGAAAACAAATGTTCTTTGTAGCACCTGCAAAGCACATCTCTGCTTTACCGCCATGCGCAACTGCTTCTCCAAGTGGTACATGCGTCATGGGTGCTAAGATGAGGGCCCGCGAGAAATATACTTTTTATTCGAGAATGTTGAAATTTGGAAATATTATACCTGGTATTATAAGCTGCCATTTGTATATTTCAGTTTTGTTTCAATCTAAATGTTGTAATGTGTAACAGCAATTTTATATATTCTATTGTACATTTTCTTTTGTTTTCCTCGAATTTCAGAAATAAATTATGAAACAGTATGAGGTTGTTTGCTTTGAATTTTATTGCATTAGAAAAACGCGTGAATGGGCTACATTTAAATGTACAAGAACCCATTGTACACGCAACAGTTTTTGATAAAAAAAAATATCATGTAGACACCCATTGAAAAGACCAGTTTTCTACGGTAAGAAAAGAGTTAGATGCTTATATCGACTGAGCTGTCGACGATCGCGCGTCCAGGTTAAAAGTTTGTGGCTGTACTCGTTTTTTTCGCGCTTTATTTGCTTTATAAAGAATTATACCACGACCTACTCTACTCCTGACCTGCCCAGATAGCCCCTCTCCAGCGCCCACCACGTCAAGTTTGTGCAGTCGCAATCTTTTTGGGGGTGAATATGGGAGCCGTTGGCTTTCATGAGGTCTCTAGATGAAACAAAACAACTTGTTTCATCTAGGGACCTTGTGGCGAATTTCATTGAGGGAACAGGAGTTAGAGGGGCTGGGCAGTTAGGAGTGGGGGGCAGAGCACTGAAAGCAGGGCCACTCAACCTGCCATTGGAATGTGCCCTGCTCTCGGAGGGCAGGTAAGAAGGTGACGAGTAGAGTAATGTTACTGAAACATTCCAAGCCTCGGGATATTCTCTTTGGGGCAGCAGCAAAATATGCGTGAAATCGGTCAGCCATGTGTTTTTTATTATCCTAGTACCTAGTATGTTTGTGAAATGACCCATTTGGCAGGCGTCCAGCTGTCATCGTAGCCACCCATAGAAAACAGGGGTGTCAAACTACACATGGTTGCTACCATTGCCGCCGCGCTCACCGGCTAAAGAAAAATTCGAGAACTGTGACGTTCGAGTGTGACTCCGCTTTTCAGGCGAGATCACTACAAACTGCGCCTGGCTGCTCTCGGCACATTGGTAGAGCACTCTTGCTCTACCAATGAATGGCAGTGCTCCTGCACCTGTTCGACCACTGAAACACGCCATGTCTCAAGAGAGCACTTTAAGCGTGCTTTTCAGTGCTCCTGCTCTCTCAGTAGAATTCGCCATTAGGCTTTCGGAGCTCCGAGCGCTGTTAAGCGGGGGCACCCAGAAGCATCGCTCATGCGCCATGCGGCCGGGCTGCGAAAATGATACCGTCGCGCGCATTGCGTCAGGCGAGCTAGCGCGTGTCGTCTGCTGCACACGCACGGCAGTAGGAAAGCAGGGTGCTTCAACGTGGCAAGAATTTTGAACTTCTAATTTTGCTCCACCTTACTCACAAATTGTGGCGAAGCCTTCGTACAGTGGGTCGTCCTCTCAACACGTCTCAACAAAATAAACATGTTTTCAAGATCATCGTTGATTTGTTGCTGGGTGCTTTCCCGGATGCACATTTTGTGCTTGGCACCGGGGCACACTGCAGAACTTATTATGAACGAGCACACGGAAAATTGCCGGGTTGCGGTGCTCTTCTGACAAGCTTAAGCATTTGTGAAAACATATGGCAATATACATAAAATAGGCTATGGTGCGGCACTCTGTTAACGCGGCGGCTGCGGAGAAACTGAAAGTTCGTCAAGAGTGTCGAAATCTTCGAGTGCATCATTACTTTGTGCCAGCACTGTACTTCTCACAACCTTCCAGAATGGCAGCAGTGCTCTTATTTTTCAAAGGGGAACATGACAAAATGCTAATGAAACATCGAGGCAAGCTATTTTAGATTAACGATACAACTTCCTTAAACTAATTCATCTTTTGTTGAACGTACATCAAATGACCGTTCGGGCAATTGTGTTCCTTTGCTTTTTCGTTGTACAAGAACGCAGGAAAAAGACGAAAACCAAGTGACACGGCACGCACAATAAGTGCGCCGATTGAACTGAAAGCATCTAAGCTTTATTAGCCATAATAATACGAACACCAAAGATGTTGAAAATCAGTTAGCAGACGACATACGAGCGCAGCGGTGACGTGATGCGCACGAAGGAAAGCTACCCTCCTCACGCATGCGCGCAGATACTGTGACGTGTCGGCAAATGACGCTAGTAGTGCCGCAAGCCACGCCCGCCTGTGTTCACTCCAAAAAATATTGCGACTGTACCCTCTGCCGCTTGGGCCGTAAGCGACGAGTAGCATGGCGCTAGTCGGCACCTGTTCACTGGCGTCACCTTCAGCGTTCGTCACCTTTGGCCAACAGAGCAGTCATATTGCGTAATTATTATGCAAGAATAAAAAATAGTTGGGAAATAAATAAACTAGAGGTCTTTCAGAAATTCCTTGTAATTATTCGCACAAGCTGACCATCACACAAGCTGTCCTACACCATGTAAGACTACAGGTTCCCACGTTTGTCAATCAATGTGCAATAAATACTTAATGGCACTGAACAGCTCACTTGACCAGTAATCTAAGTGAAAAAATAGTCGCATATATGCTGGCAGTTCACAGAATGCAGCCGTTCTTACTCTAGCGCTGTCCAAATAGCCGTAGTGTATCAGATGAACAGGTTTTAGGTAGCGTCATCAACGGTGAGCAGTTGAACGAAAGCGGTGACACTAGTTTCCATAGGAACCCCGCCACCTGAGCTGGTTAGGAGTACATTAGGTCGTGAATTGTACCAACACGCCCAAGCTTCTATGTTAAAGATGACAGTTCGTAGACCGATAACCATTCCCACATTTCATGTTATAAAGGCAAAAAAAAAAAAGAGGGAGCAGCTGCGTTGTGCTGCCATTGTGTCAACTACTAACCCTCCTCGAAAGAATGGCCCTGAATTCTACTTGGCGGCTTATCAGTCTATGGGCAATGCCAACACCTGCCAATAAATCGAGTGATGGAAATGTGTGTGTGTGCATGTGTCTGTGTGGGTACACACACACACAAGCGCATGCAGCAGAGTTCAGGGTGTTTCATATAACAACTAAATATTAAAGACGATAGTCTTTCTTGGGGACCCTTGACAGAAAAAATTTTGGTCTGTCTGTCTCTACATTTGTCCGTTTGTCCACCCTTAACGATACCTCGAACAGTCGACCTCATCCGCAGCGTCCACCAATATTGCTCAAGATTCAGCGTTTATACTTCTGCGATTGTCAATTAAAAAGCAATCATCGTGCATATATGAGGTACCATAACAACACGTCGATGTTTTGTATATGTGCCTTTATACAAGTGAAGGCCCGCACAAGTAATTCTAAGGACCGTAGTGTTAAACACGCTGCGCTGACAGTGCGACGCGGGGCTCAAAAAGGCAAGTGTTGCCAACGCTTTGCTAAAACGACACGGTGGTGGCATCTGCCCGTCGCTTTGCGTTCTACACCTTATCGCCTCTGAGAATGGCACGCATCTTTCTCCGCTGGCACGCAGGCCTTCCTTCGTTTTCGAAGATAATTGCCAGATGGCGCTCGTGGTGGCTAACGTGCCTCAATGCGCTTGTTCGCCTCCGCTGCACGCTCGAGGCACTCTAACGCAGCGCCTCCAGAATACCATTCACCGATTGTCGTGTGCAGAACATCAACTAAATGTTTTCTTCACTCTCTCCAGACACTATACTATCGTCTTTCAACGGCAATTGTAATGTACCATGCAGATCCGGGGCCAATTTTTTTTAATAAGAAGTCGTTATTTACAACTGAATGAAATTAATGCATTATGCTTTGCAATCATGTGGTGCTTATTAGGTTATTCTATATTGTGCTTAACTATTAATCAAAGAACAATTCTGCAAAATATTTAATATTCACTTTAGAGCCATGTGCATTTTGTCATATTGTAGAGAGCATTAAAAAAAGACTGATCCAATTTTTCACAACAACGTAAGTGCAAAGCGGGAATTTTTTTTATAGTTTAAGGGAGCAAATGAGATACGAAATGAAATCACGTGACTTTGCTTGTACACTACAATACTACAGCACTCTGAAATGTGCTTTGATCAAAACAACCAGCTCGCAGACTGTGGCGATATTGGTGGCTACAGCTCTAGGCGTCGGCTTCTCTGTGCACTAGCATCTGTGACGGCCGCACACGGCAAAGCTCACTGTGGGCATTTCTCTGGCAAGGTTAAGCACAAAGCAGTCTTTGATACTGCCCAAGTTGTCAATGTGTACGAAGCTGCTTAGCCTTTCATTATGTTGACAGAGCTTCTATTTTTCCAGCATCAAGAAAAATGGGATCTACTTAGCACTTGGCTATCATGGGGAAGACTTGCTCAGGCAAGCTGTGTATCTGGGCTGCAAATTTGACAGTAAACCTACAGACGCATGCGGTGATAAGTCATACTGCTGTTGTCATGCCTTTCCAAAATCAAGGAGCCTTGACCCTTGCTTTTACTGGGCACCATTGAAGGATGTTCATGTACCTTAATGGTAGCTGTCTAGCGAAAGTCGCAAAATGAATTGCAGAAAGTTTTTTAGAACAATTTTTACTGATGAGCAGTGCAGTGGCAAGTAGACTTGGAAAGACAGGCTAGTTGGTTAAGGTTGGAAATTAGAACAGCACTAATGATGGGAGCCCAAAGAAAGAAGGGAACTGACAGTAGAAAACAGTGCTGTTGTCGATCTTTCTACTGGTCTTCCTGTATTTTGTGCCTTTATAAATTACATGTATGTTCTATCAGCTTACCTGAACTTCTATTTTGGTACGGGCGCCACGACTCGAGCATTCAATTAAAAGGAAGGGACTGCACATAGTACTGCGTTTCAGCTGGTGGATCTCAGGGTGATGAGCACCTGGTAAAGAACGACAGTACAAAAGTAGTGCGATGAATTGAGCACTGTGAGGTTTTCAGAATATTGTAGAAGGCCATACCAACTTGATACTTGCCTCCCATATCTGCTAAGGTGTCGTTGTGGGCAGTGCAGCAAAACGGTAGGGAGAATTTTTTCAGCTGCTCGTCACAATGTATACGTTTGTTTTAACATTCATGCTGTCTGTGCTATACTGCCCCGTTTAAGTGTATGTATTTGGTGTTGTGTGAGGTGCACATATTTGCTCTGCGGGAGGCTGTTTTTGGCCTTGCAATAACTATCTTATGTGTATGCTTGGATGTGCTGTAACTGGCACGACATCGTGCTTTTGAATAAGAGGATTATCCTTATCTGGAGCCATGTCCTGAAAAGGTCGCAGAAGTGACAGTTGCAAAAGTGTCGCCTTTGGTGGGGGCTCTTTGGCTATTGAGCACAATAGAAGATGTGTGGGTGCTCTCTAAGGTTTATGCCGGTGTGATGCAGCTCTATGGTACTCCTGACATGCTTGGAATAAATTAGCACACTTTATCACCGCCCCTTGGCGGTGAAGTCTAGCATTTCAGAGGCATAGATGGTAGCTTCCCGTATTCAGACATTGGTTATTTCAGCAGCATTTTTATTCTGAAGCATTCAATGAGGATTAGCTTGGTTTGTTTTCAGTACTTCTTCTGTTGCCAGCATGTGTTTTTTGTGGTTTGTATGTTCCAGGTACATGAAATATGCGTTGCTTGCATGATTTATTGCTCGCCGGCAAAATGATAAGATGTTCGCATGATACTGCTGTGATGGCACGCTACAGCTGAACTCTGAGTATGCTGTGTTAAACTATGAACAAAAATATATTGCATGCAAAGCAGCATTCTTTAAATAATATTCTATGCTTTAAGCATGAAACACGTTGAAAGCACTTTCAACACCCTTTATATTTAAAGTAGCTACAGCCAAGCCTGGCCACTGCGTAGAAGTGGCCAGGCCAGGAAAGCGCCACGCCTTGGTCGCTTGGCACTCTTACAATATGCTAACCCATGTGTTGTCAGTCATTCATAAATCAATGACGTGTGCAACAATGACACCAAAATGTCACCAATGTCACCAAAAGCATTATTGTTGCTTTTGGGACTGTTTCACAATATGGGCCCTTGTCTCACTAACTGATGTCAATCGTCAGGTGTTCTGTTTAAGTAATATGAAGTCTTTTTGTAAGGAATACGGAGTGTTGCAGTCTGTCACTATCACAGTATTGCTGCAAGCCCACTTTGTTTCTCTGCACTTTGAAAAATGTCATGGAAGTCATAGTTTAAATGATAAATCTGAACAGCAGCAACCATGGATGAGAACTTTGTTTGTGTTATAAGGTCGTTGGCAGCAGTTTAATTTTGCCTTCAGGGTCACTATTTTATATAAAGAGATAATATATGAGTTGTGACAGCTGCTGTCAAATAGCCTTAAGAGCTCTTTCGCACTCAAATGGTCGCAGAAGGCCGCTTTTGTAGCAGTCTGATGTGGGTCAGTCACGGGCTGCTTGATTCTTCATTGCATGGCTGCAGTCGCAAACCTCTAAACCAATCAGATGTGCGGGAATAGGATGTCGCCATACCTTACGGGGCAATGGCAATGCGAACAGATGTGAATTAAGTGTGACGACACATATAAGTTGCTCGCAAGTGTGAACATCGGTTGCCTTGAGTCGTTTTTTGATTGCTATAGTCGCACATGATTCTTTTATGGGTGCTAGACGCAGGTGGCAATGAAATCGTAAAGTTTTTTGCACGCATGACATCATTAACCCATGCTGGAAGGAGGATGCTAAGAGATGTATGATAAGGAGGGCCATTGTGATGAAGGCATGTAATAAATAATCATTTTTATTCATATTCTACAGCTTTAATAGGTAGGTTAAGCATTATTATGCTATTGTTTTTCATCAATCTGTAGTACTCTATGTTACAGTGTGTAGTAATGTTGAATTCTAATGGCAGAGTCCTAGCATCTCATGGGCTATGTGAGCGAGCACTCTACTCTGACGTAGAGCAGGGCCTCTGAATCTGCAAAGGGAACACAATCTGCATCGTCGGAGTAAGCATGAGAGCAAGGATTAAGCACAAGTCCTTGAGTTGCCCAGAATACCTTGCAAGTAGGTATTCCATTCTGCTGATTTCGTTGTCCAATTCTGTTGAATTATCGCTTGTACATAGTAGTACATATGGCATATGAATTACCGCTCACACATATGGCTTAACCAACTGTGCAATAACTACGTAATTTGTAATTACAAGTAATACCCACGTAATACAAAAAGTTATGACAGCTACACTCTCTTCAAATTGCATCTATGCAACCTTGGCTGCATGTTGTGAATGGGCGGCTCAGACCGGAAGCTCTCGAATGCAGGTGGAAGTCTATAAAATTGTGCATAGGCAGTCAAAATAGCGAGATAACAAGCCTCAAAGCAGAATAAGTGAATCCCTTTCCCAGCACCACCATCAACATGTGCTATGAAAAAATACTTTAAGGTTTTGCCATGGACTACTGACAGACAAGCACTGGTGAATATGAAAGTCCATTGAACTGTTCTTGAAGTTTCTCTTGTGTAGTAATTTTAGTCCATTATTTTTTAATCCATCTCATGTGTACATAGATGTGACCAGCCAGCTGTGCATGTTTCATTGCAATGTTCATTTCAGTGGGCAGTATAGAGTAATTATGCATGTTTCTGCAAAGCCTTGTGTTAGGCTAAAGCGGTTGGCAATCAACACTCTTGTGCTTGTGTATGTTTAACATTGTGCACATTCTTGAAAATTTTGCTAAAATGATTTTGTAGATAAGCTACTACAATCTGTCTCACAGCAAGTTCTTAATAAATATATCTCGTGTGAGTCGTGTCTTTCAATAGAAATATTTTTACTCGATTCCAACTACTGCTAACCTGTATTTGAAGCTACGAGGTCAACAGGTACGACTATCATGGAGCGTCAGCGACGACGGCCTGAACGCACAGGTGCCGACCGACGCGTCAAGCTGCGGAGTGAACGTCGGTATCGACAACCAACTGAACTTGGGCAATGAACTAGCCAAGTCAGTGGCATCACGTAGGCAGGCTCGAATCATCATAAGAGATAAGGCGAGAGTTAAGATTGCAGTTAGGATGATTTAGAATTAAGACATTAATTAGGACGGTTTAGTCACTAATCTAGTTGTGGCAAGTTTCATAGTGTAAAGTTATTTGTGTGGTTTTGTACATTTGCAGATATTTTAGGGTCCCGTTTTTTTTTTCTCTGATAAATGTTTGTTCTGTTTTCGAGTCTGACTGAGTCCATCGCACCGGGGCCACACCCCGTAATCTGTGACAGTTGGCGAGCCTGCCAGGATTGTACTTGGCATGCGCTGGCGACGGGAGCGATGGGCGTTTAGGTCAGCTGCCTGAGACGTGGCCGTCTCAAGGTGGCCGGCGAAATCGGCAGTGATCGAAAGGAGGCTCTTCGGATAAGCAGCCGCCACGCCCAGCGAGGACGAGCGTTCCCGGAGCAAGCCCCTTTTCGGAAGCGAGCCACCCAAGGCCATCCCCGAAGTGCCACGTCAACACTGGAACGCCACGCCGGGTGAAGCAGTCGACAGTACCAGTAGCCCGAAAGGGACCTACGAGCGTCAGCGACAATGGCCTGCACGCACAGGCGCCGACGGACGCGTTGAGCTGCGGAGTGAACGTCGGGATCGACGACCGACTGCACTTGGGCAACGAGCTAGCCAAGTCAGGGGCCTCACGTAGGCCGGCCCGAACCACCATAAGAGATAAGGCGAGAGTTATGACTGCAGTTGGGACGATTGAGAGTCAAGACATTAATTAGGATGGTTTAGTTTCTCTATTATGAGACAAGAGCTCGCCGACCGCCTTAAAAAGATCAAGACGCCGTGGAGTGGGCCTAGCATAAGGAGTGCTGGTGGACAGCTAAAGACGCCAACTAGTAAATCCACCGCTCGGCTCGTAATCGATGATTCGAACTTCGTCGCCACTTTTGTCATTTTACCGGACTGTTGTAAAAAGTTGATTTTGGGTATGGATTTTCTGCGAGAGTACGGTGCTGTCATCAACATTCCAGAACGTATCGTCACCTATTCCGCCCATCCTTACGTCGACGCCATCACTGAACAACAACTGCAATGTTTACGTGTAGCCGATGATCTGATGCTCCTGCCGAGATCTTGCTGCCTTGTGTCGGTGTTATGTGAACGGCCGTGCCGTAATGAGGTGATAGCGGAGCGAATAGACACGCTATTGCTTACGCAAGGTGTTTCAATAGCGAGAGGCGTTCTGGCACTAATTGATGGGCGGGCACAAGTGCTCATCACCAACTTCAGCAACGAGCGTCGTCACATCCAGAAGGGCACCGCGATTGCCTACTACGACGACGTGGACCAAGCCATAGATTGCTTCGCTTTGAAACCGGACGAGGCGACCATCCCAGCCTCGACACCTTTGTCTGTCAACATTTGCTCAACCCTGTCAGCCTTGGATAAACAGCGCCTACTAGAGCTGATACACCAGTTCAAAAATAGTTTTTCGTGCACGTCGAAAGTCAAGCAAACACCACTGACCCGGCACCGAATCATCGTTGAAGAAAATACGAGACCGATCCGTCAAAACCCATACCGTGTGGCTCCGAAAGAACGTGAGGAGATCCAAAAGCAAGTTCAGAAGATGCTCCAAGATGACGTAATACAGCCTTCCAAGAGTCCCTGGGCATCCCCCTGGTATTGGTTAAAAAGAAAGACGGCAGCTTGCGTTTCTGTATAGATTACCGCAAGTTAAATCAAGTAACGAAGAAAGACGTCTACTCACTGCCATGCATAGATGACTCTCTTGATTGGCTGCGGCATGCACGCTATTTCTCATCGATGGACCTGCGAAGTGGCTATTGGCAAATAGAAGTCGACGAGAGAGACCTTGAGAAAACTGCTTTCGTGACGCCTGACGGTCTTTATGAATTTAAAGTGCTTCCATTCGGGTTATGCTCAGCGCCAGCCATTTTTCAGCATTTAATGGACACTGTGCTATCAGGACTGAAGTGGCAGACATGCTTGGTCTATCTAGACGACGTTGTCGTCTTCTCTGCTACATTCGAGGAACACCTAAGTCGATTATTCGCAGTTCTACAAGCTATATGTTCGGCTGGCCTGACTTTAAAACCAGAGAAGTGCCATTTCGGTTTCAGCGAACTTTGCTTCTTAGGCCACGTGGTCAGCCACAAAGGTGTTCGACCTGACCCGGGCAAAATCGACGTTGTCGCAAAGTTTCCCGCACCGCATGACAAAAGAGCAGTGAGACGCTTCTTAGGCCTCTGCGCTTATTACCGACGATTCATCACCAACTTTTCGTCTATTGCGGCGTCTCTGACGCGGCTCACACGAGAGGATGTCCCCTTTCTTTGGAGCAAAAAGGAACAAGCAGCGTTCAACGAATTACGCCAACGCCTCCAAACACCTCCGGTTCTTGCGCACTTTGACCAGGAAACGCGAACAGCACTTCACACCGACGCAAGCAATGTAGGCCTGGGTGCCGTATTGATACAATGGCAAGATAACTCCGAGAAATTGATAGCCTATGCCAGCAGAGCTCTCTCTCGCGCGGAAGAGAACTACTCGACTAGCGAGAAAGAGTGCCTCGCCGTGGTTTGGGTGGTTCTCAAATTTCGACCCAATCTGTACGGCCGCTCATTCAAGGTCGTCAGTGATCACCACTCGCTTTGCTGGCTCACTAACTTGAAAGACCCATTCGGCCGTTTAGCTCACTGGAGCCTTCGGCTTCAGGAGTTTGATATGACCATTATTTATAAATCAGGGAAGAAGCACACCGACGCAGACTGTCCCTCGCGGTCACCCGTCGAGCCTGCCGCTATTAATGACGAGTCTATGGACGCCGCATTCTTAGGAGTCATCAACGCGGCCACTATTTCACAAGAGCAGCGCAGTGACCCTGACCTGCTTTCACTTATCGACTTCTTAGAAGGACGACGTGAAGACGTGCCGCGAGTTTTTGCAAGAGGAGTGCCATCTTTTTGTTTAAGGAACGACGTCCTATACAAGAAAAACTTTTCTCCCGCCGGCAACCCATACTTGCTCGTCGTCCTTGCATCTCTGCGAAAAGAAATTCTGGAAGCCTGCCATGATGAAGTCACCTCCGGTCATCTCGGTTACACTCGAACATTGTCCCGTCTGCAAAACAGTTACTACTGGCCGAACCTACCTGCTGCTGTGAAACATCACATCCAAACATGTGCCGACTGTCAAAGACACAAAGCGCCACCCGGCAGGCTTATTACATTCCATTCAAGTACCAGCAAAGCCATTCGCCAAAATCGGAATAGATTTTCTGGGCCCATTCCCAACTTCTACCACCAGGAACAGATGTATCATTGTTGCCACCGATTACTTGTCTCGCTATGCAGAAACTAAAGCCATGCCGAGGGCCACAGCAGCAGAAGCGGCTCATTTTTTCATAGAAAAAGTCGTCCTTCGGCACGGTGCTCCAACTTTCCTCATCACGGATAGAGGAACTGCGTTCGTGGCAGAACTTTTGGAGTCGGTTCTCAGGCTCAGCAGTACAGTTCACCGGAGTACAACGGCGTACCACCCACAAACGAACGAACAGAGCGGCTTAATAAGACCCTCGCAGACATGCTCTGCATGTATGTCGACACAGAACACAAGAACTGGGACAAAATCTTGCCTTATGTGACCTTTGCCTATAATACTGCCCGGCAGGAAACTACCGGAATGACGCCGTTTAGTTTAATACACGGGCGCAAAGTCACTACAACGTTGGGCGCTATGCTGCCGCACGAGTGTGACGACACTCACGCTGACTCCGAAGAATTTGGTCAGCGCGCCGAAGAAGCCAGACAGCTAGCCCGTGTGCGTATTTGTCACCAGCAACACAAAGATGCAAAACGGTACGACCTACAACATAAATTGGTAACCTACAAACCAGGCAACAAGGTATGGGTCTGGATCCCAATACATCGACGCGGACTTTCAGAAAAGCTATTACGACAATACTCCGGCCCATATCGAGTCACCCGACGATTGAACGATATCAACTATGAAGTTATTCCGGACGGCGATTGCAGTTCCAGTCGCCGATACTGCTCACCCGAGATCGTGCATGTCATCCGGATGAAACCCTACTTGTCCAGCTAACTCTCATTTGTCCTGTGTGTGCCGGTGCATATGTGCGTTTTTATGAGTAGAGCGCCTTGACTGCGCATCGGGACGATGCCATTTTTGGAGGGAGGCAAATGTCACGTGCACCCCGCCAAAAAGACGAAGGCGACAGCGCATCTGCACGCTTTTATGCAAAACGCAACAACGAGAAAGACGAGGAACTCTCTCGGGCGCGTGCGGTTAATAAAAAGACCGACCCGCTGCTGTTTTCTCAGCGTCTTCAAGTACGACCTCTGTCTTCACGTCGCGACAATATATTTCGAAAGAACATTTCAGTGTGAAAAATTTGCTATGCTGCAGTGTCTGTTGCAGTACTTTCAGACTGGCAAAAACTATTTTCCTGAGACATATAAAAAAGAACCATTTTTGTACATGAAACAAAAAAAGTTAACAAGTGTGCTAAATCAGTAAAATGGATTATCAATATGGCCAAACCCATGCCTTATCGATTGTTCATGTGTGTTGGTGAATAAGAAACCTCTAGTGCTATAATGCCAATGGTATTACAGCACTAAATAAATACAGTGTAAACTGCAGCAATGGGGTGAAGTGTGTTTCCTAAAATAAGGAAAAATTGTGACAAAGACTTACGTCATGTTAATCGACATATACACAGAAGGGCTGCAACCATTCTTGCTTGCCTGGTGCTGCAGTCTATTCTCTCTGTTGCTTTTCAGGCTCCTCGTCTTTAGAGTCCCTTGAGGAATGCAAGTCGCCAATGCCTGTACAAGACGGACTGCATTCCTGCTGGCAGTGCACGTATGTGAGCAAGAAAAAGTCAAACATGAACAGACACCTTCGCATACACACAGGCCAACGCCCCTTTGAGTGCCACCTGTGCCCGGCTACATACAATGACAATTCCAGCCTGAAAAGGCACGTTCGTGCCCACAGTGGAAAGCATTCGTTTTCCTGTGCCCTCTGCAGTTCATCCTTTTCGCAAAGAGATTGACTCGAAGCACACATGTGCACCCACACAGGAGAGCGCCCCTTTTCTTGCGCTCACTGTGATGCTTCCTTTACACTCGGAGATAAACTCAAAAGACACATGCGCACCCACACAGGAGAGCGTCCCTTTTCTTGTGCACACTGCGATGCATCCTTTGCACTCAAAAATACTCTTAGCCACATGCGAATCCACACAGGAGAGCGCCCCTTTATTTGTGCACACTGCAATGCTTCCTTTGCGCGCCAAAGAACTCTTAAAGGCCACATACGCATTCACACAGGAGAGCGGCCCTTCTCATGTTCACACTGCAGTACATCCTTTACTTCAAAACGTAACCTAAAAAGACACATGACCACCCACACAGGAAAGCACCCATTTTCTTGCGCTCACTGCGATGCATCCTTTTCGCGCAGAGAGAGGCTCAAAGAACACATGTGCACCCACACAGAATAGCGCCCATTTTCTTGTGCACACTGCGATGCATCTTTTGCACTAAAAAATACTCTTTAAAGGCCACATGCGAGTCCACACAGGAGAGTGCCCCTTTATTTGTGCACACTGCAATGCATCTTTTAGATACCGAAAAAGCCTCTATAATCATATGTCCGTACACACAAAAGGAGGGTGCCCCTCTTCCTGAGCCTACTGCGGTGCATTCCTTACACATACAAGCCACTTTATTTGCCACACGTCTAATTGTCATACAAACAAGAAGCCATAAAGGATTGGAGCTGACAGGCTTCTTGCTCCGAAAGAAGCCCTGCAACGCTTATATGCATTGCAAGACCCCTTTAAGAAAAAGAAAAAAATGGTTGCAGTGCTGGGGCTAGGTCGATACTGCAGAAAACACGTCAAACACACAAGCAAAAATGTTGACAAATTAATGTTTAGTTAATGAATAACAATAAAATATTGACAGATTAATGCTTTGTGCATTATATTTCTTGCTATATCTCTGGCTTTTCAGAGATCAGGTGTTATTTTCGAAGCTATTGCCAGATGCTGGAAATAAAGGTAATCAGAAAAAAAATTTGCAGGCCTGCGCAGAAAGTGCAGCACAGTCACTGTGAAAGTATGGAGCCATGGGGAGCCATTGAAATCAGTTTTTTTTTTTATTGTGGGATTTCCCAGACAAACCCGTTCTTTCTTTATTGTTGCGGCCTCTTGAAGTGGTGTTTGAGCTGGTTACATGCAGGATACGTCCCTGTGAGAGGTGTGTGGTGATTGGCAACGCTCTCTGACATCAGTGAGATAGTGAAATGCGAAAGGGGGCGCTTCTTCTCGTCGTCTGTTGGGTTTTGAAAATTGTAGGCTAATAACATTACTTCCGTTACTGTGTACCGATTGCGTTTACAGTTGAACCCCTTTAAGGAGGCATGCTCTAGACAGATTCTTTGAATGTTTTTCCTTTCAAATCTTTTGGATGTTTTTTTTCTTCGTTTCATTTCATTAATAAAAGCATGCCCCCAAGTCGAAGAAGCGGCTATTCGGTTTTAGTACGCATAGGTTTCTGTGATGGGCTCATCGCTGAAGGCCTTGGCGCCGGAACGCTCACTGTGAAGCAGCTATGTCATGTTACACATATGCCTACCGCTTTTCAGGCTTGACTGTTGAAAAATATTAAACATGATGGTGTATCGCATTTGTTGTCTAATTCGTTCTGCAAGAATGGAAGCTGCGTTTCTCAAAGAGCGCAGTCGCTTGTGCATGCTATCTCGACGCATTATGAGACTGCTCTTAAACTTTCTGTGCTATCAGCGTCCACTTTGCATTTAGAACACTCGCAGCACGAAAACCGCCTCTGCTTCTGGAGTAGTCCCTTCAACCAGCAATCTCATAAGTAGTGCGAGATCGGCTCCAGAAGATACACTTAAGCTTTTCGCAATGAATGCGATACCGAAAATATTATTGTTATACTGAGTAAGGCTTGATGTCATCTACGAGGAGCACTAGTGGCGGGGTTGCCATTTTGAAGGTCCGTGCTCTCGCAAAAAACATGCTGCTTGCGCTGTGTTCGAGATCCGTACGGGGACTTGAATGGCTAGACTCCTGTAATGCCGATACACGTACAGTACGAACAGCACATACGAATAGACCTACAAACTGGATTGCAGACTAAGGCTCAATGCACACTCCCAATATGGCCGCTTCAGGGTGCGAAGAACTTCTTGAACAGCCGGTCATGCCTGCCTAAAAGGGGCCCGGTTGCACTGTTTAAACATCGTCCGAAAACGCTAAAACGCTGCCGATCGATATTAAAGGCTCCAGAGAACTCGTGAGCCTGAAATTCCCACTAAAGTCTTAGAGTCGGCTAAAAATTGCTTTCTGTTCTCTGGACAAATGACGGAAAAAGCTAATTACTTGTTACAGCCATTAAATTAGCCATTGTCTGATTTGAGCAAGGCACTGATCGTTACATGTGTCGCAGTGGAAGGCCACGACTTGTACATGTGCGATCGCAAAGCTGCGTATTCTAAAAGGAAAGACAAATAGAGAAAAAGTGAAAAGAGAGGCACGCCTCACATTTGCTTTTCACGTGCAATCTTTCTTTGCTTAGCTTCCAGCGCATTAGACGGCACAAGGGAGGAGAGAATGCAATTGCAGCATGCGTCAAATCTTTTTAATTTCACTCATACTGAACGGATTCGAAAAATTTGGGGGCAGTGAATTTGTGATGCAATTAAGCTCTTTTAGTGAATCCATTTCATGGAGGAAGGAATAAACTAAAGGGAGGATGTTACATCACATTTTGTGAAGCCGGAAGTAGGGAAAAGTAGAAGGGCTCCTCTCAATTGTGGGCACACTACGGCGGTTCGTGCATGTGCAAGGGGCGCCAGCTTGGAGGAGCCGCTGGCGTGCACAGCGGTGAGTTTACAAATGCGAGCGGATAGGCCCCCTCACAATGCACTGCGCAAGGCGCCCTTACAAGGCTCTCAAGACGCCATCTTGTCCCACAACCACCCTGGAAAAGCACGTGACTCGCCACAGTTTTTGCCCTGCCGCTCGCATTGCAAGGACCTCTCCTTAGCTTTTTTTTCTCCATGGCCAGCAGTGATCATGACAGCACTAAAGTTAAAGTTCACGTCTTAACGGCGGTATGCGTACGAAGAAAAAAGAAAAAGTGCTCAAGGGCATGAGGTGCGTGTGACGTATTCGTAATATATGCATTGATACCAATATAATGATTGCTATTTAACTGTTGCATAGTCTTTTATTTGCATTCATACTGTATAGAAAGAATAAATTCAATGCTTAAAAGAGTCTTGGTATTTACTTGCGCATAAATAATGCACTTGGATAACAAATGCACCCTGAACTTCAGTCATCAAAATTGGGATTTATTTATTTCTTCTCGCAAAGTAAACTCACCCCATACAATCTAGTGGTGTTAGTAGTTAGATTTTTGGTTTTTAATCCCATGCCTTACCCAAAATACCTTTTTAACAGTCTCGACGCTGCATTCTTTTCCAATCACCCAAAGTGGGTACGTGCTATTTATCGAAGCAAACACACAAATTGCCGCCCGGTAGGGAGCGCTGTGCAGCCCCTCGTACATTCTTCCACTGCAGTCCTGCAGACCGACACCTGACGCCTACTTGCGCATTGGATCTTTTCGGTTTTATTATGCTGGTCCACCTCCGCTTGCTTCCCGGGCCCCCTTCTCGCCCGCTGCAATACGCCTTTCGTTTTTCTTTTTCCCCTGCCTTTTGTTTTTATTAATAATTTATCACTGTGCCACAGCAGGGTTGACAAATGGCGGGAGTGTAGAGATATCGTAGCTCAAGGTGCATATACACTAGAGTGACACTACACTGACATGACCCCGACGAAGACACGAGGCAGACGCAGACCATCGGCCGACGAAAGTTGCCAGACCCCATGGGAACACTAGGCCGACGATGACGCCTCAAAAGACATCATGTCGTCGTAGTGTGACATGATGACAGATCGAAAACATCAGCAAAACGCGTCTCCAGACCTGTCGTCGGCATATCTTCGGGAGATCTGCGGCTGAGGGAAAATTGGCCCCATGTCTTTGCTTCAAACGACCATGAAGAGGGCGATCTTGGGGAAGTTAACAATGCCCTCTCTGAGGCTTCCGCAGCATCTGAATAGGCAGCATGAGCACCCAACTGAAGACCCTTTCCTTTTGTGTCTAACCACCCCTGTCCCTTATACGGCACTCCGTAGCCGGAGAGAGACATTAGCAGAGCAGGGACCATGACTGAAAATGAAAATGAGGTGCAGGTGTGCAAGTTTAGTCGGTGTCGCTGCGTGTGCCTCCAATGCGACTACAGAATTGGCCAACGAAAGACTGAGCTCGACAAGGTGTGGGCAGAGTCTTTGAAAGACCATGAGCGGGCTGTTTGTGTCTTTGCATTGTACATAAGACGACAAGACAAAATACACTCCTAAAGACAGTGGCAGACCAAGATCGTTGCTGTGTCTCTCTAGTGCAAACGTGTCTTCACAAGCACACAGCGAGCGAAGGTCGCGACACTGCCTGCGCCAAGGAACGGTCGCTTCCGGCAAATATGAATTACTTTAAGGCCCAACCACAAGCACGCGATTTTAGAGTGATGGCAACAGGATTTGTTTGCCATCGCCATGGCTGTCGCGAAAGGCCATTTGTCACCATCGCGTTTCATGTTTCTGGAAAACTATAAAAAAATCCTTGTAGCCCAAAAAGTAGCGTGACAATTTCCGTAACTTAGTATAGCACCCTCGATTCTGGCTTCGTTTGGAATTCATCCTTCACGCTTGTTAAAAGAGCGTACTTCAAGAAATGCAAGATATAGGCTACCTTTTCTACTGTCACTTGTCATGCCGACAGCAAGGCGGAGGCCATATTTTGTCACTAGTCTTGTTATTGACATATATATATATATATATATATATATATATATAATATATTGCACTTGGGTAGTAGCTTGCTGAAATTCGCTTACTTGCTGCAATGTCAATGCAGCGTCATGGTGCGTGGTTGCCACAGTGTTGGGAAAATACGTCGTAGCGCACGCTTCTGGGTGCCTCTCGAGATCATAGCAGATACCACCGTTGTGATATGGGGTTGTGAGAAAGGGAAACCGCGACGCGCTTTTATGGATTGCGCGGGCGGTGCGGGGACAGTTTGCAGCACAGTCAACGACAGCACAGATCTATAAGACATTACTCACGTTACTGAAAAAAGTACTACGACTAATCAAAGGATACTACGGTCACCCACAAGATCTTAGCACACGTCTCTTATTTTCGAAATATTTCATATTACGAGCAAACCAAGTATATTATTACAAGTTATTTTTGTACATTAAAAAATAACAAACTATAGCCCACGTATGATTCTCCTCGGTGTGTTGAATACTGCCTCCGTACGCCTGGCATAAGAACACCGAGAGCTTGGACCACCCATGGTCAGCAACATACTGACTATCATATACCCAGTCTCTTCAATAAACTTGTAATTATAGTTGATTTAAATAAAGAAAATTCCAAAAATAAATTCACAAAATTCTTCATAATTGCCTTGAACATGTTTAATATAAATATTTTGGTGAGTTATTATTTAATGTGTCCTAATTGTTAACAGTACAGTTTCACTCTTGTTGCTTGCTTTATAAATGTATATGCCTGCATATGTGATTTCATCTCACCTATTCTACATATTGCCATTATGTTTTAATTTAATGGAATTTTTGTCTTCAATTTCTGCATATTGTTCCATTCCTTTTTCACATGTGTAGCATTTATTTGTCTGATTATAATTTGCCAATTTTCTGTCTCTGTATAAAAAGTTGTTTTATCTGTGTCTAAGTTGTGTACCACACTGTATTTCGGAGCAAAAGCCTTCGTCAGGCTTTATAGCCTTTTGCTTTTACTTAGGTTTTTTTCTATGTATAGAAAAATAAAATAGACCTCATACCTCAATGTACCATCATCAACTACTGAAGTTGTGTTTATAGTGTACGTACGAAACATCTACCTAACTTTTTTTATTGCCACATTTTTGCTCATCCACCAAAAAATTCATTAAATTTTTCCATGTATAATAAACTCACCGCCTTTTTTGCTTCAATTGTTAGGTAAAAATAGTGCATTTATAACGTGAGTAAATACTATGTATCCTTTTAACAATTGCCTTTCCACTATAAGGATGGTAATTCTCCATTCCCACATAGTCATCTTCAAGCCAGACAACTTGTGATGTTCCATTGCTTTAGTCTGCCCTTCATTTCACATGGCATTTTTCCCCTTCTTCGTCTCTCGCACTTGCTAATTGGCAACAAATCACAAATGTGCTCCATCTTACAAAGCCGAATTCTCCTCGTTAACATATATGTGAGCAGACGCCTACTGAAAATGCCATCATTTCAACATTCGCACATAACCTTTTTCACTGCTTTCTTTTTTAAACAGCCAAACTTGAAACTGCACAGGGCTCATTTTCATTGTATTCAGACATATCTTCATGACAAGTTTGCACTGTATGATTAGCGCACGTGGCTGACCTCAAGCACAGTTTGTTGTTCATTGATATGGTTCGATTGACGTTTGCATTCTACATTTTGCTGCATCGCAGTACTGAAGCTTCTCGGTTCTATATCTCATTATACTTCTGCACTCAAATTTGTATTTCCCTGAACTTGGTATTAGTTAGAAAAAAACATAGTAGCTCAATGTGGCAATACTAAAAGTTCAAACATAATTTCAAGAGTTCCATTGCATAAAGTTTTGGTGGAAGGGTAAAAGAATGTTTGGTGTACCGTGAAAATTTGTGCTTGCCTTAACAGTATATATTGTTTTACAGGTGCACCATTTTTGCCAAGCACCCAAGAAGCTGCTTACTTCTGACACCACCATAAATGCATTGATAGTGTTTTTTCTGTTACGTTACCATATGTATTTTAGTTTGTGAAAGCAATGTGTAATTTTTTACTGGCTGCGACCTCTGATTGGTTATGCAAAGTTATACTGTCTGTATATTTTTGGACATTAAGACATCATGTATAATAATATAAAAAGCAGGGCATTTTACTATGGTGTCTACATTTCTGCGATCAGCATAAACAAGCTCTGAATGCCTATTCAAAACATTGCTTCAGACTTGGTATTTCGCAAAGTGCAATCTCGTCTCTGTTGAACAGTGGATGTGTTTATGCGAGTTCAGCTTAGCAGAAAAACATTTGTAAGTTGCTTACCACGAAACTTGCTTACCACGAAACTTAGCTTTTGCATTGGAGTACATTAGCTATAATTTCCAATTAACTTTAGAGAGAAAATCTCTTGTTACTTTGTGAATTAGTACACTCATCACTCTGTTTTTGTATTATACTTTCAAAGCAACTACATATTGAAATATAGCATCGACCGATACCTTGTTTTAAGCGAAGTGTTGCTTGAGGAACTTAAATCTTCTTGAATGCATGATTATGTGTTGCTATATTTTCTCCAGTCATAAAAAAATGCATGATTTGACTTGGATAAATTTTGGTAGTCAAACTTCTCGCAATGTGCTATGTTAGAGGCCATGCTTGTTGGGGTAAATTGTCTGCGCAAGCCTGTTGAGAAGGGTAGCTAACTGCAATCATGTTAGTTAAGTGAAGCTGTGGTGCGTTCCGTGCCCTAGCTATCAAGGTGAACACTCGTGTAATGGAAGCTAGAATAGTTTGCCATAGAGAAGGGGTCTCAAACACGTGGAATAAAGAACTTGCGCAGCCCACAGACTTCACGCAAGAAGTTCTGTAGCCTGCATGTTTGTTTCACTTTCTCAATAAGTACGTCCATGAGCTACACAAAGATGAGAGGTCTCGGGCATTTTTTTTAGTGTCGGTCTATTAAATCGCCATGTGCCAACTACCAAAACTGAGAAATTCAACATTTCAGAATCAGCGTCGATATCCGTCACCCTGAAAATCGATATCAGTGTTTTTCGAATGATCTCTCTCCAAAAACCCTTGAAATACACTCAAACCTCATTATAACAATGTTGCATTTTACATGAAAATAAGCTCGTTATATCCGAAAATATTTTATAAAGGTTCATTTGTAACACTATACTTATTGCTGTACTATTTTTCATTTATTTTTTTATCATTACTATTTTGTTATATCTTGGTTCGTTATATCGAGGTGAAGTGTATCAGCCAGATATGACATCTTTCCTGCCTCAGCTCATGCTTTACTTTATGAAGTGTGGCCCGTTCACTCTAGTGAGTCTAAGACACATGCGATAGGGCATTGTATATATAGATTGCTTTTTTTATGCATCAAAATTATTTGTTCGTTTTGCTGTTTTAGCACACTTGTTAAAAATATGGAGACAAACATGGCAAGAAACATTCTTTTTTTCTGCCTTGTTTGACAAGCGTGCTAAACTAATTAAATGCTAACCAACATGGCCATACCCACACCCTGTCAATTCTTCATGTGCCTAGGTAAATAGGGAACTTTTGTGCTTTAGTGCCCTACGAGGTGATGCAGATAAATAATAAATAAATGCAGTATAACCTGGAGCAATAAAATGGAGAGTGTTTTCTCAAATCAGGCAAAATTGTGACAAAGACCTATTAAATGCTAGTGGACACATGTATACTTTTCATAGAAGTGCGGCAACCATTCTTGCTTGCGTGGTGCTGCAATCTACTTTTATGTGGTGAGAGACTCTTAGTTTGCATTGCCTTCCTGTTCACCATGTTGTTTTGCAGGCTCTTTGTCTTTCGAGTGTCTTAAGGAAGAGTCACTCACGGCTGTACAAGACGGACTGCATTCGTGCCGGCAGTGCACTTATGTGACCAAGGACAGGGCAAACATGGAGACACACCTTCGCATACACACGGGCGAGTTCCTCTTTGAGTGCCACCTTTGTCCAGCCACATTCAGTGACAGCTTCTATTTGAGAAAGCATGTTGGCGCAACACATGATTATGTGTTGCTATATTTTCTCCAGCCATAAAAAATTGCATGATTTTGACTTGGATAAATTTTGGTTGTCGAATTTCTCGCAATGTGCTATGTTAGAGGCCATGCTTGTTGGGGTAAATTGTCTGCGCAAGCCTGTTGAGAAGGGTAGCTAACTGCAATCATGTTAGTTAAGTGAAGCTGTGGTGCGTTCCGTGCCCTAGCTATCAAGGTGAACACTCGTGTAATGGAAGCTAGAATAGTTTGCCATAGAGAAGGGGTCTCAAACACGTGGAAGAAAGAACTTGCGCAGCCCACAGACTTCACACAAGAAGTTCTGTAGCCTGCATGTTTGTTTCACTTTCTCAATAAGTACGTCCATGAGCTACACAAAGATGAGAGGTCTCGGGCATTTTTTTGAGTGTCGGTCTATTAAATCGCCATGTGCCAACTACCAAAACTGAGAAATTCAACATTTCAGAATCAGCGTCGATATCCGTCACCCTGAAAATCGGTATCAGTGTTTTTCGAATGATCTCTCTCCAAAAACCCTTGAAATACACTCAAACCTCATTATAACAATGTTGCATTTTACACGAAAATAAGCTCGTTATATTCGAAAATATTTTATAAAGGTTCATTTGTAACACTATAACCATTGCAGTACTATTTTTCATTTATTTTTTTATCATTGCTATTTTGTTATATCTTGGTTCGTTATATCGAGGTGAAGTGTATCAGCCAGATATGACATCTTTCCTGCCTCAGCTCATGCTTTACTTTATGAAGTGTGGCCCGTTCGCTCTAGTGAGTCTAAGACACATGCGATAGGGCATTGTATATATAGATTGCTTTTTTTTATGCATCAAAATTATTTGTTCGTTTTGCTGTTTTAGCACACTTGTTAAAAATATGGAGACAAACATGGCAAGAAACATTCTTTTTTTCTGCCTTGTTTGACAAGCGTGCTAAACTAATTAAATGCTAACCAACATGGCCATACCCACACCCTGTCAATTCTTCATGTGCCTAGGTAAATAGGGAACTTTTGTGCTTTAGTGCCCTACGAGGTGATGCAGATAAATAATAAATAAATGCAGTATAACCTGGAGCAATAAAATGGAGAGTGTTTTCTCAAATCAGGCAAAATTGTGACAAAGACCTATTGAATGCTAGTGGACACATGTATACTTTTCATAGAAGTGCGGCAACCATTCTTGCTTGCGTGGTGCTGCAATCTACTTTTATGTGGTGAGAGACTCTTAGTTTGCATTGCCTTCCTGTTCACCATGTTGTTTTGCAGGCTCTTTGTCTTTCAAGTGTCTTAAGGAAGAGTCACTCACGGCTGTACAAGACGGACTGCATTTGTGCCGGCAGTGCACTTATGTGACCAAGGACAGGGCAAACATGGAGACACACCTTCGCATACACACGGGCGAGTTCCTCTTTGAGTGCCACCTTTGTCCAGCCACATTCAGTGACAGCTTCTATTTGAGAAAGCATGTTGGCGCCCACACGGCAAAACGTTCCTTTTCCTGTGCGCACTGCAGTGCATCATTTTCAGTCAAATTCAACCTCCAAAGACACATGGCCATCCACACAAAAGAGCGCCCCTTTTCCTGTGCTCACTGCGATGTATCCTTTTCGCGCAAATATAGACTCAAAGAACATATGCGCATCCACACAAACGAGCGCCCCTTTTCCTGTGTCCACTGCAATGCATCCTTTGTGCGCAAACAGAGCCTCAAAGACCATATGCCCATACACGCAGGAAGGCGCCCCTATCCCTGTGCCTACTGCAATGCATCCTTTACAAGGTCAAGTGTCCTTATGCGCCACATGTATAATTGGCACCAAAACGAGAAGCCATAAAGGTTTGGAGCAGACAGGCTTCTCGCTCTTAAAGACGCTCTGCAACGCTTTTATGCATCGCAAGGCCCCTTGAAGAGAGAGGAAAATGATTGCAGTGCTGGGGCGAGGTCGATGAAGTGAACGGGACGTCAAACACACAAGCGAAAATAGAGATGCTCAGTAATTCAATAAAATGTTGACAGATTGATGCTTTGTGCATTGTATTTTTTTGCCACACCTCTTTCCAGAGATCAGGTGGTATTTTGAAGCGATTGCCAGGTGCCAGAAATTGTGGTGATCAGAAAAGAAATTCTAGGCTGGCCTGCGCAATAAGTGCAGCAAAGCTAGCACAGCCACAATAAATGTAACGGGCCTCAGGGAGCCTGCAAAGTCAGTATTCTGTATTGCGGGATCTTTCTTTATTGTTGCAGCCTCTTCAAGTGGTGTTTGAGCTGGCTACATTCTATTCGTGGCACTTTCGGATGCTAGAGAACATACTAGTAAAAGTTGGGGCATTTCCCACAGAACTTCATCTAAAGTGGCTAAAGCTCCAAGGAGCCACCTTGACATTGCTTCGTGCATGCGATTCGTGTAGGAGTGGTGTTTCTCTCCACATTATTAGAAGCTAGGGCGTTGCAAATTTGGCGGTGGGGAGCAAATCCGTGGTATAGGTGTCCCGACATGGATGTTCTGGGACTCGGGACGTTGCATAAAAAGTCTGGAGGGTCCAGAGAAATCCGGGATGGTTGGTAACACTAGTCACAACACTTCTTAACACATGCTAGTGTAATTTTGCTTCTACACTGATAGCACATGTTCGCATATGGTATTTTATTCCACATTTAGCGGCCTTTCTTTGAACGCCGGAAAGAATCGCCACGTTAATGTTGCGTTGTGATCGGTGCGCATCAAGCCTAGTTCGATATATTTTAAAAACTAAGGACTGAAAAAAAAAAATACATTGTTATCGAAGGCAGTTAAAAAAAAGGCTCCACCACACGCGTTATGATGTTGCAAAAAAGCCAGCTTTAGGTAGAACAGCAATCAAGCAGTAAGATTTGAGAAAAAAAGAAAAAGATCAAGAAACGGCGTGAAACAAAGGGTGGGCGCATTCACTGGCTCATCAATAGGTAACCATTTTTTAAAAGGCAATGTAGTATTGCCATCAATATGGAGACGAGCGCATGAATTCTTAAAACGTTGCACGCGTTTTTCAGAAGCGTTTTTGTTCTTCCTTTAAGGAATAGCGCAAGGGTTAACAATGCCCTTATCAAGCAGGAAGATCGTTGCTTTAAGAATATTGGGCACGACACCGGCAATCTGAGCAATATGCGGAATCGAGACCTGGCTACCGCCACGATGGTTGGAGTGCTGACCCGTAGGTTGAGGAATCGGATCAAGGCCGGCGTTTCGATGAAGGAGACATGCTATGGTAAGAGAGACCGTGTACTCAGATGTAGGTGCACGTTAAAGGGGCCCCTGGGATAGAAATTGCCGGAGCCCTCGAGCAAATTACAGCGCGGCGTGCTGGGGCGCTGTAACTGCTAATGCTAAAACAATTAACTGCTAATGGATAAACCTGCATGCATATGTGGACACGGCCATGCATGTAATATTATAGTGTACTAGAATATTCTAGTACACTATAGTGATATGTATACATAGTGTTCATGTGATGTCACTTCTGCCGTTGTCGCCCTCGCCCACCCTGCCCGGGTACCTCCCTGGGTAGCTACAGCAGTTCGCGTGCTGCAGCGCGGTTTCTTGGGGGCTCATCATCTGTTGCTGTGTACGATGTTTAAAGGGAAGCATTGTTTTTTTTTGTTGTCGTACTTTAACGAGCTCATCAGATCACGAAGGCCTCGTTTGTTTACTCGATACAAGACCAGAAAATCAAGATGTGCGACACGTATACCAGCCAACGGCTGCCCGTTACAACCTAGACAAGGGCCACCTCGCTTTCACTACAAACTGCGTGGCCCAAGAACAAGTGAAAGCCCAAAGTCTCGAGCCGCAATTTTAAGGGTGGATGAGCGAAGCGCAGCAGCTCCCATCGAAAAGGAGTCGTGCAGTGCTAGGCAAGTTTAGAAGATATATAGTATTAATATTACTATATTGCTGCTGCCCACGCCACCAAAGTAGAAACGCCCCCCCCCCCCCCCCCCCAATGTGTTTTAAACAGTACGTCCGAGGAAAATATTATGCGAGGGAGATAGAGACTTCGCGTGGTGCGTGCCACGGTAATGCTGGTCATCACCTTTTTTTTTTTCGCGCACGTTTTGACATCTTTCCCACCTCGTATTTTACTTTTTTTTGTACGCTAATGTACAGTGGAGTACCTGAAAATGTTGGAGACCGTGTTAGGGAATTAATTGACCAATTTTTAAAAATCCTGACCCCCCCAACTCGAACCTATCGGCTATATTTCAAAGGGAACTAATATTCTTTCGCATCCATTTTCACAGTTTGTTTCAATGCAATATCCGAATTTCCGCGATCGCCATCATGATTTTGACCGCCTCCCTGACACGCTGATTGTGCACGCAGTGGTCGCGGACAAGTTTGTATGTACAGTATCTTTGTAAGCTATCTCTGTTTGCAGGTAAGTGCTTGGCTATGGCACTTACCCGGAATGAAGTTACACCTGAAGACGCAAATATCACCGAGTTTCTTCAACTAGTTTTTTGTTGTTGTTAATCCGCGCCAGCCAAACACGCCGGTACGTTTCGGAAAGTCACAAGTGGTGTTCTCAATTTTAGGTAATAACTTTCGGTGAAGAAACACCCCGAAGCTCTGCTCCCTCTTCGGGTACTGCTAAATCAACTTGCCTCACTAGGAGCCCTCAAACTTGCATCGTGAGGCAAAACTGAACGGGTGCAAGCCCGAGGAGACAACACGTACGGCAGCGGTAGGCGACGGAGTCGGTAGGTACCCGCTGTTGCGACACCGGGTCTCAGTTTTGTAGCGGGCCCCCGTACTAGCTAGGACCCATCGTCGAACAAGTCAGATGAGGTGCTTGTAATAACGACAACAATTTATTTGCATGTTTAGTAACTGAGTATTCGAAAAGAGTTGATCAAGTAGAAGTCAAGAACTGTACATGAAAACTGTAGAGCTTTAAAATATACAAAAAGACTTCCGCTTATATAGCGCCGCGTTGCCAACCCTGGGCGCATTATCCGCGGCTTCAGTATAGAGATAGGGTGGCTAATAGAGGCTAGAAGGAAAACATTTCGAGCCTCGATCAGTATAACAAAACGAGAGTGTTGTTAACAAGGATAAATATGTTTATTTCCTAACAGTTTCGGGAGGGGTCCTCCCTTCGTCAGAGGATACGTAGACGTTCAAACTTGGTTGCTGCCGCATCACTCACGCCTTGAAAGAGGTTTGCGAGAGTGAAAAAAAAAAAAAAAAACTGTGAACGCTGAGCACTAAGAAGTGTGGCTGAGCACAAAACCAGACTGTGCACATCCAAAAGTCGGTGTAAGTCCACATCTGGTTCTCATCCTGTGCTGGCCAGTTCTCGACGTGTGTGGGGCCACCCAAGATTGCCGCCGCGGTGGCGGAAGGGGCCCGTGCCGTCGCGCGTAAGGGAAGAGTGTCCGCTTAATGGGTCGGTCGGCTCTTTACCTTTCATATTCGCTCGTTTCCCTTCATTTGCCTTCGAGTTGTGGGCGAGCGTTAGCTCTTCTTTTTGTATGTGCACGTGGAGAAAAGACGCTGTACACGTACGAGCCAGTCAGAAAACAGGCATACGGTCTCCAGTTATGAATCTTTGTTGCCCAATTTCCTCCTAGCTTACTTCCCGGAGGCAGGAGAGTCTTCCGGAGTGCTCGTTGATGCCGGCTACTAAAGTTCAGCATTTGAAAATAAAATATGCCTCACGCTGTTCGCGCCTGTCTGAGAAACCGGACTGCGAAAAGGGTTACGCTGATATTTTCAAAACTGTGGTTTGGCAGGTGCAGATGTCTAGACAACGGTAGCTTCAGCAGGGAAGTGGTGTACGTGGTACCGGTGATAACTGAACCACAGTAAAAATGACGTGTCTGTTTGGCCTATATATTCTTGCCCACAGTTGTCGCAATGTAGCATGTATATTGCGTTACTGGAGTGACAATTAAGGCTTTCAGTTATGCAGAATTTGAAAGTTATGCAGAATTCGATTCACGTGTTGTGACCATCTGTGGGCATACCTTGCAGCGAGCTTTTCTGCTGAGATGGCACCCTGATTGAATTTTGGAGGGGTTTGTTTTTGCTCTGACAAGAATGTCCTTCTGGTTTTTATCCCTGCGGTACACCACGTGAGGTGGCTCGCGAAAATTGAAGTTAGTCGTTTGCTTTGCCTAATTATGTTGAAATGGCGGGAAAGTGCGTTGTCGCCGCCGGACGATAAAATTACCGGCAAAATGTTAAAAGCAATGTTACCGGCCCATTCTGTTCCCCATCGATTTTATTTGCTTCCAAAAATACTATTTGGACTTCTTGCTTCCCAAATAGTCCTTTAAAATAAAATAGAAAAGCTTTAAAAAAATGACAGCCTATTTGTTGCACTAAATATTCTGTCTCTTAACATGTACAACCGCTCACTTTCTGTATTATGGCCGTATACATGCGATAAATAACCATCTCTATTAGGTTTTAAGAAGTAAAATGGACAAGAAATTTACAGTTGCGTCTAATTTGAATTCGAAACCGAACCTAATGGTGCTGGCATAAAACGACGCGGAATGCGTTTTTTTTTTTACTTCTTGTTTGTGACTTCATGTGGTAGACCAACGCCTCCTCTAGAAATATGCCTGAGGAATGGCTCGCGCTCCTAGCGGAGTTGGCCTGCCTTCGGTTTTAAACAAACTCCACGCGGTAGCGCTCGCGACCGACATTGTTATCACAGCGTTCTTCATCTGCGGCCCATAGAGGCGCGTCAGTCGAGAGTTGTTCGAGAGCTGCAACTGTTCACCACTATTTCAGAGGCAATGCAAAGTGTTGCGTTGTTGCACCATCCGCCACAAGTGACGCTAGCGACCAAGAACATTTTCAAAATGAAGGAGAGAAAAGATGTGGCACCTGTTTCTTTTTTTTTTTTTCATGCGGCAGGCATCTTTTTATAGGAGGCGTTGGGTAGACGAACGCGCCACTTTCATTTTGCGGACTCACCTGAGTAGCTTGTGTTCGCCGTCATTGAAGTGCCAATGTGCCTTCGACGCTGCGGAGATTCGTCCAATTCGCTGAGCATACTCGCGTAGGTGTCATCTGAGGCGTCAGTGACGAGTGGATTCGTGGTATGATTGGTACCTTCGCGGAACGTCAAACGCGCACGATGGACGGCACGATGAAACGTGTGTATTAACCCTCAGGCAGCGAACATTCGTAGGTGATGTACTGCCGTTTATTTTCTTTGTCATGATTCCAAACAAACTTATGCATGTTACCTATTTCTTTCTTTTACAAACTCTTCGGGCCGTTAGAACGTGGTTCGATGTAGTTCGTATTTCGATCCCCGAGAAGTGTAGGCGGGTGATATCGAAAACGTTGGTATGTCATCGCAATTGGGAAGTATGTAATGCATTATTGCAGCACTACCTTATGACGCTTAACTTGGAAACAGTGGCCTGTGTTTTGAACACTGACTGCAGAGCTTGGAATGCACTCAGTCAAAATAACCAGGGGCGCACTTCCACAGCAAGCGTCGCCGTGTGTCTTAGCGCTGCAACCAGCATTGGCTACTTTTGTTGCGATTACTTTTGTCCGTGTTTGTGATCAGCGTTGAGCTGGAGCGTGTGACTATTCGGTTATTTTTACTGCGGGTCGTCATAACGTCAATAAGGTTGTGACCAGTATGCAATGCCAGTATGCCCACTTGTTAGTCTCGCCTAGAATGATTACTACTCGAGTCATAATGCTACGATGTGCCGTACAGTGCATTAATTGTGGTAACATATGCAAATAACCATGGTTTTATGCAAATGAAGCACACAACATTGCTATTCTTGAAACAGTTTACCCCTCTTCCTGGTAGGAAGTGCTCAACATTTACACAGGAACACAAGAAGCAAGCGCTTAGCTCATTCGATAATTAAGCGATTTCGCGTCAAAGCTTATGTATCAGCAGGGTTTCTATATTCCTTTTAATTCTTAGTACTGATACTTTCAACAATGACTGTGCAATGAGGATTTGCCCTGTTGCTTACTTAATGAAAACATTCATATTAAGTGATTCCTTAATAAGAAAACACTTTTGCAACTTTGCTAATGGAATGCCACCTCTGCAGTTCATGTGAATATCTAAAACTCTTTCGACAATTTTTCAAGAAGACATTGCACCTTTCGTGCGAGTCGTTCAGATCTCTAATAGATTAAATGCTGTGCATAGTGTCAACGTTGTTATAAGGCATTAAACATGCACAATTCCACCGAACACAGTGTGCCATTACACAGTAATCTGCTGTGGTAGCTTTAGCTCATTTTTTTTTAAACTCCACTGATATAGCACTCGGCACGTCATGTGTCCAACTGATCAAGTTTGCCCTCTTTAGATGTGGAGTATACATGGTGTGCACGATCGACAAAATGGTGGAGCATGCCTGCCACATTTTATGGCTTTTTGGCCGAGAATCGCACAATACGTGGTTTAGTTATGATTGCTCATCCTTGAAGGTATGCTTTAGTTTTTAATTAAAGGTGGCTATCTTCATACAGAAGGGCTTTCATCAACTTTTTATTCAAATGAGCTTCACCTAGTTCAGCCAAGCCACTCGATAAGATAATTTTTAAAAAGGTTTCAAGATCACTTTAAGCATTTGCTTTTTTTTTTGTGGGGACAATTGAAACATGGTACCACGAACACAGGTGGCTCATGTACAGAGATATTGCTTCATTGTTTTAGATGTCTGCATCTTGACTTTCCTGCAAAAACACTATGCAAAGGCCAGATGTTGCAGAGGTTAAGCTTTAAGCTAGATTTAATGCAAATGAGTTCTGCAGCAACTTTCAAGGTAGCAGAAGAGTGAAGAAAGGGAAAAGACACAACCACCTGTTTGTGGCATGAAGCCTCTAGGAAGTTCATATGGATTTCACAGAAAGAACACCTTCTTAGTGACTGAAAAATTCGTCCTGGTTCGGGGATTGAACCCAGAACCAACGACTTTCCGGGGCAGTCGCTCTACCAGTTGAGCTACCCATGAAGCTAGCAGTTGACAGGGCGAAGTCATAGGCAGCTCGAAGCGCTTGGAAACAAGTAATGCAATTGAGTTCTGTGGAGACCAGAAAAGTGGTTGAAGAGGCCCTGCAACAGTTTTGGACAGGCTGATGTAGCACTGGAATGCGTGTAGCAATGCTTACTGAGATGAATGCAACAAAAATTATGGGAATTGGTGCAAAGAAAGTGAAGTTAAGAGTCCTGAAAGTTCAAAGCTCGAACAGACGACAGCATGAAACGTTTTTTTTTTTTTTCGCAGTTCACTCGCCTGCTGACGTCAAAGACCGCTTTCAATCACAGCGCGCGTCTCGTAAAGATATACCGAAATGTCACCTCATAGTGGCTTTCACATAATACCTCGCTACCGCTCTTTTTGACGGCGTCGTTAGCATTGTTGCTACGAACCACGTGCGTCGGGTAGCAGATGCTCCTACGGTCACATTAGAGTGTACTAGAACAATCACACTGTGTAAGATACACACATACGTTTTGCGCGGGGTCACTTCTCGGCTTGCTGGCAAGACGCATTCTACGGCAACGCCTGCGCCCACCCCCTGGTGCAGTTTTGGCTCGCTAAAAAGGCCGCAGGTGTTTCCATCTTTAATGTCTGGCGTACCATAACCTCGTTCGCAGGCTCTTTGTTGCCTTCGTTGTTCTGAAGATACATCGTTGAGGAACAGTAGCGATTTCTTTCTGAGAATTTGTAAAAAGGGTTTTTGCTGTTTTTAGCATTCACACGTATGGCCTAGCTACCACGAAATGAATATGGCGTGCTATTTTTGCGTCAAGCCAATCAAAAGCGAACAATCTGCCGTCACATGACACAACATCACTTCTCATAATATAAATAGCCGGTGTGTATCACCACAGCCTGAAATCAAGGTAGTTTGTCCCATGATATAAAGTTTTAACACTGTTGATTTTGGCGTTGCTGTTTGCACAACAATATCAGCGCGTTCCTCATCACCACAAGAACCGATGAAAAATGCATGCTCAAATAGTGTTGCAGGGCCCCTTTAAATGTGTGGAGGATATACGACAGCGTAGCAGTGCGTCAGTGACAGCGAAAGATTTAAAGGGGTCCTGCAACAGGCTTCCGAGTTATGAAAATGTTGCAATATTAGTGCATTCTGCTTCACAAATCATATGTAGCAAAGGTTTTTTAATACAGCAGGTGTGAGAGGGGCTATGGAGATTTCTTGCATGCTTCTAATGCTTTCTCTCTCCTCTTTTACGAGCAAGTGCACTGAAAGCTTCGCCAAGAATTGGATGGTACGGGGGCAAGAAAATGCGTCTCTTCATCTGCACTTTTTTAACGCGTTAGCGTTAGAAAGCTACTGTCGCGAAAATTCCGGTGTCTTCACCGTTGGTTTTGAGCGAAAAATGGTCCGTGAGCGAAAAATCCAGAAAGAAGGAAATAAAATAAAAAATAAAATTTTCGTTCTCATTGAGAATCGAACCCGGGCTGTTTGTGTTGCAAGCAAGTGTCCTACCACAAAGCCGAAATGTTTTTTTTTCTTTATTGCCTTGCATATCATGACTGTTCACAATTTACATATTTACATATTGGTCCAAATTCAAGTGCGTCACAAAATACACCGACAAAAATCATTGAGGTACTGTCAGCTCTTGGCTGACCTTAATCAATACTTGGGCATTCGTAACAATCGCTGAATGCGCCCAATCCAGTCTGGCACATCCTCTTGGCCTTTCAGCATTTCAAAAAAATGGCACACAGATTCGCAAAAATATTGGCGCACAGCTAGCACTTCTACATCCGCGTTTTCAAAGGCACATCGGGTTTTCCATATACTGTGCAGGCCCAGAAGCATTATGAGATGATAAGGTACACCTGCCTCGTTTTTAACCGAAAAAAAACGGATGCCATGTGGACTTAACGGTAATTCTTTTTTCAAGGTTCTTTGTAGTATGTCCCAGAAAAAGTCCCCGCTTCAGCAATCTCTAAACACGTGTTCAATTGTTTCCGGTTTATTACACAAGTGGCAATTTGTGCTCCATGGCACGAATATTCCCTTATCCTACAACCATGTTTTAACTGGTAAGGTACCAGTATGTAATTTAAAGAAAAAAGTTTTGACCCCTGGCGCTACAAGCATTCTATTAACACGTTTCAGAACATCCTGTCCTGGGCCTGCACAATATAGCTGACGGTAAAATAGTACAGGCCGTAAAACATCGACAAGGTCTTTATGCAATTTTTTACATGGTACTTCAACCAGATACTCTAACGAAAATCTCACTGACAAAAAGTGGAAAGACTAAACAACTTCCTTTAAATACCCTTGTATGGGTCCTTGCATATTTGATGATGGTACGATAAATCCCGGCAGCACTCTAGATAACCTTAGTTGTATAACTAGATAACCTTAGTTGTATAACGATTCTCAAAAAGGGGTCATCAACATCACGCACAAAAAGGAATCGATTGACAAGTTGTCTTATGTAGAAATGAAGTAATCCGAGCCCGCCATCTCTAACTTTTCTGAACAGGTTTGTGCGGCTTGATCTTTCCCGTACAGAGCTCCATATGAAAATCGCAAATACTCTGTGTATTTTCTGTACACTTATTCTACTGCAGTGCAAAACCTGCATTACGTACCACAGCTTGCTCACCAGAAACAAGTTGCACGTTGTGGCCCGTGCGAATATCGAAATACCCCAACCTTTCCATTTTTCTACATCATTGCGCAATGCCTGTGTTTCTTTTTTCCAATACGGTTCTCTGTCGTGACAGAACTCCAGCGGCACTCCTAAATACATCACTGGTGTTTCCTGCCGTTTAATATTTGAAAATACTCTTGGCGTGACGTCCCATTCCCCATGCCAGAAGCCAAGGCACTTATCCCAGTTCACGGCACTACCACTCGCCTGGCAAAAAGTTTTCACGGCATTTACAGCATGCATTATACTCTCATAATCTGTACAGAAAACTGCAATGTCGTCTGCGTATGCAAGGAGGCTAACCTCAGTTTCGTGCAATTTAAAGCCGCTTATTGCAATGTAATTGATTACACTTAAACAGAAAGGTTCAATAAAAATAGCAAAAAGCAGGGGCGATAGTGGGCACCCCTGTCTGACTGACCGCAGCACAGGTATACGCTCACCCGCAGTTTTATTTATTACCAATCTCATCGTGCATCCAGTGTAAGCCATGCGCACTCCGTCGCTAATCAAACTCCCTACGTTAATGTGCTCAAGTAATGAAAGAAGAAAGTCGTGCGACACGTGATCAAATGCCTTTTCGAGGTCAATTTGAAGCATTGCGTCACAACTTTCTAGGATTAATCGAGCTATGTTTATTTTGGTCATTATTTTTCTTCCCTTTATGCCACAAGTTTGGTGGGGCCCAATCAGTTTTGTCATAACTGTCTGGAGTCTTCTCAGCCAATATTTTCACAAATATTTTATAGTCAACATTAGTTAGGCTGATTGGTCTATATGCAGTAACACTTCTTAACTTCGCGGGATCTTCTGTTTTAGGTATTAAGACCGTGCGGGCTGACAAAAACGATGGTGGAAGTTATTTACATTTAAAAGCCTCGTTAAATACTTCCCTTAAGATAGGCGAGATAACGTGTTTTAATTCCTTGTACACTGCAGCACTCTGGCCATCTTGTCCTGGAGAATTACCATTGTTTAACTTATCAATTGGTTTTTCAACATCTCGCTCTGTTATATGCAATTCGAAAATTTCCTTCCTTTCATCATCAAGTCTTGGCATCAATGAAATGAAATCGCTATTAAAACGATCTGCGTATACACTTGTTGGTGTGAATAACTCTTTGTAATATTCGAAAAACGCACCGGATATTGCTTCTTTCGTATGGCACCTTGTTCCTTTACATTACATTTCTCTTATTTCACTTTTACCCATTGACGAGGTTTTGACGAGGTTTTGTTGTTTTTTTGTTGCGTTTTAGAGTTCGTTGAACTCATGGTGAGTACATTGAGGACACCACTATTCAGGGTTTCAGGTTGGGTGCGCTTCCGATACTGTTATTCTGTTTCACTCAAACGTAGGAGAGGAATTCAGAATAACTAGTGTACTTGTTTTAATTAGGTAAAAGGGTAAATATGCCTGGTGGGGTTTGACGGAATTGTCTGGCGCTCACTAGGTGAGGGGTTGTGTTTCATATGCGTATGTGATGTCTGTTGAGCCAAAATGATGCAGGTGGTCACTACTTCATCAAGGACAGCCTTCACCAGACCAGACGTCAGCGCTGATCCCTCTGAACTGTGGCTGCAAACCTCAGCCCATCGAGATCTTCACCCCACCGCGCGAGAGACTGTTACGACCGTCATCATTATTGAAGTTTTTTTGCCTTTGTGAACGGGACGAAAATATTTCGACACATTCCAAGCCAGGGTGTGCTGTCAAGACGGGTTGAATTTCTTTCGGCAAAACCTGAACGAGGGGTTCGGGACTGGTTCACGCAAAGAAAACCCACGAGCCAAGAGAGGTCATTGTGAGCTCTACTCAAGAAAGGCCATTGTGTTTGCTGCCAGCAAGGCTTTCGAGGCAGACAAGGAGGCAGCTGGACCATTTTCGAGGTCACCGAGAATCTGGAAATCTCGGAACCAGCATGGTATTTACAGTTCAGGCTGCAAGCTAAAGCCAAATTGGTTGTGACTGCATCTTGGGAGGACAAGCGGAGCCCCGGGATATGTGCAGCTAAGCCACAGCTTCTAGCAAACAACCAGGAATGGAATGTGGAATGAAGAAAAGGATAATGCACTATCTGCTGTGGCCCTTGCCGGAGCCCGCCTGGGCGACGAGGGATTAGTTGACTATTTCTTCCCCTCTTCTCCATCGGATCGGCTGAATAGGGTGGCATATTTTGAGGATATGCTGGCCCCCCACTACATTGTCCTATCCAAAGAGTCAGGCAAATTCGACATGTGTACTGGTAGCCGGTTTTTTTGAACCTCACCCAGCTGCCAGAAAAATCTTGGAAACCAAAATCATCGGACGTGCACGAAACTTGGTGACGTGTGCGAAAACGTCGGAGCAGTGCTTTGGTGACCATATGTGGGCATCGTGTGGACTGTGCCCTCTCCACATGCATTGTGTGGTGTCTTTCCTCTCCTTCGTGGGTGGAGCACCTAGACCATGGAGGGCCTTATTGGCGGAAGCCGCGAACAATGTGCCCAGTGTTGGCAACGAGGCGCTATATAAGCCGAAGACTTTTGTGTATTTGAAGTTCTACAGTTAAACAGCTCTCATGTGCAGTTCTGATCACTTAATCACCTCCTTTCTAATTCTCGGTTACTAACCAAGTAAATAAATTGTTGCTGTTTTTACGAGCGCCTTATCTGACTTGTTTGACGATGGGTCCTAGGACGGGGGCCCGCTACCAAACTGAGACCCGCAGGACCCGGAGTCGCAAAAACTAGATGGCAGCGGTGGGATAGCGTCAACCCAGGTCGCAACCATTGGATTCAGCGGAGTGATGGCGTCAACCCAGGTTGCAACGACTCGACGACAGCAGTCAGATGCTACAACCCCATCGACTTCGAGAGGCGATTGGACGACGACGGTCGGATGCTCCGAGCTCATCGACTTGAGAGGCAGCCGAACGGCACTTCTAGGATGAACGGGTGTGCGCGCCCGTCTCAGAGGTGATAAGGTGTAGAACGCAAGGCGACAAGTAGGTGTCACCACCGTCTCGTCTTAGCAAAGCGTTGGAAACACTCGCCTTTCCGTGCAAGCGTTGCATGGTCAGCGTAGCGTGATAAGCGGTACGGTCCTTAAAATTTCTTATGTATGCCTTTTCTAGTAAAATACGCACATGCAGAATATATACGTGTTGTTATGGTGCCCCAAACATGTGCAATAATTGCTTTTTAATTCGCAATCGCACTAGCATGAACGCGGAATCTTGAGCAACATGGGGTCAACCGTTTCAAAGTAGCCAATGCCATTGAGAGTGGACACAGACATATTAACAGACAGACAGACCAAAATTTTTGCGTCGAAGGTCCCCAAGAAAAACTATCGTCTTTAAAGTAAGCTATATATTTTCGGATTTAAAAGACACATTTTCTTGCAAGATGCAACTTTGTTATAAAGCACTTGTGGCTTGCGCAGCGAAACTTTGTGGGCGGCAGCGGTAGCAGTGACACGGATCAACACATCGTGGACTAAGCGCATCCTGTATTCATTACAGAATCCAGCAGTGAAGGAACAACCAAGATATCTTTTTATCGAGCGCCGACAGCTGTCACCGCGGTCAAGCCTGGAAGTACAGACACGTGTACAGATTGGCGTCGTGGCCAGCCCTTAAAAGCGTCAACCAGAGGCCAGCTACCATCACTTTGTGGGCGGCAGCGGTAGCAGTGACACGGATCAACACATCGTGGACTAAGCGCATCCTGTATTCATTACAGGTTTGTGATACAATTTTATTACTCGATACCTTAGCATTAATTCCGTTGTCTCACTGCTGCTGCTGCCCCTCAAGCTATTGTACTTGTATGGGTTTCGCCTTCTGGAAGCTTCGTTGCTATGTCTGCTGTCGCTAGATGCTCATCTTGCGAGGTACAGTTCGAAGAAAAAGATCTAGTTGTGACATGTGCTGAATGTAGCATGGTTTTTCATGTTGGAAAGTGCAGTGGAATCGGTGACCGATCTTTTCGGTCAATGAAAGACTCATCTAGAAAAACCCAAAAATGCGGTGGCTGCCGGGGTGAGACACTAACTGCGTCTGGCCTATTGCAGGCACAGCTGGCAGAAATCAGCAAGAAGCTGTCGCAAATCTCTGTGCTAGAGACAAAATTAGACAGACTAATGGGCTTGCAGGATACAGTGCGGCACATCGAAACATCTGTTCAGCACTTGTCTGATACCTATGATGAACTAAAAGATACTCTCATTCGGCAAGAGAAGGACATTTCTTATTTGCGTCGCCGAGTCGAAACTGTAGAGAAGTCGCCAGAAGTTATGCAAATTAGGGTGTTGAAACGACAAGTGAGCGAATTGGAGCAGTACAGTAGAAGACAGAATATCGAAATTCACGGCATTACTCCTCACGAGAATGAAAGCCTCTTTGAAGAAGTTAATAAAATAGCGCGCTGTCTTGAGGTCCCTGAACTATCTGAGAATGACATTGACGGGCTGCACCGCCTCCCGACCAAAGAAGGCAAGCCTCCAGTCGCTATCCTCCGATTTGCATCAAGAGCAGTAAGGGCAAAATGGTTCGCGAAACGAAAGCAACTAATGAACAGGCTTCCGGGAGTGAAATTCTTTGACAACTTGACTGCAGCCAACAAACAACTGCTCTGGATGGTGAAGCAAAAAGCAAGAGAAAAAGATTATCAGTTCGTCTGGACTTCAGAGGGCAGAATCTTTGTGCGCAAGCAGCCTGACATGCGCGCAATCAAAATCTCAATCGAGGATGATCTGGCCAAAATTACGTAACACCCCCTGATTAGAAACTCCCTTGATTCTAGTAAACAATGGCTACTCATTTAACTTCTGAGCATTTCAATAGCTTAGTACAAGTTGAGGATTGCTTCCGTAAGAAACACGCTTCACTTTTTCACATGAACACAAGAAGCCTCAGAAATAAACATGTAGAAACCGAGGCATATTTATCTCAGTTAGATGGTTGTTTTGATTTTTTAGCTTTCTCTGAAACCTGGTTCTCAGATGACGCAGAAGTGCACAATTTTGTCGATTATAAGCATGTTTCTGTTTACCGTTTCCGGGAGGCGTGGTGGGGGCGTGTCCCTTTATGTTCACCAACGTAATCACTTCTACACTCTGAGGGAGTTTACTTGCATGTGCGATGATTTCGAAACGGTTGCTATTGTATGCCGCAACTTTCTTATAGCTGTTGTTTACCGCCCGCATCAGGCGGCACTCTCAAACTTTCTTGACTATGTCGAGACGCTACTACATTATGCCAATGCTAATAAATGGAACGTCATTATGGTCGTTGATATTAATGTAAATCAGTTTACCGATAATCAAGCAAAATTTCAGTTACTTGAAGTTATGCTTGCGAATAACTGCGATAACCTAATTCACCAGGCCACCAGGGTCACTTCACAGAGTGATACGCTCATTGACTTATGCTTTACAAATGTACCAAAGGCTGAAACTTGCTCTGGTGTCCTGGGTTCAGATATCAGTGACCATTTATCCATATTTGCAATTTTTCAAACGCATAATTATTCCAGTGCAGAAAAGTTCACTACGAGACGCATAAATCAGCGCAGCATCACTTTATTTCAGTCTCTAGTCGTCAGCACAAACTGGGAAGACGTGTACTCCGAGCAAAATCCATCTAGATCATATGAAATATTTGTGTCAAAATTACAGCACGGTTATAATACTGCTTTTCCTTTAACAACAATAGTGAAGCACAGAAAGGCCCGGAAGGCATGGATCACGAGCGACCTTTATTATCGTATTAAACAAAAAGAAAAATTATTTGCTAATTTTCTAAAAACACGCGATCTTCAAATATTACAGGAATTCAAGAAGTTTAGAAATAGGTTAAATGTCGACCTAAGGAAGGTCAAACTTGCCTTTTTTGAACGCAAGTTTGAAAGCGTCGCCCAAATTAAGTCGTAAGACATGGAAGGTCTTTCGTGAATTGACAAGTACCCCTTCGTCAGGAGTACCAGCGGAATTAGAAGTCGATGGCGTGAGGTATTGTGGGGATTCTTTAGCAAACTTGCTAAACAATTATTTTATCAATGTTGGAGCTGCTGAACCCCTCCATACTGTGCACCCAGAACAAAGTTATATGACATACGTGCATTGTGCTGTGAAAGACACTTTATTTATTTGTCCTACTTCAGAAGATGAAATCATGTCTATTCTAGGTTCTCTTGATAACAAATCAGCTGCCGGAGAAGACGGCATAAAAGCTTCACCAGTTAAGGCCGTGGCACATTACATTTCAAAGCCATTAATGCACATTTTTAATGAAATGATATCATCTGGTATCTATCCTGATAGGCTAAAAATTGCTCGTGTGACTTTACTTCATAAAGGCGGCAAGTGTAATGAGTTGGGTAACTATAGACCAATATCTGTACTACCAATATTTGCTAAAGTTGCAGAGAAAGTCTTATGCACGCGATTTAATAAATTTTTGTCAGCGAAAAATGTTATTGTTGAGCAACAGTTCGGATTTCAAAAGGGAAAGTCTACAGAAAAGGCACTTGTACGAATAAAAGATAAAATCATCCAAAATATTGAAAACAGGTTATTTACAGTCGCTATATATCTAGATTTCCAAAAAGCATTCGACTCCATCAAACACGAAATTTTATTCCGTAAACTTGAAGCATACGGCTTTAGAGGTAAAGCACAAAATCTTATCCGTAGTTATTTGCACAATCGACTACAGTACATTTGTCTCCAGGATGCTCAATCTGAAGAAACTGTAATCAAATATGGTGTGCCCCAAGGCTCTGTACTGGGCCCTCTACTATTTATAACATATGTGAATGATATTGTTAATATCCCTTTTACTGGGGAGGTATTAATGTATGCTGACGATACGAGTGTTTTCTTTTCTGGGAATGATTTGAAGGAGCTAGAGGCGATGTCAAACAACTGGTTGAAAGAGCTTAATCTCTGGGTATCTTCTAATAAACTAAAAATAAATGTTAAAAAGACAAATTTCATGCTTTTCTATCCTAAAAATAAAGTAGTAGATTACATTATGAAACTATACTACGGCAATTCGCAACTAGATCTAGTACACAATCATTCGTTTCTAGGCGTTTCTTTTCAATCAAATTTAAGTTGATCAATACACGTGAACAATGTAAGGATGAAGGTAGCGAAGTCTATAGGCATGTTGAACCGTTTACGTAACTTTTTAACAACTAACTTAAAGAAGGAATTGTATTTTTCCATAGTACATTCTCACTTTAGTTACTGCTCGTTAGTGTGGGGAACAGGAATTAAGACTGATAATGAAAAGCTTTCTTCTTTACAGAGGAAAGCAGTTAGACTACTGAATTCGTGGTATAATGTAGATGCGTCAGCTCTCATGTTAAAGTACAGAATTCCACAATACTGCCTTGTTTACGAAATAAAATTGTCGATGTACATATATTGCGAAGTATCGGGAGACTGGGGTTCATTTAGCCGTCGCTATTTAAGCAGGAACACCGGCCACGACCTTTGTAAAACACACATAGTTGTGGAAAGAACATGCACAAACTATGGAATGCAAACAATAGACTTCCAAATTATGAAGTTATGTAATGAGCATCCTGTAATAATTGAACTAGCACGATCGTGCACCAACTCAAAAAAATTCAGAATGAAAATTCGGTCCCTCTTTAACACTTAGGATAAATGCACTCTCAGCACGGTAGGATGAGCTTACAGTCTCTCATACTATTTGTATGTGTATGTTTTTGTGTATATATATATATATATATATATATATATATATATATATATATATATATATGTGTGTGTTTGTGTGCTCAGCAATGAATACTATTGTTATAATGGTTATTTCTATTGCTCTTTTTATTTGTACGTATATATTTTTGTGTATGTCTATATGTTATGTGTGCTCAGCAATGATTTCTAATGTTACAATAGTGATTTCTTTTGTTCCTTTTTTTATTTGTATGTATATATTTTATGTATGTATATATGTTTATGTGTGCACTTTGCAATAATTTATATTGTTTCTATTGCTACTGTTACGCCCAGCGCGAGCAGGACCATGTCAGGGGGCTAACCACCTCCTTTTGTCCTGACCGCGGGCAATGCTTTTTGTACTGTCCGAAAAATGAATAAATGAAAATGAATAAATGAAACGCTCCTTAGGAGCAGCCTGACAATAGAGCGACACGGGTGACGAACGATAGTCCTCGCTGGAGGCCAGTCTGGCTATTCTGAGTGCCCCGCAAACGTGCTGTGACGTTGACAACACTTGATAGACCTCTGCAACGTCCCGAGACGATCACCGGTCTACGTCAAACTACAGAAAATCTCGATTGCTCCAGAATTCCCGGATGAGCATGCACGCTTTCTTTGAAACTAAATTAAAGAGTGGGCTAGGCAGGGGTGGCGTGAGCACTATGCCTGATCGCCGCTTGTTTTTGCAGTTCGCTTTTTGGTCCGCCGCCCTGCTGCTGTGTTCTGCTGAGCCAAGGATCGTGCCTGACCCATCACCCTGGCCTGCGCATGCGAACTTCGCGGTCCCTCCGGAATCGCCTATCGACGACGTGCCCGGCAGACTGGTGATGCTTGATAGCCCTATCTTGGGCTGTCTGCCTCGCTCACCTTGCCGGAATGCCTGCAGCGACCCCTGGAAGACGACCAACGCCTGCCAAGTGACGTCACACTCGACCCGTTTAAAAGGACTTCATCCCAGCACCTTCTTCAGTGGGCTAGGCAGGAGCGGCGTGAGCACTATGCCTGATCGTCGCTTGTTTTTGCAGGTATGTTACCTCACAGACGCTGCGTTCTTTAGAAGTGATGATCGTTTTCTGCTGCTCTGTGCCTACCCACAAAGTGTTGTTTCATGTTATTCACACATTGTGTTTTGCTTACATCGTCTTATCCTAAACGATGACGTTGAACTGAACCCGGGCCCTCTCAAGGAAACCCGTTCTAAGGTTACTAATAACACAAGTGATTCTGCCAAAGGACCATCGAATCGCGCCAAATCAGCCTCTGATGTGGCGTGCCCTCGTACTGAGCGCTGTCACCGTATCGGTACGACGCACAATGGCCTTCCACGTCCAGTCATTCTCAAACTGTTGGATTTCAGAGATAAAATGGATATTCTGAGCAATGCTCCAAAGCTAAAAGGCACTGGTTTCTGCATTGCTGAAAATTATTCTACGCGAGTACGTTCGTTATGTAGGAAACTTTGGGAGGCCACCTCATCTCATCGTAGCAATGGTTCCACAGTTAAAATACGTTTCGACCATGTTTACATTGACGGCATTCGTCATTACTGGGACACTAACCTTAACATGCTATTAAAAAGTCGGGTTAATGTAAACCGCCCCCCTTCTGTGCCTGCATCCGTTCAGTCTAGTTCTTCGTCGCCTTCCTTAACTGCCCGTAAGCTACCAGATAACCTCACCCTCCTTAATCTAAACGCCAGGAGTATCACTAGTAAATTTCCAGACCTTCTTTCTCTTGTCTCCTCGTATTCCCCCCATGTGATCGGGATCACCGAAACATGGTTACACGATGGCATACTTGATTCCGAATTTACCCCACCAGGATTCATCGCAGTCAGGTTTGATCGCTCTAATACGAAAGGTGGTGGTGTTGCTTTGCTACTGCGTTCTGACCTTAAGTTTTTGGTGTTACCTTCTCCAGCTGCTACTGAATCAGTATGGTGCAAACTGCATCTTCCTAAAAAGTCAATTGTAATCGGTGTATTTTATCGCCCTCCCGGGTGTTCGGTTGAAAGCATTCACTCCCTCAGCCAATTCATTCTTGAACATAACTTTTCTGCGGCACATTTTGTTTGCTTGGGTGATTTCAATGCACCTGGGGTTAACTGGTCGGCATTGACCCACAGCGGTCGAGATACCATTATTAACAAAGCACTCCTAAATTTGTCACTCTCTGCTGGGCTTCTCCAGATCGTTACTGGCACCACAAGGTCCAATGCCCTACTGGATTTGGTTTTTCTTAGTGCTCGTGCTGCGCAGAATGGCTTCACTTATGAGATAATCAAAGGAATATCTGACCACAGTGCAGTTGTTGTTAACATTCCTTCTTCATTGCCGAAACCTGGTTCGCTTTTCCCAACTTTCCCCGACTTCAATAACGCTGATGATAATTCTATTATCGAGGAATTGTTCGATAGCTTTGAAGCGTTCAACGAGCTAAGTCTCAGTGGTGACACTAACGCCCTTGTAGATTTCTTCGAGCGGCTTGTTAACTCCTGCATACGGCAGTTTATTCCACTAAAAACGAAAAAGACTAATCCCAGTGTTCCATGGATGAATCGCGACATTCTCCACTTATCACGCCATGTGAATCGCCTCAGGCGATCTAAACGTAACAATAACCCTGACACTATCACCAAGTTCAATCTCGCGAAAGAAGAACTTCGATGGATGACAAACTCGGCTAGGGATTTTTATTATCGGGTGCAGCTTCAAACTCTGCTTAAAAGTAATCCCAAAAAGTTTTGGCGTTCTATCCTTCCTAAATGCACTTTACCGCCTTCATTCACCTCTGATGGCGAAACATTATGTGATGCAGCTGATATATCAAATGCCTTCAATGACTATTTTAGTTACAATTCTTCTGTTGACAATAACATTGTTCCTCCCTTCCGAAATCGTCTCTCTAATATCTCCATTGGAAATATTACAATTACCACAGAGGGCATTCTGAACCTTATATTGAATCTGGACGTAAAAAAATGCAGTGGTCCTGATTGCATTCCCTATGCATTTCTACTCCGGTATTCCCAATGGTGCGCTCGGTATTTTGAAATTATTTTTAACACAACGATCCACACCGGTACCGTTTCCTCGTCCTGGAAAATAGGTAAAGTCCTTTCTCTTTTCAAATCCGGCGATAAGCACTCCTTTTCCAATTATAGACCAATTTCATTAACCTCATACTCTTGTAAAATGCTTGAACACGTAATCTTTAAACATATCATGAACTTCCTCGAGTCTAATAACCTTCTGTCCAATTTTCAACATGGGTTTCGACGCGGGTTCAGCACGGTGACGCAACCTATTGCCTTTTCACATGACATTTCCATGAACCTTGACGCAGGATATCAGGTTGATGCCATCTTTATCGATTTTTCTAAAGCCTTTGACACTGTTATTCATTCAAAACTCTTGCACAAATAAAATAAGATCCTCAATAACCCACAATTAGTTCACTGAATTTCTTGCTTTCTTTCGAACCGTTCTCAATTTGTGTGCTTTGATTCCGTTGCTTCTTCCCCGGCCAAAATCACTTCTGGTGTTCTGCAGGGCTCAATCCTCGGGCCTTTGTTATTTTTGCTTTATGTTAATGACCTGCCTGATATTGTTCATTGTAAGATTCGATTGTAAGATGATTGTGTTTTATATCATGTAATCCACTCGCCCAATGATCACATCCTTCTCAACGATTCATTTGCATCTTTCTGTAACTGGTGCCGTTCCTGGCAAATGAACATTAACTACAAAAAAACGGTGTTCATGTCTTTTACTAATACATTAGTTCTTTCAGATTTCAACTACTCATTTAATGGACTGTCTTTGCTGAGAGTTTACCAATATAAATACCTTGGCGTGCTTTTCTCTCCTAACCTGTCCTGGTCTCACCATATTGATTACATTACTTCTAAAGCGCTAAAAAAAACTTTGTTACCTCCGGCGTACACTATCTGCGGCCCCTAGCAATACAAAACTAACTGTGTACAAGACCCTTATCCGCCCCGTGCTCGAATACGCGTCACCTGTATGGAACCCCTACAACCAGGGCGAAATAAAACAAATAGAATCGGTACAGAAAAAGGCCATTAGATTCATCTTCAGGCGTTATGACTCTGCTTTTTCACCTACGTCAGCATTACCATCTTTGAACCTATCTCTACTTTCATCGCAAAGGAACATTGAATCTCTCAAGTTATTACATTATATAATTTATTCGACGTGCAAACTATCAAAAGATCTCTACTTAACATGTTCCAGACCTTCTTCAACACGCCAATACCATCCTTTGAATATGACACCATTCTATGCCCGTACTAGCACGTTTAAATTTAGCTTCTTTCCACTAACTGTTGAACTTCGGAATAACTTATCCGGTGACATACGTCCTTTGCCCTTAAATGAATTCTTGTTATCCATAAATACCCTTTGACAGTTTGTCTTTTTCCGTTTCACTGTTTACTGTGTTTACTGTGTTCTCTTCCTTGCCACCATGTCTTCATTATGCCACCATGTGATGCCATGTATTGCCACTTTGTATATTGCTTTCCTTCGCAAAGTATTACACCATGTTTTGTACCGGCCTGTTACCCACTCCTGCCATAGCCCTTACGGGCTGCAGTATGTAAAAATAAATAATAATAAATAAATAAATAAAATATGTCATGGGCAACGCTCGCCACTAATAATCGGTCAAGATCGAGTGCCCCCGCACGCAGGGTTCTCAAACAACCCAAGTATATCTAGAGTTTCAAAAATTGGTGTCGGCGGTTCCTTCCAGTTCAACCATGCCAAAGAAACACACGCACTCACTACACAGTGGTTTATATGTTTACTTTGTTGTAGACGATACAGATTATTTTATTAAAATTTCATGACAGTAAGGTTCCTGTCGTCATCACGAGTGAACACTACGCAGAGGCGGAAAAACTTTGCTGCACCTAAGGTTAAAATGAACTAAGCAGTGAAGACTAAGCAGTGAAGAAAATTTTTGATAATTCGTCGATAGTTCTCTGTATTTTAAGAGCTGTATGACGCCATAAATTGATGCACCCACATTTTAGAAATCTCAGAAAACTCACTTTATTTGACAAAATACAAAGTTCAAGGCACCACGCGAGGCAAAACCGAAACTAAGCTCATTGAGCACGCAGGAAATTCGTCAGCTCATTTACGTCAGGCCGCAAGTTCTTTGCACTTCTTTCAAGTTGGAGAAAAAGCCTGGTCAGAAGTGCACACTAAACACAGAGAATAAGCTTCAACTCTCACAAGCAAACGAAGCTTTGGGAGGCTTACAAAAACAAGAAACAGTTGATTGGTTGATTGATTTATTTATATTTATTGATTGAAACTTTATTTTGGTCCCGAGAAGACGCAGGCGAGACCCCGCGCCACCCTGCTAATCCCGCGTAGGGACCGTCAAGCTGAGCTTGGCGGCCCGTTAGAAGCAGTATTATTATTATTATTTTTTTTACATCTGCCACTCATGACGCGATGCGCTAGTGAGAATGCATGTTTAGTTCTGGGCAGAATTACAGGAACAGACTTCGCGTAACGGTCAATGACTAAAACGAAATGAAAAAGTTTATGAATAAATGACAAACAATTGGTTGAACGCAGTATTTTGTCTGAGAACGTATGCAAACTCTCGCTTGCCATGTAAATTCGATAAGTAAACAAGTCTATTGGTTCTTGAAAAATGAAATGCACGAAAAATTTGTCCGTGCGTCTAATCCGAATTCAAAACCGAACCTAATTGTGATGCGAATAGAGTGCCAATAAATGACGCTCAATGCGCGTTTTTTTTTTCATTAAAGTTTATGGGTTTTTTTGTTTGTTTATCATGTGGTGGACCACCGCCTCCTAGATTTCTTGTGCCTGCCAAATGAGCGCAAAACGCCGGTCATCTAGAGCGGCGCACCCTACGTAGGAATAGGAGTGTTTGTACTTGGCCTTTGAGCCAACATTCGCAGGTGATGTACTGCTTCTTATTTCCTTTGTCACAATTCCAAACTGGTGCATGTTACTTATTTTTTCTTTGACAAGCTCTGTGCAATGTCGTTAGAGATTGGGTTATTACAGGTTCGTAATTCGTACCCCAAGCAATGTGGGCGCGGGTACGATAAACGTTTGTTTACAACGCAATGTTTAAACCGAGAGTAATTCGTACCCCGAGCAATGTGGGCGCGGGTAACAAACCACGTAGCCTAGCGGATGCCCCCCCCCCCCCCCCCAAAAGAAAAAGCAGCATTAAGACGAGGTCGGTTGTAATGGAACACGATACGCACGTCTCGCGCGCCCTACATCACCGTGCTGATTGTGGCTCGCAGCGGGGATCCACAGGGGATGCGTACACGCGTCAACTTTCTGTGTGCCCCTAACCGACTTTGAGACGGGGACAGTGTGAGCAGTGCAACTCCCTCTGGTCAGTGGACAGTGCCGCTAGCCTATAAAAGTTTGTTTAAAACGCAATGTTTAAACCGAGAGGCGGGATGTACTCGTTGAAGACGCTTGCGCTCTTCCTTGGCTCGCGTCTCGTCGGTGTTACCCGCGCGCTGACTGTATTCTTGAACGCAATCTGTGTTTTGACTCGCACCTCGTAGGTGTTGCTGGTCTTCCACTGCCGACGCTTGCGTTCGGCTTCCCTGAATCGCGCCTCTTCGGCGTTGACGTCACCATTAGCGAATGCGATCGGCTTCGCTAACCCTCGCAACGCCGGTGAGAGCCGGGCCTACAGCCGGCAAAGGTACGCGCACACTAGCGGGAACCATGCCGCGACGGCGTCCCGCCGGTCGGCGCGATCGCGCATGTGGTGCGGCAAGAAGGGGCGCGCTGTCCACATTGTCGGTAAAAAGACTTTAATTGTCGGCGCCCATCTCCCTTGGTAGCGATCACTACGTTCTTTGCACTACTCTCCCACTCCCCTCTCTTGCTCGCTTCCATACTCGTCTTACCCAGATTGGGAAGTGGTATCACTTCCGCTTCCTTCGTCTCTCTGCTTCCTCTCCTTCTTCTAACTCAGACTTCTCAGTCTGTACTGAGACCATTTTGGCATCGCTACATCCACACTCCAGTACGGCAGACAGCCGTCTGCTGCACTTTTGGGAGGCCTATCATGCTGTCCACCGCCGATGGCAGGCGCAGAAACATAATCGCCGCCTGCGCCACCGTTTGGCCCGGCTCGCGGTGGACATGGAGGAGCACTGCTCCTCTCTTCTACGACTACAGTGGGGTCAAACGTGCGACTGCATGGCTGGCAAACATGAGACCGCATGACTGGCAAACGTGAGACTGCATGGCCGGCAACCTTGGCTTCCGCGACACTTGGTCGCCTCTCGGGGTGCCGCTTGATCCCACTCATACCAAAGCATCCCAGTGCAAGGATGTCTCCCTTCTACTTCACTCCTCTTTACTAACGGATATTGAGTTTCTAGCTGGGATGGGGACCGCTACATCTGCACTGACCCAGCGCTCAATTTCCTGCTTACTCCGGCTCCTCCAACAGCTACCTTGATGCTGAACTTTTTTTGGGAAAGATTCATGCTGCGCTACTCAAGCTCTGCACAACCTCAGCTCAGGGGACGGACCACATTACTAACAAGGCTCTCCGCCACCTAGATACCGCCTCCCTTTAATCCCTTACCAACCTTCTCAACAAACATTGGCAGGCTGGTACTCTTCCCCCCTCCTGGACCCATGCACATGTCTCTTTCATCCCCAAACATGTCAAACCCATTTCCCTCGAGCACCTCCGCCCGATCTCTCTGACATATTGCCTTGGCAAGCTGTTTGAGCATGTCATCGCGGCCTGCCTCCAAACCTACTTGGACGACCATAACCTGCATCCCTACTCCATGTTCGGGTTTCGTCTGCAGTTGTCTAACCAAGATGTCATGCTCCAACCAGCTCTCCGAGGATGTCTTATACCCATCCCACCAAAAACGCACTCGAGCTATCCTGGCGCTGGACCTAACCAAAGCATTCCACAATGTACACCACACAGCTATTCTGGACGCTCTCTCCTCCCTTGACATCGGGCACCGTGTACATGCTTACATTACTGCTTTCCTCACCTACCGTGCAGCAGAAATTTCATATGGCCCACTTTCTTCTCCTTCTTTTTCTTTAAGCAGCAATGGTACTCCCCAAGGCTGTGTACTGTCCCCTCATCTTTTTAAGATTAACCTCTTCCAACTGGCACGCAAGCTTAGCACAATACCAGCTCTATCTTATGCTTTCTATGCCGATGACATCACTTTTTGGATGACCACCGGCAATCTTGGCGACATGGAGACCATTCTCCAGTCGGGTGTGGATGCGGTGACATCTCACGCCCGAGCTATCGGGTCGAGCTGCTCTGCGACCGAATCGGGGCTTTTGCTCCTCCTGCCTCAGGGAGTGGCTCCCGTCTCCTTCTCCACTCACCGTCTTCATTGATGGCACACCACTTCCTCTCGTCTCTACCCTTTGCATCCTTGAACTCTTTCTTCAGTCCAGTGGTAAGCACCCTACCCTCATCATTCAACTCAGCAACACTGTACACCAGACCATGCACTTCATACCCCGCATTGCGAACCGCCACCACGGCATGCGCGAACATGACCTCCGCCGCCTGGTTCAGACCTTTGTTCTCAGCCGCTTTGTTTATTCTCTACCATATCGCTTCCTTTCTCGCACCTAGAAAGACAAAGTCAACTGCCTTATTCGTCAGGCGTATAAGTCGGCCCTGTCCCTTTCCACATCTACCTCAACATATCGGCTACTGTCGATGGGTACTGATGAGCTGACGAAGGCCTATCGCACGGCCCAGCTCCTTCGTCTCTCTCGCACACGGCCAGGTCGCGCACTTCTCTCCACCCTTAAACTCTCCCCTCTCTTGTCTCTTCCCATCTCACTGCCCATCCCTTCCCATGTCTCTTTCCCTTCTAGCCATCGATCCCCTCAAAAAATATATACCTCACGAACACCACCCCTCTCGTAGAGCAGCGCGAGCCTCCGCGCTTCGACGCAAGTTCGGACGGTAACCCGACTTGGCTTATGTGTATGCCCCCCCCCCTCCCCCCCGTATCGCCAATATGCAGCCCACGCCCTCGCAGTCACCGACAACTCCCTCCGACCTTTCATTACCGCCTCCATCTGTACTTCCATCTCTGTCGAGGCTGAAGAGGCAGCTATTGCTCTCGCCATAACACAAACCTCAGCAGAATACATTTTCTCGGACTCCGAACCTGCGGTATACAACTACGCGGTAATACGGGTGGTGCCGCCAACACGCATCGTGCGGTCTGGCACCATTTCCTCTTGCCCCGTTTATATCATCTGGGTACCCGCTCACGCGCATCATCCAGGCAACGAGGTGGACAATTCTATTGCTTGCGATTCGACTGACCGAGCCAGCCCGCCACCGCCAGGAATGAATACGCGAGACGCGCTTCTCTTGTACCACGACATCACATTGCACTACCGCCTCTCCCTCCTCACCTTCCCATAACCTTTACGTTTTGCATTCACCTTATGCAATAAGTATTACTTGTCATATTCTTACTTTTCATGCTATTTCAAGTGCCCCAGGAATTGATTTCGCCATAGTGTTGTAGGTCATAGAATGAAATATGTTATGCAATAACAGAATAAATTTTTAGGCGAATTCATAGCTTTGATTGATGAGAAAGATTTGACTTGCCTTTGTGGGGATTTGCTGTAAATGCATTAATGAGTTTAGCCTTTTAGCACCTGCATATTATATATGGTATTGGGAAGGTAAGAGAGACAGGTGTGCAATTGAAGTCGGGTCAATTATGTGTCAAGTTCTCGTATTTCCTGCAAGTTTATTAACGAGTAGTTTACTTTTATTATGTAATCATTTCAAAAGCAGGCTTTAGTATAATGAATTTCCTTACGTAACAAAGCACTCGTCTTTTTATGATGGCATTATCAGAAGCAGTGTATATTTAACAGACGAAAGGAAGTTCTACCCTAGTATAGGCTGGGTCATTCCATGCCAAATGTCCCAGCCATTTTGGCCACGATCTCGAATGTGGTAGAACAAAATATTGTCGATTTATTTCTTGGAAAACAGCTGATTGGCAGAATATTTCAAAGAAGGAAAATTTTTTGGTCACGTGAGAGCAGTCCGAATTTCGCAAAATGTCGGAACAGTGAGACTTGTTAAAGAAGTAATTCTGAGAGTATCATTTGTTGGTTCACTTAAAAAATTGATGTACATAATAATCCAAAGCATTTGTTTGAGGAACTTCAGTCTCGCTAATATTGCTTAAATTTTTCTCCCAGGTTTCATGTTTCTCCCATGCAAATTTTGCCTATATAATCTTTGTTTGAATATTTTTTTCTTGTAATGCCGTACCATCTGTGAATACCCCAGTAATCAACAATTATTACCGAAGGTACTTTTGTCAATAAATGTATTTTCAGACCACTGAAATTCATAAATCTTGAGAGAAAAAATGGCAGGCCTGCACGGAAAGCGTGGCCCAGTCACAGCGTAAGCTGGATGAGTGGCTATTCAAAAACCATTCGTAAACTCTCTTGAGACTACTTCTGGAAGACCTCAATGAAACGAACTTCGCGGGATTGCTGAAATTATTCATGTCATATGAAATTTGTTTTACCAGAAAACATGGAAAATTAGTATGCAAGAAAAGATGTGTGTTGTATAGTTTCTCTCTTTGTGTCTCAGGATTTATCCAGCTCTATAGAACAGTGGCTACGTTGCTCGGCTGCTGACCTAAATGTTAAGTTTCGATCCCGGCTACGGCGGTCACATATAGACGGAGGCGAAATGGTAGAGGCCTGTGTGCAGTGCGAGTTCAGTGCATGTTGAAGAACAGCAGATGGTAAAAATTTATGGAGTCCTCCACTTTGGCGTGTGTCATAATCATCTCATGGTTTCGAGATATTAAACTCCGCATATTTTTATGTGCGTCAGGACTGCAGAAATATTATGAGCAGGCTCTGAGTGACTGACACAAAGATTTTCCGACGCCAGTGATCATACTTGTACCCGTAAGTATAGGTATGTGCGCACGTGTGTAATTACTGAACCTGTTGCATCATGATTTGTGACAGTAAGTAGCCGCTTCAAAATAACAGTCCACTTTTTCGCATGACACCAGGGTTCCTCGATGAAGGTGACTTGAGAAAGCAGGAAAGAAAATTTGAAAACTGCTGACCCATGTTTTTATCATTTTTGTTATCGTAGTTGTGTTGGAGATGTCCTTCGGGCGACAAACAAACGTGCCCGCACAATCACAAAAGTTTAATAGCGTACAGTGCAAGTAGGAGATTTCGAATGTGTGCCCATCCCGAACAGTCATGCATCTTGACATTGTGAAGCCTAGCTCCTTGGCCAAGACCATCCGCTTGTCCTTCCGGTTCCCGTCCAGTCCACCATTCTTAGGATGTCTAATACAAGGAAAGGGCTTGCATCGACATGGCAGGAGCGTGTCAATACAGTATAATGACGCATTCAAGAAAAAAAAAACTAATGCTGAAGTTTTTTGTAATTTATATGTGAATTGAATACGCATAAAGGTGCATTAAGGCATCCGAGGTTCATGCACGTCATCTCAAAGACTAGGTTGTCCTGCATATGTTCAACTTGCGGTCTTTACCCATTAGATAATATGGCAGATTCGTTAACTGAGTTGCCCATTGTCATGAATAGGAAACTCCAAAAGCTATTGTAATAACTGATGCTTTCATGTGACAATAACTTACGTGCTGTAAATTGAGGTAGGAAGTTGCTCTTAAATTGGATTTTGCGACATTATGTAAATTGCATCTTAATGTGAGCCAAAAGGAAGATTTCCTCAAATTGCTGATTTTTGCTTACATTGTTTACAAAATTCAGTGGTCTGAAAATATTTTCACTCAAAAATATATAACTTGCATAGTGATTAGTGATTGCTGGGGTATTCATACATAACAGGGCATCAATAAAAGAGAAAAAATGCAAACATAGAATATTCTCAAAAAATTGCTGGAGCCATATATGACAGATTCGAACCATTTATCCAAATGCTTCATTTAAATATGTACACAGACCTTTGTTTTGAAACAAGAAAGGATAGTCTCAATAGCGTTACTTGGACGAAATTATACCAAATTGGGAAGGCTCCCACGTGACCAAAACATTTTTTCTCTCTAGAATGTTCTACCAATACATGGCCTTTGTAAAAGAAGTCAGCACAATTTTTCCATAATGTGTGAAATGGTCACAAACAAGACTGGGACATTTGGCAAGGAATCGTCTTACAACAGTTTCATTGCTTCCTCAAAGGAAGATTCAGGCTAGAGTAGGAAACTTTACATTTCCTGATGCGAGTGTTGAGAATGCTACAGCTTTTTTGGGAAAACAGTTTTAAAAAATGTGCCACATAGCAGAGTAACAACTTTCTTGGCAGTGGCTGGGAACATGGGAGTCGTGTAGTGTCTCGCATAAGATACAGGGGCAGTTCTTTTTTTCGTATTGCTTAATATGTTTGTATTACTTTTTGTAGTTGTTACGTACACGTCACTTAGGAACTACAAGTACTGTTCTCTATTTTTTCTGTACTTCATTCTCTCCTGGCTTTTTGGGAGCACATTAAAGAACCTCAGGAGGTCGAAATTTCCGGAGCCCTCCACTAAGGCGTCTATCATAATCACGTGGTGGTTTTGGGACGTTAAAGCCAACACATCCTGGCTTCAGGAAATGAAGTATATTAGAATTTTGCAAAATTATTATGGCACGCATACTTCTATTGGACCGATGTGATGCCCTGATGTCAATATATAAATGTTTTGAGAACTGAGAAGCATCTGGTTGAGAAAGGGAAGGAAGTGTAATTGCACACAAAACATGGCTATAAGAACAGTTGGCATATTTCGTGTAATCTCGTGCTCTTTGCATAGAATAAGCTGTTCTTGCACCCTCATTTAGCTCATTTTATAAATGTACCGTAATGAATATAAAACTGTGCTAGCTTTCATTGTGCCTTTTTTGAACTTGCAATTCGTATAAGTTGTTTCCAGGGATGGAATGCTAACGATAACTCTTATTGTTCCTTCATTCCTGATGGAACCAGATACAACAAACACTGCACCCTGCATTCTCTTGTAGCTCAACAATTGACATGCTGAGCTTCTGACGAATTTCCCGTGGTTCATTCTGTCTGTCATTATAGTTGCCCTGAAACTACAACTTTCGGTTGCCTTAAAGGAACAAAATGATTTTACTTGAAATTCACAAATGAAAGGTCACAATCGAAACAACTTGATATCTTTGTGATAATGTGCTTGCCAGACTGTTGCTCTATTTGATTAAAGCAATCAATGTTTGAGAAGTGTTTGAATGAGTGCGCCAATTTCACATACATTACTAGTGATAGTGTTTTGGCCTTTAATTAGCTTGCCTTGAGTTGCTTGGACTTTCAGATGTGTTGAGTTTGTTTAGATGATAAGGTTGTGATGAAACAAAAAGACTCGGGGCATTTTAATTTGTTGGACATGTGTACTTGTGCTGCTCCTTCTCAATGCCAGTAATGATAGCATGTATCCCTAAGTATGTGATTGCATTATATTTTGCAAATGGCTCTTCATTGAAGATGCAGTTGTTCTGGAGGGCTGTATATACTACAAAATGATCGAAACTTCCTGCATCTGAGGAGAAACTATAGGTTATCTTGCTTCGAATGTAGCAGGTCGTTGTACTGAATGTAGTCCACAACGGTGGATCAGTGACTGCAGTGGTCTCCTGGTGACCCAATGGTCACAGCTTCGATTCCGGCCACAGTGGTTGCGATTTGGGGGAGGCAAAGTGGTTGATGCCTGTCTGCTATGTGATGTCAGTGCATGTTGAAGAACGCCACATGGGCGCAATTTTCTGAGCCTTCCACCACGGCGTTTTCACAATCATGATGTGGTTTTGGGATGTAAAATCCCAGATAATAATTATCATACTGCATCTTACTTCACATCCGTCAACTTTGTTCCTTCTACTCAATGTTCTACACATTGCACTCCTCTAGCATTCAATCACCATCATTTCTGTAGTTCTGTGTGTACCAGAAGAATGTCATTCATGTTTTAAGTTTGTCGCTGTAATTTTGGGAATCATAAACTTCATTCCTGCGTCTATCATACATTACTTAAGTAGTATTTTGCTAGGCATTTAAAATTATTTTTTTTGCAGCAAACTCTGTATTTAATTTCATTTATCCCGTCTTGGTGAGATTGGGGCTTACAGGTTTCCAGTGGATGAGCTTCAGGTCAAGGTATATATCACGTTATTTCATCCCCTCTTTACACCATTGCACAGTAAACTACACTATTAAAAGGAACTGTTGAATGAGCTTTTTTAATATTGTGACCACCTGCAAGTCGATGTGGAAACATTCTTCAACCACAGTACTAGTCACTCATCCACTGGAAAAGAGTTTCAACTGACTTAAAGTTGTGTTGTTAAAATCGTCGTGGCTCCATGAGCTTTAGCACATTCGTGAGCATGTCGCTTTTCCAGCTTTAATAGCAAATGATGAGGTCACGAGTCACTATGAATTACAGAGTGTTCGCCCAGATTGTCCAAAAAGGAGAGTACAAACACTCAAAATTTTGGCAGATCTGACAAATGGTGGCAGTTGATTGCATGGGAATCTCGGAGCGAGTTGCTGCACATGTGGCACTTAGAGCCAACTCTGATGACAGGAGTAGACTTGCCTCGCTGTGTAAATTAAGCCAACTAAATATGGCCGCCATGGTTCAGTGTGTCAGTCAGCCTCAGAAACAACAGTTGTTATGCTGGAGAATTCATAACATTTAGGTATCCATCATTGGATCATTTACAACCCTGTATGTGTTGTTCATCATCACCGTTAACTTTTAGTTTTCAGTATTTGTGCTGATAAATTTTTTCTGTGTGAAAAGGTATGTAACAACACTGAAAACTCATTTCATATGTGGATGGGTAAGATTGACAGCTTGGTACGAAAATGTACTCTAAGATTACATTTAGTTTCTAGCTAGAGTTTCGCATGTGTGTTCTTCTCAAAGTGCACCAAAAAGACACTTTTGAAATGTTCTGCAAAATGAAAAAAAAAAACTGTCTACATGTTTGATTTCTTGGCATCTACTAATGCATATGTTATTATTTACCCACTGCAGCTTCGTTCAATATGGTCTACCATCAAATTGGAGAAGCAGTAGTCCATGCATTGGTTTAAATGACAAGGCATTCATATCCTTACACCAATGCAGGAGTTCATTTTATACTTCAATCCAAATTCAAGTGCTTAATTATATTGCCCTATGTAGAGCTTGTTTTTTCAAGTGTGAAAATAGCTATTAAAAGAGTAGTCACTCAAATACAGTACAAAGAATGTAGTTGATTATAAAATCTTCAACTATGAACTTGAGTTGTTGCCAATGATAAAAGTATGTTTGAGTGTATCGTTTTGTTTGTGCAGGGTTTAACATTTGCCTGTGTGCTTTTGCAGATGTGTCCATCTCTTTACGGAGAAACGAAGGAGTCTCATGCTTTGGATATTGCCAGGAAAGCGTTGCACCAGTGTCCACCCAGAAACCATTCATTTAAGGATTATGTCGCAGCTTAATATTCTGTGAACATGCGATTGTGATGGCGATGTGACCGTGCCTGCTGACTGCAGCTTGGGCTTGGTAGTATCGAAATGAGTGAAATTGGCAATTCACTTTTCTGCACTCTTGTTCAATTAAAATTGGCATGAATGCAATTGCGAACCTACGCAAACCTTCGGGGAACTGGGGGGGCCCGTGCACCATCGCAGCTACGGGCGACGCCTTCTCGAAGCATGGCTTCGAACTCTGCCTTGGCTATGTGCGCACGGTCTGGGGCAAGGCAACGGGTGCGGCAGAAAACCGGGAGCCTTGGAGTGGTCCAGATGTAGTGCACGGTGGCGGCCTGCACTTTGCTTTACAGTCAGCTTGGGCGCAGGTCTCCAGCTCGTAGCACTACTCTCAAGAGTTCCAGCGGTAAAAATGAGAGCTTTAAAACAGAAATTAGAAAGGAAATGTACAAAATACGAGGTTTACAACCAACCTTTCAGCGTGGCTGAGCTACTAACATTGCTAAATAGCTGCAGTAATTCCGCACCAGGTTCTGACCATGTTGTGTATAAAATATTAAAAAAACTGACCTCCCAAAACGCGCCAAACCTTACTTTTCTGTACGATTCCATATGGTTCTCCAGTGAGATCCCTATTTTTTTAGAAAGAGGTTATTGTCATTCGAATTTTGAAAAACGGCAAGGATCCGTACCTCATTGGAAGGTAAAGCTTTTTGAAAAGATGATTAACTACGGACTAATATATTTTCTGGAAACAAACCAGTAAACCCATACCAGTGTGGATTTCGTGAGGGTAGATCCACCGCTGACCATTTGCTATGCACCGAGGCACAAATCCACGATGCTTTTGCTCACAATTTTTGCTTGCAGTATTCTTAGATAGAAGGGGCATGACATGACATGGCGCTGTGACATACTGCGAGATCTCCCACTCTTAGGTGTGAGACATGCTTACCATAATCAAAATTTATTTCTACAACCGCACTTTTCGTGTCCGGGTGAGTAATGTCGCGAACATTTGTCCAGGGGAGTGGAGTTCCGCAAGGTACAGTCTTGAGTTGCTCACGTTTTATTAGAAAAATGAATACCTTACATTCCTACATACCACGCATTATATTTTACTGCACATATGTCGACGACATGGAAATTGGTTTTAAGTCCTACAATTGCAATGTGTGAGCGGCAAGTTCAACTTGGTTTGAATAGTCACCGAATGGGCAGACGAGAATGGATTTACCCTTGATCCGATGAAAATCACGTCTTTAATTTTCAAGAAAGAGAGATCTCCATCCTGATCCAGACATAGACCTGCACGGTCAGGTGTTAACTGTAAAAACTCAACTCGCATTTTTAGGCGTAATATTAGACAGGAAACTATCACTCGTAACACATATAAAATAACTCATGAACAAGTGCCTAAGGCTATAAATATACTCAAGCTTCTGTCCCGAACATCATGGGGCAGTAAATACCTGATGAATATTTATAGAAGTTTTATATGCATACACCTTGAACATGGGGCGATAATCTATCAATCTGCAGCGACAAGCCTCTTGAAAATGCTTCACCTTATCCACCGTTTGGGCATTCGTCTTTCTACGAGTGCTTTTCGAACCAGTCTTATGGAAGGCCTGTACGTATGATCAAACAAGTTGTTGCTTCAACTGCAGCAATGATACATTTCTTTTGATAACTGTCTGAAAGTGGACGCAGACAAAATGCACCCATCATGCATCACAATGAATGATATGTCCAGTTTGTGCTATTTCGAAATTATTTCGAAAGCCCTACTCGCTTTGTGTTGGAGGCCTAGCCGAGGAAACAGGTGTGCCACGTGAACACTGTTTGATGGTTCCTGCAGCATACCTGTCGCCATGGTAGTGGTCGACTATACATTGCGATGTGTCTTTCGTGGAGGTCACGAAGCACGTGCCCATTCCACATATCTGCACATACTTCCTGGAACTGCAACACAAGTACACATCCTTAGTTCTTTACAGACACTTCAAAGTCTTTCTCTTCTGTGTCATACGCAGCGGTCGGTCCATCTTGTTCGGAGGCCGGTGTTATGTATCCCGATACAAGCATTCCCAATGCAGAAGCTTTTTCTATATTTGCTACCGTTCAACACACTGAACATTTACAACTACAGAAAGCAGTAACTTACACAGATTTTCTAAGCATGGTAAAAGATCTGCAAACTCTTAAAAAACACATAAACTCTGTCCTTGTCTTGCTGTATTCAATATTATACACAGTCTTTAAATCGAAAAAGCATCTCATGCTGCCCTGGTACCGCGAGATCTATCGTAACATAATGGTGGACCAGCTAGCCACATCCGTCCACGAAAGCGCTGCCAATTGATATATACCCGCCTCTGTGCTTGTGATTTGAAACCTTTTTTTAAATGAAAGCTCAGGGCTTGTTGGCAGTACACCTGGGATAGATACACACAGAACAAACTAAATGTCATCAAGTTGTATCTTGGTAATTAGCTTCCATTGTTGAAATCATGCCACTGAGAAGTTACACTCACGAGACTAAGAACAGAGTATACACACAGTATACATTCACACCTTTTGTGTGGTGGCAATCAACCTTTGTGTGATTGATGTGGTGAATCATTTACCGTCAACTTACTGTTAGCTTACCGACAACTCATACTGATTTCATCGTCAGATGTTCACTGGTAAAAAAATGCTTCTTAAATATATGTCATTGTTTGCATTTTTTAGATATAATTCTTGCTTTCACATCATATCTAAAGGAAATCCATAGCATAACCTCTCCACAGAGGTGGTTGCTGCAGTAGCTACTCTGAGAAGCACCTGCCTCTCGCCTTCGGTTTCAAAGGTATTCAGGAGACACTCGCGCTGCTTTATAATCACTCACTTGCACAAACCATGGTCATTTGTAATTCATTTCATAGCCATACACCACATCGCGTATCACTGTCATAATTTTATAGTTTATGCACACCTCTATACAGCACATTTTTTTAGCCCTCTATACAGCTGTGATACACCCGGTCATCGCAATAATTGGTCATGGCTTACATCACACAAAAGACATGGCGCTCTTCGGCCACCCATGGCCCTTGCGCCACAAAACTCCACTAATCATCATATTGCATGTATTGCTTCGGCCTTGTGCTGAAACTGGTACTTTCTCTTTAAATTCATTATTTATATTCAACTTCAACCGCTCTACGTTGAATCACCCTATGTGCAGAGCTTGTTTCTTTTTTTTTTTTTCAGAAGTATATAATATTTCACCTGACAAATTACTGAAAATGTAGTCATTCAGGTATGGCCATAACAGTAATTAAAAGATTTCTAACGATCAAGACTGGTTTGTGCTAATAGTAAAAGTAAGTTTTAGTGTTCTGCGATGTTTGTGCTGGCTTTAACAGTGTTCTGTGGACTGTTGCAGATGTGTTCATCTCTTCAATGAAGAAGCAATGTTGCATACTGTGGATATTCACAGGAATGGGGTGCAACTGTCCCTTCATAGAAGTTATACACCATATTACAATTATGTCAGAGCTTAATGCATTATGAACATGAGAATTTGACGGTGATGTTGAAAATATTTTTGTAGACTGCTCAGGACTGGTTGCATTGAAACGAGGGAAACTCGCAACGCAGTTTTTGCGTTGTTATTCAAATGAGATTGGGAAGACTTTAATAATTCTATTGAGATGTATGTGTCAGAAACTATGGTGTAACGAAATCGTGCCTTCCTTACGAAGCACAGCTTCAGTCTAAATAGTTATTAAAGCACATCTTTACTCAACTATATACACTATGAGAAACAGTTTCATGAATAAGTAACTGCAATGTTCCATGCTTGTTATTGGCACTTTGACATTATTTGCAATATACAAATAATAGTAATATAGCGGCAGTGTGGTGTTACCTCATCATTACTTTTCTTTGTAAAACCCTTGTGCGTCTCTCTCTGACTAGTGCTCAGCAATATATTCTAATAATATTGACAATCAAACTTTATATCTTTCACAGTGTCTCATGCTAAGTAATAATCACTTATGTTTGATTAAATGTTTCTGTTCTTTTTTGCCACCAAATGTTTCATCATTTTTATTATATTGTTCGCTCACGACATCATAGTATATCGTGCCGCCAAAGTGACGAGCAACAGCAATCCTTATAATCTGACCAATTAATGGTGTTCATCATTGCCTATGAGGCTAAATCACTGCAAGATTAACCTTGTTTCCTTTACACGAAATTGTAGCCACATCCCAACCACATGTACATTTATTCGCACATAAAAAGTAAGTCACGTCATACAGATTTCTACGACTACACCTACAAACCAACCTTTCCTGGAACTGTCATGTCGATTCCGTTTTTGCAGCTACTAAACGCTGCCTTGGGATGCTGAAGCGTAATCTGTGTAATGCTCCTGCACATGTGCAAAAACTTTAATATGTTAGCCGAACGTGCCCTAAAATTGGCAAGGCTTCAGTCATATGGGATTTGGAACCATCATAATGTAATTGATAACATAGAATCGCTGCACAAGCCTGCTGCTCACCTCATTTACTCTGTCTATTTTCGTTTCACTTTATCACGGCCCTAAAATCTCGTGCAAGTGTTGATAACCTATCCCATTAATTTAGCTTGCTCAGTTATCTCTTTTGCATACATACTATCATTATCCATTGCTTCATGATTACTTCTTTCAGTAACCTCTAGCCATGTTTCTATGCCCTGATCGTCGTCTCAAGATCAAATGCATCACATGCCGTACCTCATCTTTTGCTGATTTGTTCATTCTAAAAACGATGACTGAATGGAACCAGCTGCCTTGAAGCATTGCAATAGAAAGCAACATTTATATAAATAATGACAAAAAATTATAATTTACTTTTTATATTGTGCTCTATTATTATGTTATTTTGTCAGATTGTAGTGCATTTACAAATGTTTTTTCAATATTTCCAATGTGTTGTGTTATTGTGTTGCCTTTTTCATTATGCTTAAGCAAGTGTTGTTTTGTTTGAAATTTTTTTATGCTTGATGATTATCTTTTGCATTGTATATATATTTTCTTTTTCCCTCTGCTCTATGTATTATATTTTTTTTGAGGGCCTTTAGAGGTTTCTTGAAATGAGTGAATTCTTGCTTTGATGTTAAATTCTTGCTAGTTTGTACGGCATGACGATAGTCATAGTGCGAGAATAAAACGACGACACAGAGACAAGGTGTCCTTCGTGTCCTTCTTGTCTCTGTGTCATCGTTTTATTCTCGTGCTATAACTATCGTCTTGCTTTGATAATTCATTTCTCTTTTTCTTGTCCCAGGTGATGTGTAAAGCATATTTATAGTGTGTTGAGCTCAGTGCTTTGTTTCATGTGACCATTTTGGCATCGGAAGGTGGTCTTCTAAGCATGAATAAATGTATAGAGATTGTTGAAGTTGAGTGTATGTTGTTAAAAATTGATAAAGTTGGATATGTAGTGAAAAGTTTATGTAATCATGTAAGTGTATAAAACGTTATGTGGTGAATACCTCACTTCGTATTCTATGGTGAATCGTACTTTCATTCAAGCGCGATGGGGACAATATTGAGAAGCGTATGAACAGTGCTATTGTGCTCATAAAGTACCAATGTCCTGTACCATTTACATAAGTGCCACATCAGTTGGCCACGAAAAGCTGTGATGCCATTCGCTTCTTTGCCAACGATTTTAATATCTTACTCCTTATGCTTCATGTGTTGAAATTTGAACATATTCTGTTGCTGTGCAGCATTACATTGAAGTATAATAAGTACTTCAATATAATGCTGCTTAATGTCATGGCATATAATTAAGACATTTGGCTGTTTAGGCATAGTATTGTAATTGCATATAAATCGAGCCCTTGTGGATTTGCAGGTTTTACCATATATTATGTGGAGCATTTGCTTACAGATAGGTGGGAACTGTTGTAAAACGTGTCATGTCATCGCACAGTTACTGCTGCACTAACACACAGTTTGAATAGGCAAAGATAATTTTGTACTTCATTTATAAGTGCAGCAACATTCTTTTATTACATGGTGCTGTAGTCCACTTGCAGACAATGTAGGTAACATGCTTTTATATGCCCTTTCTGTTCTCTTTGCATGATATCTTGTGCAGCATCCCATGAGCAGGACCATTTACTCATGTTCCTTGAAGGTGGACTGTACTTCTGCCGACAGTGCACCTATGTTACCAAGAAAAGTGGAAACATGCGAAGACACCTTCGCAAACACACCGGCGAGCGGCCCTTCCGGTGCCACTTGTGTCCAGCTGCATTCCCTCAACACAGGCATCTTAAAGACCACATTCGTAGGCACACAGGAGAGCGTCCCTTTACCTGTGACCAATGCAGTGCATCTTTCTCAACAAAAACTGTCCTCCTAAACCATATGCGCACCCACACAGGAGAGCGCCCTTTTTCCTGTGATCACTGCAGTGCGTCTTTTTCAAACAGAGCGAACCTCAAGATTCACGTGCGCACCCACACAGGAGAGCGCCCTTTCTCCTGTCACCACTGCAATGCATCTTTTTCATGTAAATCAAACCTCAACGACCACGTGCGCACCCACACTGGAGAGCGCCCTTTTTCCTGTGACCACTGTAATGCATCTTTTTCACGGAAATCGACCCTCAAGTCCCACGTGCGCACCCACACAGGAAAGCCGGGTCTAGAGTCTCTACATCCTGCATAATACATCCGTTCTTTAAACCACCTTGGAATGGACAGTCCTGCCCGGGCATACCAATCAGCAGTAGCCGCACAGTGGATGCCATGTTCATTGTCATGGACCCCTCTCTCATAATATGTTTTCATAGCATATCGACTGGGAGTTAAAGGAATGTGCAGTAATCTTTTTTTGAATGCATTACGAATAAATTTCTCTTGTGTAAGTACTGCATAAGCACATCCTTGAATCAGTTTATCTCTGCCGAGATTCAAGTAAGTCTAGCCAGCTTGGAAACTTGGGAAAGTTTGTTGCTGGTTGTTCATAAAGCTACACAATACATAGGCAGGACATTCAGAACCTTTTTTTCAATTCTGTGTGATTTGTTTATTTTGCTATATTTGAATTGTTTATTTCCAATGCATATGCTCTCCCTTTTCTTCATGACTCATCTGTTTTATCTGTGTTGTGCTATTTGTGCATTGTGTGTGCTATTGTGTAGCCACCATACCCTAGATGATGATGATGTGATGGCGGCTGGCCCCTTTGCAACGGGGGAACACACTCAATGTCCTAGCCTCAAAAAAAAGAAAAAAAGAAAAAGATCCACACTTTTAAATGGCACAGGCAGGAGACGCACACATAGTGGTCTAGGTCCTACATCCGCCGTACAGTTGCCCACCACTCAGTAAGCCACCTTTTCGTGGCTGCAACCGCGGCTCTTACGGATCTCAAAAAAGGGCCTCTGCATTTATTTGTATCCACACTAGCACGGTGACGGTGCTATCACCTTTAGCTCGGTATTGGGGCGAATATCACAATGACAGAAGGGTATCACGTGATTGCAAAGAGAGTGTAATGGAAAAAGGCCACAGCTGTGATGGCGCAACTGATATGCGCCATTTGGCCATAACGTATTGCTGGGGTAGTTTGAAGGGTATACCCCACTGCTGGCACTTTTTAAGGGCACTGATGGATGGACGGGATGCTGCATTGTATGAGCCTATAAATACTTTTGTCCTAATACTTTTTTTTTTCCTTGGCCCGGGGGACAAGCCTTACAAGCACCCCCTGACCTGATGCGAATAAACACCTCTAATGTGTACATACAAAGCTGGCTTCTCCACAGTATGATAGCATGTGCAGAGAAGCCTCCTTTGGCCACCTTCGTACGTGTGTGCGCAGTGTGGGCACACTCACACACAACGCCCGGTAGCAAAGGGAACCTAAAGCAAGACTTTGTACAATATCAATGCTTATGATGCGTCAGTCTCATGTTAAAGTAGACCAGTTTTACAGTGGAGCGTCGAGCTTTTTGTTAAGACTTTGGTCTTTTGAGGGCTCGTTTCTTTTTGTTTGATGCAACCTTAATAAAAACAGCATGAAATGCCCAGAATGGGGATGCAAGAATGAAATGAAATGTTGAAAAATTCAAGTTTCTGTTGTTTTGTAGGTTTTGTTAGCACCTCATTAACATTGAGAAGATAACGTTTTCGAAATGATTTTTCGAGATGCCTGCAACCATGGTCAACATGTCTCTTTAATTTCTAAAAAAATTCTGTAAGTTGCCCGTAAAGCAGGCTTCTGCACAGTATGATGCATTGTGAGAAGAAGCCGACTTAAACTATACAATTGTGTATATGCATGCTGGAACTACTGATCAACTGCCAGCTCATGAAAAGATATATGTCGCGACGCTAGCCCGCACAAAAAAAAGTGTTCTACATGTCATAACTACCAGCAGTACTGATCAACACTCCTAGTTTCGAATCCACCATCACGTGGATGGTGGGGACATCACCGGAGTAGCTCAGGTTACCACCTGAGCACCATGCAGACATATCATTATAAGGTTACAGGTTTAGTGATATGTTATCTTTTCATCCACTTTACTTTCTTCACAATTGCATTATAATTAGTACTTTTTGTTTGTTCAAATTATGTCGAGCCTATATTAATGAAAGGCAAGCCATTAGAAATCCACATCTTTCGTTCATTGTGCATCTCAACAGCCAGCAAGGTGAACATCCAGGAAGATTTTTTTTTTTGCACACAAAAAAACTTTAAAAAGTAAAGCAATTAAGGTGCAAATTTCTCATCCTTTAAGCACAGTTTGTGACGCGCGAGTGGTTTGTTGCCATCGCAGGTTGACATAAGCTCTCGATTGGTCGACATACCGGAAAGACTGGCCATTAATTGGTTTGACATGTAGATGCACGCCTGTCCTGCCATGTCTCGCATCAATATAGTGGGTGCAATCATCCGGTTTCGCTTGATTTGTGTGCTTTTGACTGGGCGAGCGGATATGGCAGCACGTACAGCCAACAAGCTCAACATACAGATCGGCTTAACCCTTCAGGCTGACATTGTCACGTGCTTCAAGAAATAAGTGGCGATGGTGAGGTAGCACCTCTAGAAAGTGAAGGTGAGAGAGAAACCTCCCTATCCTCTTCGAACACGGAGTAATTTAGGGGCCCTTTAAGGTATGTGGCAGTTGCATTGTAAACCCCTTCTCCCACCCTCCTGCACCTTTGAGCACACTTCCTAAATTTGGTCAGAGCGACGTATGTAAAATGTTCAGGGCTATTTGCAGGAAAATGAGGAGCCCTGAATTAATGTTGCCATTTGAGAAAAATCACATAAATATACATATACATGTGCATATATATTTATGTGTTACAAACAACTGCTCCAAAAGATAGGGCCAGAGTAGAGCCTAGTCAATTAGTTGTACATAGGTTGTTGACACTTGTAATTCACTTTTTGAACATGAAAATGTGTAAATGTCTTCCTGTCGTTTTCGTGCTCTTCTTCGTATCCAAACAATACGTCACAAGTATCAGATTCACTTTATTTTTCACGTGAAACAAAGGAGAGAATACATGATTAGTATGTACAGAAGGAGATCCTATAGTTACAAACTGAATTGGGACCTCCTGTACTTGATAACATAGTGAATAACACAAGTAAATTGGCAATTCAAGGACTTTTAATAATACCAATAATGACTTATTCAAGCTGAGTAATAGAATAACATATAAACAGCATTAACAAAAAACATTGTACAGCTCAGACCAATAAACAATATATAAAGAAAAATACGGAAGATTCAGAAAAAGGATGCAATATATATATATAGCCCCGCCACGGTGGTCTAGTGGCTAAATTACTCGGCTGCTGATCCGCAGGTCGCGGTATCAAATCCCGGCTGTGGCGGCTGCATTTCCGATGGAGGCGGAAATGTTGTAGGCCCGTGTACTCAGGTTTGGGAGCACGTTAAAAAAACCCAGGTGGTCGAAATTTCCAGAGCCCTCCACTACGGTGTCTCTCACAATCATAGGGTGGTTTGGGGACGTTAAACCCCACAAATCATATATATATATATGTCAAGTCAAGGAATATATCACCTCTTTACACCATTGCACAGTAAACTACACCATTAAAAGGAACTGTTGAATGAGCTTTTTTAATATTGTGACCACCTGCAAGTCAATGTGGAAACATTCTTCAAGCACAGCACTAGTCACTCATCCACTAGAAAAGAGTTTCAACTTTGACTGAAAGTTGTGTTGTCAAAAACGTAGTGGCTCCATAAGCTTTAGCACATTCGTGAGCATATCGCTTCTCCAGCTTTAATAGCAAATTATGAGCTCATGAGTCACTATGAATTGTAGAGCGTTCGCCCAGATTGTCCCAAAAGGAGAGTATAAACACTCAGAAGTTTGGCAGATTTGACAAATGGTGGCAGTTGATTGCATAAGAATCTCAGAGTGATTTGCTGCACATTGGCACTTAGAGCCAACTCTGATGACAGGAGTAGGCTTGCCTCGCTGTGTAAATTAAGCCAACTAACTATGGCTGCCATGGTTCAGTGTGTCAGTCAGCCTCAGAAACAGCAGTTGCTATGCTGGAGAATTTATAACATTTAGGTATCCATCAGTGGATCATTTACAACCCTGTATGTGTTGTTCATCATTGTTCATCATCACCGTTAACTTTTAGTTTTCAGTATTTGTGCTGATAAATTTTTTCTGTGTGAAAAGGTATGTAACAACACTGAAAACTCATTTCATATGTGGATGGGTAAGATTGACAGCGTGGTACGAAAATGTACTCTGTAAGATTTCATTTACTTTCTAGCTAGAGTTTCGCATGTGTGTTCTCCTCAAGTGCACCAGAAAAGACACTTTTGAAATGTTCTGCAAAATGAAAAAAAGAACTGTCTACATGTTTGATATCTTGGCATCAACTAATGCATATGTTATCAATCCAAATTCAAGTGCTTAATTATATTGGCCTATGTAGAGAGCTTGTTTTTTCAAGTGTGAAAATAGCTATTAAAAGAGTAGTCGCACAATTACAGTACAAAGAATGTAGTTGATTATAGAATTTCCAACTATGAACTTGAGTTGATGCCAATGATAAAAGTATGTTTGAGTGTGCAAGGGGGTTTATTAGCGACGCCAGATAATAGGCAGACAGCCGGTACAGAAACAAATGCTCGGGCAGTCCAGTGTCTACAGCTCGTGCTCGCGCTTCGCACTCAGCGATGGTCCCACTATCATTGCCTTGCGAATTCCCCACTACAATGCCCCGGCGACGAAGACGAGCCATCCTGGCGACTCAAGGTGACGAGAGAACAGGAGGGTCGTAACAGGGCTTGAGGCGACTGACGTGGACCGTCTCACGACCAAGGCGGCGCTTGTCCGTGGACGGCTTGAGTGGTTCAATCACATAGGTGACAGAAGAAGGGTGTTGTATGACGCGGTAAGGGCCCGTATACTTCGGTGCAAACTTGGGAGTCAGTCCAGGAGAGTGGAAAGGCAGTCGGAGCCACACGAGAGAACCGACGGGGAAGGTATTCTGAACAAGATCATGGTCGTGGCGATCTTTTTGGAGGGCTTGGTTATCGGCTGTAAAGGATCGTGCAAGTTGACGACACTCTTCGGCATGTTCAGCCATTTCAGAAACTGGGCTGAACTCTGAGGCATCAGGATTGTATGGCAAAATTGTGTCGAGTGTGTTGTATGGGTCACGACCATATAAAAGAAAAAATGGAGAAAAGCCTGTTGTTGATTGAATCGCCGTATTGTAGGCGTACGTCACGAAAGGAAGAACAACGTCCCAGTTGGAGTGGTCGGAATCAATATACATAGCGAGCATGTCTCCGAGAGTTCTGTTGAAGCGTTCCGTTAGGCCGTTTGTCTGAGGGTGATAGGCTGTTGATGTGCGGTGTACCGTACGGCATGAATGTAGGAGCTGCTGCAGAACTTCGGACCAAAATACGCGTCCTCTGTCACTCAGGAGCTCCCGTGGTGCACCATGACGAAGAACAAACCGGTGCAAGATGAAGGTTGCAACGTCACGAGCACCAGCCGAAGGCAGGGCTGCCGTTTCGGCGTACCTTGTCAGATGGTCGGCAGCCACAATCACCCATCGATTGCCACCAACAGAGCACGGTAGCAGGCCGTATAGGTCAATCCCAACACGGTCGAATGGGCGTGCAGGACATGGCAAAGGCTGCAGTTGACCGGGTGAATGAGGGAATGTCTTGCGCTGCTGACACTGGGAACATGAGCGAATGTGTTTGCGTACAAACGTGTACATACCCCGCCAGTAGTAACGTTGGCGGATCCGCTCATACGTCTTTAGCGCACCGGCGTGTGCGTGTTGCGGTTCAGCATGAAAATATTTGCAGATATCAGACCGCATATGGCTGGGTATGACTAGCAGCCATTTACGACCCGTCACTTGATAGTTGCGACGGTATAACAGGCCATCCCGTATGACGAAATGCGTTGCTTGGCGGCGAAGAGCACGCGGGTAACCGGAAGTTGATGCGTCAGAAAGCATATTCAATAGCGAGGCGATCCAAGGGTCCTTGCGCTGTTCGGATGGCATGTCTGTGATGCTGACGGCAGAGAGGGGAAGGTCCAGGGCTGATATATCCGTATCATCGGATTTCACGGGTGATCGTGAAAGCGCATCTGCGTCAGAGTGCTTTCGTCCCGATCGGTAGACGACGCGTATGTCGAATTCCTGGAGGCGTAGTGCCCAACGTCCGAGGCGGCCGGAAGGATCTTTTAGCGAAGCCAACCAACAGAGTGCGTGATGGTCAGTTACCACATCAAAAGTTTGGCCGTACAAATAGGGGCGAAACTTGTTTAACGCCCACACAATCGCGAGGCACTCTTTTTCCGTAACAGAATAGTTGGCTTCTGCCTTAGTGAGGGCGCGGCTGGCATAGGCGACCACATACTCCGTAAAACCTGGCTTGCGTTGCGCGAGTACTGCACCAAGGCCAACGCCACTTGCATCCGTGTGTACTTCGGTTGGCGCAGTAGGGTCGTAATGGCGCAGTACGGGTGGTGAGGTAAGGAGTCGGCGCAGTGTTGCGAAGGATTCGTCACAGGCTGCTGTCCAATTCGAAAGATCTGCAGGGCCAGCAAGGAGTTTGGTGAGTGGAGCGATGATGGAGGCAAAGTTCCGGACAAAGCGACGAAAATAGGAGCACAGGCCCACAAAGCTCCGTAGTTCTTTAACAGTAGTCGGCTTAGGAAATTCGGCAACAGCACAAAGCTTGTCAGGGTCGGGAAGAATGCCGGCTTTCGAGACAACATGACCAAGTATGGTGAGTTGTTTAGCCCCGAAGTGACACTTCTTCAGGTTAAGCTGAAGCCTGGCGTTTGTAAGGCACTGTAGAATCTTGCGCAGACGAGTGAGATGCGAAGTGAAATTGGGTGAAAAAACCACAACGTCATCAAGATAGCACAAGCAAATGTTCCATTTGATACCACGTAAAATGCTGTCCATCATTCGCTCGAATGTGGCAGGCGCATTGCAGAGTCCGAATGGCATCACGGTAAATTCATAGAGGCCATCCGGTGTGACAAACGCCGTTTTTGGCCGATCAGACTCAGCCATTGGGACCTGCCAATAACCCGAGCGAAGGTCAAGCGAGGAAAAGAATTCTGCACCTTGGAGACAATCGAGAGCGTCGTCTATGCGGGGAAGAGGGTAAACATCTTTCCTCGTAATGTTGTTTAGGCGCCTGTAGTCTACGCAGAACCGGACTGAACCATCCTTTTTTTTTGACGAGTACAACTGGGGAAGACCAAGGACTACAAGAAGGCTTGATGACTCCGCGCTGTAGCATGTCGTCTACTTGTTCTGCAATTACCCGACGCTCCGCTGGTGACACACGATAAGGGCGCTGGCGCAAAGGAGTACTCTTTCCTGTGTCAATTGTGTGCACAACGGTGTTCGTTCTTCCTAGCACCGCTTGGGGAAAGTCAAACGAACGCTTGAATTCGTGCAGCAGGGTAACAAGCTGCTTTCGTTGAGCCGGGGCAAGATGGCTGTCAATAGAATGGTGAAATGCATCGGTAGACACGCTGTTCAAGGCAAAGTGAGGAACCAACGCGTTCAGCTCCATATTCGGCTTGGTGTTGAAAAAATCGGCAGGCACGATAGTACCTTCATCGATGAGCTGAATGTGGCCGAGCGTCTCGTTGCGGCGCAAACTGAGGGGGCACGAGTTGGGATTGGAAATAAATATCCCGGTAGTGTCTTGACAAAGCTCAAGAACGGCGAATGGCAGCGATGTGTGGTGGCGGCTACCGAAGATGTCAGATGGCGTGAATAGGACGGTAGCGTCAGAAAGTGAAGCACAGCAGGCAGGGACAAACTGGGCGCTGAAAGGAGGAAGGTCTATGTCAGTCGCGACGACAAGGTTTGCCACACTAGATACGGCCGCATCAACAGAAGGCGCATCACCAAACGGTAACAGCTCCACTTCGGCCCGAGCGCAGTCCACGACGGCGTGATGACGTGATAAAAAATCCCATCCTAGGATGACATCGTGGGAACATGAAGCCAACACGTGAAATTCAATGGTGTACAACACGTCTCGAATCACAACTTTTGCTGTACATGACGCGACGGGCTCAATTTGTTGGGCGCTCGCAGTACTAAGAGAAACCATGGGAGAAAGCATCGTCACTTTACGAAGAGAGCGGCAGAGTCTCTCACTAATCACAGATATCGCGGCACCGGTATACCTTCGACGATTACATCGATAAGATTGGCGGGAGACAGGCGAGGACTTGAACGATTAGACGATGACGCAGCTCGTGCCTCCGGAGCTGCGGCAGTTAGTTTTCCGTCTCAATGGAGGTGGGTCGTCGACGCATAGGCGACACGGAACGACGACTTGGTGAAGGTGAAGGCGAGCGGGAAGTAGAACGTCTAGAAGCGAATGTTCGGGCGCCGGAAGCAGTTTGCGCATCGCGTTCGTGAACTTCAGGTCGTACGTGAGGCGCGTGGTATGGAGGTCGAAACGAATAGTCAGGATATCTTGGTGCGTTAACTGTGAAGCGCCGACGACATAGACGTGCAACGTGACCTGGAATTCCGCAAAAGTAACATATAGGCCGGTTGTCAGCGGTGCGCCAAGGATTTCCGGCGTGTTGCTGTGGAAACGGCGCGGTGGACGGTCGCACAGGTTGTGGCGTATACATTGGCAGACGAGATGCAGGAGGCATTGCCGCGACGGCCGCATAAGTCAGTGGCGCGGCAACAGGCGTTGGTTGAGAGGCAGGCGTAGGTAATGGCAACGCCTCGGAGACCTGCTCCTGAATAGCCTGTCTTATTGTCGGCGTTAGGCGGTTCGTTGGTGCTTCGGTGGTCGGCAGATACGAGAGACATGAAAGTTGTCGTGCGACCTCTTCGCGTACATATTCTTTTATCTGCTCCAGCAGGGAGCTGTCACCACCGACGGCCAGGGCAGCGAGAGAGTCGTCTGCAGTCGTCGACCTCCGAACTGCTGCACGTTGTTTCCGAATCTCTTCCAAGCTCTGGCACAAGGTCACAAGTTCGGATACGGTACTTGGGCTCTTTGCCAGCAACATTTGATAGGCATCATCGTCTATGCCTTTCAAGATATGCCTGATCTTGTCATGTTCGGTCATCTCAGGGTTGAAGCGCCGGCATAAATCGATTACATCTTCAATATAGCTTGTGAAGTTTTCGCCCTGCCTTTGTGCACGTCCGCGTAGGCGCTGCTCAGCACGCAGCTTGCGCACTGCGGGGCGATCGAACACAGCTGCGAGGGTGGTCTTGAAACCGGCCCAAGTGATAAATTCAGTGCGGTGGTTTGTGAACCACAGGCTGGCGACGTCTTTGAGATAAAATGGGACATACTCTAATTTCGAGGGGTCGTCCCACTTGTTGGCGGCGCTCACCTTCTCAAACAGCTGCAACCAGTCCTCCACATCTTGGTCCTCGGTGCCACCGAAGAAGGGCGGATCTCGTTGGCGCAGGGTGGTAGGCACGATGACCAGTTGAGATTGGGCCGTGCTTTGCTGAGTGGTGCCTTGCTCGGTCGTCTGATCAGGCATTGCTGATGTAGTGGGCAGCTTCCGGCTTCGAAGTTCCAGGTTTGCGTACCCAGCACACTTCCACCACTTTGCAAGGGGGTTTATTAGCGACGCCAGATAATAGGCAGACAGCCGGTACAGAAACAAATGCTCGGGCAGTCCAGTGTCTACAGCTCGTGCTCGCGCTTCGCACTCAGCGATGGTCCCACTATCATTGCCTTGCGAATTCCCCACTACAGAGTGTATCGTTTTGTTTGTGCAGGATTTAACATTTGTCTGTGTGCTTTTTGCAGATGTGTCCATCTCTTTACGGAGAAACGAAGAAGTCTCAAGCTTTGGATATTGCCAGGAAAGCGTTGCACCAGTGTCCACCCAGAAACCATTCATTTCAGGATTATGTCGCAGTTTAACATTCTGTGAACATGCGATTGTGATGGCGATGTGACCGTGCCTGCTGACTGCAGCTTGGGCCTGGTTGTATCGAAATGAGTGAAATTGGCAATTCACTTTTCTGCACTCTTGTTCAATTGAAATTGGCATAAATGCAATTGCGAACCTACGCAAACCTTCGGCGCAGTGGGGGGGGGAAGGGGGGGGCCGTGCACCATTGAAGCTACGGGCGAAGCCTTCTCGAAGCATGGCTTCGAACTCTGCCTTGGCTATGTGCGCGCGGTCTGGGGCAAGGCATCGAATGCGGAAAAAAACCGGGAGCCTTGGAGCGGTCCAGATGTAGTGTACGGTGGCGGGCTGCACTTTACGTTACAGTCAGCTGGGCCGCAGGTCTCCAGCTCGTAGCACTACTCTAAAGAATTCCAGCGGTACAAAATGAGAGTTATGAAACAGAAACTAGAACGGAAATGTACAAAATACGAGGTGTACAACCAACCTTTCAGCGTGGCTGAGCTACTAACATCGCTAAATAGCTGCACTAATTCCGCACCAGGTTCTGACCATGTTGTGTATAAAATATTAAAAAAACTGACCTCGCAAAACGTGACAAACCTTACTTTCTCTGTACGATTCCATATGGTTCTCCAGTGAGATCCCTATTTTTTTATAAAGAGGTTATTCTCATTCGAATTTTGAAAATTGGCAAGGATCGGTACCTCATTGGAAGGTAATTGCCGATCATACTAACAAGTTGCCATTGTAACCTTTTTGAAAAGATGATTAACTACGGACTAATATATATTCTGGACAAACTAGTGGCACATACCAGTGTGGATTTCGTGAGGGTAGATCCACCGAGCGACCTTTTGCTATGCACCGAGGCACAAATCGACGATGCTTTTGCTCACAATCAATTTTTGCTTGCAGTATTCTTAGATAGAAGAAGGGGCATGACATGACAGGGCGCTGTGACATACTGCGAGATCTCCCACACTTAGGTGTGAGACATGCTTACCATAATCAAAATTTATTTCTACAACCGCAATTTTTGTGTCCGGGTGGGTAATGTCACGAACATTTGTCCAGGGGTGTGGAGTTTCGCAACGTACAGTCTTGAGTTGCTCACGTTTTATTAGAAAAATGAATACCCTACATTCCTACATACCACGCATTATATTTTACTGCACATACGTCTAGCCGAGAAAACGGGTGTGCCTTGCCGAGGAAACGGGTGTGCCACGTGAACACTGTTTGATGGTTCCTGCAGCATACCTGTCGCCATGGCAATCGCGGACTATACATTGCAATGTGTCTTTCGTGGAGGTCACGAAGCACGTGCCCATTCCACATATCTGCACATGCTTCCTGGAACTGCAACACAAGTACACATCCTTAGTTCTTTACAGACACTTCAAAGTCTTTTTCTTCTGTGTCATATGCAGCGGTCGGTCCATCTTGTTCGGAGGCCGGCATTATGTATCCCGATACAAGCATTTCCACTGCCGAAGCTTTTTCTATATTTGCTACCGTTCAACACACTGAACATTTAAAACTACAGAAAGCAGTAACTTACACAGATTTTCTAAGCATGGTAAAAGATCTGCAAACTCTTAACAAACACATAAACTTTGTCCTTGTCTTGCTGTATTCAATATTATACACAGTCTTTAAATCCAAAAAGCATCTCATGCTGCCCTGGTACCGCGAGATCTATCGTAACGTAATGGTGGACCAGCTAGCCACATCCGTCCACGAAAGCGCTGCCAATTGATATATACCCGCCTCTGTGCTTGTGATTTGAAACCTTTCTTTAAATGAAAGCTCAAGGCTTGTTGGTAGAACACCTGGGATTGGTACACACAGAACAAATTAAATGTAATCAAGCCATACCTTGGTAATTAGCTGACAGTGTTGAAATCGTGCCACACAGAAGTTACACTCACAAGACTAAGAACAGGGTATATACAGTGTACATTCACACCTTTTGTGTGGTGGTAATCCTTCTTTGTGTAATTGATGTGATGGATCATTTACGGTCAACTTACTGTTAACTTACCGACAACTCATACTGACTTCATCCTCAGATGTTCACTGGTAAAAAAAAATGCTTCTTAAATATATGTCATTTTTTGCATTTTTTAGATATAATTCTTGCTTTCACATCATATTGTCGTATCACATCATAATATTTAAAGGAAATCCATAGCATAACCTCTCCACAGAGGTTGTTGCTGCAGTAGCTACTCTGAGAAGCACCTGCCTCTCGCTTTCGGTTTCAAAGGCATTCAGGAGACACTCACGCTGCTTTATAATCACTCACTTGCAGAAACCATGGTCATTTGTAATCCATTTCATACCCATACATCATATCGTGTATCACTGTCATAATTTTATAGTTTATGCACACCTCTATACAGCACATGTTTTTAGGCCTCTATACAGCTGTAATGCACCCGGTCATCGCAATAATTGTCATGGCTTACATCACACAAAAGGCATGGCGCTCTTCGGCCACCCATGGCCCTTGCGCCATAAAACTCCACTAATCATCATATTGCATGTATTGCTTCGGCCTTGTGCTGAAACTTAAACTTTCTCTTTAAATTCATTTTTTATTTTCAACTTCAACTGCTCTAAATTGAATCACCCTATGTGCAGAACTTGTTTCGTTTCTTTTTTTTCTTCAATAGTATATATTGTTTCACCTGACAAATTACTGAAAAGTTAGTCATTCAGGTATGGCTATAACAGTAATTAAAATATTTCTAACGATCAAGACTGGTTTGTGCTAATAGTAAAAGTAAGTTTCAGTGTTCTACAATGTTTGTGCTGGCTTAACAGTGTTCTGTGGACTGTTGCAGATGTGTTTATCTCTTCAATGAAGAAGCAAAGTTGCATACTTTGGATATTGACAGGAATGGAGTGCACCTGCCCCTTCATAGAAATTATGCACCATTTTACACTTATGTTGGAGCTTAATGCATTATGAACATGAGAATGTGACGGTGATGTTAAAATGTTTGTGGACTGCTAAGGACTGGTTGCATTGAAACGAGGGAAACTCGCCACGCAGTTTCTGCGTTGTTATTCAAATGAAATTGGGAAGACTTTAATTATTCTATTAAGATGTATGTGTCGAAAGCTATGGTGTAACGAAATCGTGCCTTCCTTACGAAGCACAGCTTCAGTCTAAATAGTTATTAAACCACATCTTTACTCAACTATATACACTATGAGAAACAGTTTCATGAATAAGTAACTGCAATGTTCCATGCTTGTTATTAGCACTTTGACATTATTCTGCAATATACAAATAATAGTAATATAGCGGCAGTGTGGTGTTACCTCATCATTACTTTTCTTTGTAAAACCCTTGTGCGTCTCTCTCTGACTAGTGCTCAGCAATATATTCTAATAATATTGACAATCAAACTTTATTTCTTTCACAGTGTCTCATGCTAAGTAATAATCACTTATGTTTGATTAAATGTTTCTGTTCTTTTTTGCCACCAAATGTTTCATCATTTTTATTATATTGTTCGCTCACGACATCTTTGTATATTGTGCCGCCAAAGTGACGAGCAACAGCAATTGTTATAATCTGACCAATTAATGGTGTTCTTCATTGCCTATCAGGCTAAATCACTGCAAGATTGACCTCGTCTCCTTTACACGAAATTCTAGCCACATCTCAACCAGATGTACAGTCATTTGCACACAAAAAGTAAGTCACGTCGTTCAGATATCTAGGACTGCACCTGCGAACCAACCTTTCCTGAAACTGTCATGTCGATTACATTTTTTCAGCTACTAAACGCTGCCATGGGATGCTGAAGCGTAATCTGTGTTATGCTCCTGCACATGTGCAAAAACTTTCATATGTTAGCCGAACGTGCCCTAAAATTGGCAAGGATTCAGTCATATGGGATTTGGAACCAGTATAATGTAATTGATAACAAAGAATCTCTGCATAAGTCTGCTGCTCATGCTCATTTTATTTGACTATTTTCGTTTCACCTTATCACGGCCCTAAAATCTCGTGCAAGTGTTGATAACCTATCCCATTATTGTAAGCTTGCTCCTTTATCTCTTTTGCATACATACTATCATTATCCATTGCTTCATGATGACTTCTTTCAGTAACCTCTAGCCATGTTTCTATGCCTCGAATCGTCCTCTCAAGATCAAATGCATCACATGCCGTACCTCATCTTTTGCTGATTTGTTCATTCTAAAAACGATGAATGAGTGGAACCAGCTGCCTTGAAGCATTGCAATAGAAAGCAACATTTCAATAAATAATGACAAAAGTTTATAACCAAGTGTTATTTACTTTTTTATATTGTGCTTTATTATTATGTTATTCTGTCATATTGTAGTGCATTTACAAATATTTTTCAATATTTCCAATGTGTTGTGTTATTGTGTTGCCTTTTTCATTATACTTAAGCAAGTGTTGTTTTGTTTGACATTTTTTTATGCTTGATGTGTATCTTTTGCATTGTATATATTTTTTCTTTTTCCCACTGCCCTATGTATTATATTTTTTTGAGGGCCTTTAGAGGTTTCTTGAAGTGAGTGAATTCTTACTTTGATGTTGAATTTTTGCTAGTTTGTACGGAATGACAATAGTTAAAGTGCAATAAAACGACGACACAGAGACAAGGTGTCCTTCGTGTCCTTCTTGTCTCTGTGTCGTCGTTTTATTCTCGCGCTATAACTATCGTCTTGCTTTGATCATTCATTTCTCATTTTTCCTCTTGTCTCAGGTGATGCCTAAAGCACATTTATAGTGTGTTGAGCTCAGTGCTTTGTTTCATGTGACCATTTTGGCATCGTAAGGTGGCCTTCTAAGCATGAATCAATGTATAGAGATTGTCGAAGTTGAGTGTATATTGTTAAAAATTGATAAAGTTGGATATGTAGTGAAAAGTTTATGGAATCATGTAAAGGTATGAAACGTTATGTGGTGAATACCTCACTTCGTATTCTATGGTGAATTGTACTTTCATTCAAGCACGATGGGGACAATAATGAGAAGCGTGTAAACAGTGCTATTGTGCTCATTAAGTACCAATGTCCTGTACCATCTACATAAGTGCCACATCAGTTGGCCACGAAAAGCTGTGATGCCACTCGGCTCCTTGCCAAAGATTTTAATATCTTACTCCTTATGCTTCATGTGTTAAAATTTGAACATATTCTGTTGCTGTGGAGCATCACATTGAAGTATAATAAGTACATTCAATGTAATGCTGCTTAATGTTATGGCATATAATTAAGACATTTGGCTGTTTAGGCATAGTATTGTAATTGCGTGTAAATCGAGCCCTTGTGTATTTCCAGGATTTACCATACACTAATTGGAGCATTTGCTTACAGATAGGTGGGAACTATTGTCAAACGTGTCATGTCATCGCAAAGTTACTGCTGCACTAACATACAGTTTGAATAGGCAAAGATAATTTTGTACTTCATTTATAAGTGCAGCAACATTCTTTCATTACATGGTGCAGTAGTCCACTTGCAGACAATGTAGGTAACATGGTTTCCAATGCCCTTTCTGTTCTTTTTGCATGATCTCTTGTGCAGCATCCCATGAGCAGGACCATTCACTCATGTTCGTAGAAGGTGGACTGTACTTCTGCCGACAGTGCACCTATGTTACCAAGAAAAGTGGAAACATGCGAAGACACCTTCGCAAACACACCGGCGAGCGGCCCTTTCGGTGCCACTTGTGTCCAGCTGCATTCCCTGATTGCAGGCATCTTAAACACCACATTCGTACACACACAGGAGAGCGTCCCTTTACCTGTGACCGATGCAGTGCATCTTTCTCAACGGAAACTGTCCTCAAGTACCATGTGTGCACCACCACTGGAGAGCGCCCTTTCTCCTGTCACCACTGCAATGCATCTTTTTCATCTAAATCGAACCTCAAGAACCACGTGCGCACCCACACAGGGGAGCGTCCTTTTTCTTGTCACTACTGCAATGCATCATTTTCGAGGAAATCCAACCTTATAAGCCACCTGTCTTGTCATGAAAACAAGAAACCATAAAAACTGAATGGCCTGCTTGTTTTCTTTAAGAGGGTAGAGGTGTATCATGTGGAAGGAGCTTGTTGGTAAGAGGTGACAGTGGTAGAGTAGTTTGAGGACTAGATTTGAAACTTGCAATTGATAACGGCATGAATTAGTGGGAGGAAAGGAGACTGGTAGAAGAGAGTGCAAGACTTAAAAGGCCATCCTGTTGGTATGAATTCATTAGAAACACAGCGCTTAACGAACACAAAATACATCAGGCGGAGTTAGTTCAAAAGAGAGCCCGCTTTCTTGAGATATGATTCACACCATTATTCAGTACTACTGGGTAAAACTCTCTTCGTGAAAAAAACTGGTAAGCGACCACAAAAACTGGCTTTCGAACTTTGTGCCTACCAAAGTGTGGGGGAAAAAAATTCAACGCCAGTGAAACTAGAAACTGCAGTTTTTTTAATTACGTGTCCAATAATATACATATTGAGCTATAGTGGCAGTGCTTTTTCTTTTGTTCACCTTTGATTGTTTTTATTGATGTCACAACTGCATAATAATTAAACACTACAAGTAATGAATTACAAAACATTTTGTTCGCTAGCCTACTCCCACATTTCTCTTGCGAATTATTCGAATGTCTCATAGCCTGAATGAACCTGAGGACAAGATTGTTTAAATATTTTTACTTGTTTTATTTTGTACATACTCCAAAGGTCATTTTGAGTTTTTGTCAGGAAAGAGAAACAGTAAATACATTAAGGTCAGTATTAAAGATAGATATCAGTACTCATTGAAAATACTAGTACAGACTCTTTGAGTTGCAGTGTGAGGGTAAAGATCTACATTCATGAATCAAAACACTTACGTATACATCACTGATGCAGTCCTATCATACTTGGTGGTATAACGATACTATCACTCTCATACATATTCAGGAGTTACCAAAACAAAGGTTACACATTCTCGTGGAATCTTGGGACACCTATGCAGATTTCTTTTTCAACACGGCAGACAACTATGACGCTTTTGGCTGCATTGCTATGTTAACAAAGCTTATCAAAAATAACGCGGCCACTGTAAATCACCATGTAGTTTTCTAATCTGGAAGGACAGTTTTCATCACCGAGCTCTTCTGTAATCTCGTTGCAAAAAATTTGATGGATCAATTCTTTCAAAAACACTCTAAAATAAGATATCCGATGAGACAGTTCCAGTATCTCGTATATGTTTAATATGTCCATTTACCAACCTGCCCAGCAATGCATTGTATACATTGAGCTGTTAAGCTCAATGTGTTCAATTTCTCTCAGAAATATTTTTTTAAGTGTACGCTGTTCAAGACTGTAACTTTGTTTTGTTTTTTCTTGAAGAGGTGTGTATTAGTGAGAGCTTTTTTGATGCAGCAGAGGTGAAATGTTGGTTAGCCACTGAATGTGCCAATTGGTGCTGTTTTTACCACTTTCACTTAGTACTAGTGCAATAGACCTTTGGCATGTGTAGGACACGACTAGCCTTTCCGTGCTTGAGAGTGAAATAGGGGCATAATATATATCTGCCCAATCAGCACATTGAATAAGCTTGCTCAATTTCTATTCTACCTATGTCTTGGCCTTAACAGCATGTTGTATGGAGGAAGGGATATACTGTCATGACGAGAGCCACTCTTTCTTACTATCCAAATATGATTCAGTGATCAAATGCTTTAAAGACTACTAATCATGTTGGTGATAGCAACCATCAATACAGTAGAACTTGCTTACTGTCACTGTATATGGTTTAATCAGATTATGATATCTTGCTTTCTGTCATGTTTATTACACCATTTCGTACAGAGCACTTGGTTTAAAATCCATGAAATATGTTCTTTGTAGGTCAGAAAGGGTATTTAAGAAAAAAGAAAGAGAATAAAGACATGGAATTTCAAAGGCCACATGTGAAAGAGGTCCAACATTTCAAAACACTCTTAAGATCATATTCATTTTGTGCATTAGTGAAGCAAAGCACCTCAAACCAATGGCAGTGCATTCAAGAAACAGCACTTGCAAAGGATTCAAAATCTATCCTTTTTTACTAATTCCACCAGGGACACCCAGAAACTAGAAGATGGCTTAATTATGTCCTTCACTAGTATCTTGTTCACCTAGCTCCTGCATGATGCTCCACTAAGAAGCAGACACACTGTAGGGATGGTGATTAACGCATAATTGTGTGTACGCGATGCCGGACAAAGAATGTCTGGCCTAGAGATCTATCACCAAAATTGAAGATGTCCTAGTAGGACCCCGAAAAGATGCTGGAGTGCTTCAACTTGCTCAGGCGGAAGATTAGTGGCGATCACGTCTACAATGCAACGGCTGCCGCTGTGTTGGAACAAGGGTATCTAAGGCGAGAGCTTCAATTTGTTAATCTAGCAATTCACGGACAGGTGTGATTCAGGAATGCCTTGTAGAACCACGTAATTCATGAAGCCGAATTTTACGAGTTGTAGGCAAGTTCTTTTAGCTGTGATGTTAGCACCGTGTATAGGACTGCAACACTATGTGCAGAAAGTACGTTGGTAGGTGTAGCGTAATAGTCACCGTTGGGCACAAGTGGTGAGCTCGGGAAATTGACCTCACAGTTTTGGAGGGCAGGTGAACAAAGTCACTGCACTAAAATTGGCACGTAAGTCTGACTTGTGGGAGAGAAATCTAGGCCTAGTATGGGGTAGCGGGGACATGTTGCAAGGGCGGTAAAAGGGACGACCACTTGATGACCGGCTACAATAAGTTGAGCTGTGCACATACCGACAACAGGCACTGTAGCGCCATCCGCGAATCGCACGACATTAGTCAAGGGGGGTGTGAGGACGTTCCTCATGCAACGACAAAAATCCGAACTCGTAAAAGAGACATGTGCACCCATATCAATGGAAGCTTCAACAGATGTGCCATCAAGAGGTATTGCAAGTGTGTTCCAGTTCAGACGTAAGGGCAGCAGAGGATTTTTGGTTAATGTCGACAGGGCAGCTTCATCTCCAGAAGCTTCGCAGCCAGGTACATGTGGCTGTTCAACAACGGTGAAGGAGAGCGACAACGCATTAGTTAACGAGAAGGGCGACTTTGAGGTGGTGACGATGGGAAAGTGCGGCCGTAGTCCTCAGGGGTGGTAAATGCAGACTTGGTGCTGATCGGGTACTCATTGCAGGTCAGATAATGGTTGTTCGATGGACGGAATGGGTTACTGTAAGTCGGACACAGGCCAGAAGGTGTAGATAGCCACTTGCTGCGATAGTAATGAGCAACATGTCCCACGCGACCACAGCGTGGGACATGTTGCCCATATCGGGGTACGTATGCCATGTTGGACATGTTGCCCATATCGGGGTACGTCCCATATCGGGCTACGTACCCCGATATGGGACCGAGCCCATATCGGGGTACGCAGACAAATTAATAGGCCACATTCCTTGCACTCTCGCGTCGTATGTAAAAGACACCACACATTTTCTTCGAGATATTGCAGACCTGTGCGTTCCGAAACACTTATACTTAGCTAATCTTGATGTGTCCTTACTGTATACAAATATTCATACGATGATGGCATAGCGGCAATAAAAAACACGTACACACACCATAGATAACCTGACACCCCTGATTTCTCTGGCGTCACAAGCCTCGCAAGGCTAGTATTGGAACTGAACTCATTTGAGTTCAAGCAAGAGTACTTTAGTCAAGTCAGCAGAACCGCCATGGATACCAAGCTCGCACCAAACTATAATAACATTTCCATGGTAACCCCACAAATCAATCATTCCGTGTGGTAGACCAACGCCTCCTCTAGAAAGATTCCTGAGGAATGGCTCGCGCTCCCAGTGGAGTTGGCCTGCCTTCCGTTTTAAACAAGCTGCGCGCGGTGGCGCTCGCGACCGACACTGTCAGCAGAAAAACATAGCAGAAAAGGAACACAGGCCCCTGTGGCTAGCATTTTTGGATATCAAGGGAGCGTACGATAGCGTGGTTCAAGAGGAATTGTGGGGAATACTGGACACACTAGGCGTGGAACATGTAGTCACTAATCTTTTAAAGGGTATCTATAAAGGTAACAAGGTAGTTATAAAGTGGAAAAAACAGGTATCCAAGCCTGCAGAGGTAAAACGGGGGCTTAGGCAGGGGTGTCCCCTGTCACCCTTATTATTCATGATGTACCTACAAGGATTAGAGGCCAAATTAGAGGGAAGTGGACTGGGCTTCAACCTCTCTTTAGTCAAACAAGGAAAACTTATTGATCAGGCACTACCAGCATTAATGTACGCAGATGATATAGAGCTAATGGCCAACAACAAGGAAGATTTGCAGAGATTGATGGAAATCTGCGGTAATGAGGGAGATAGGTTAGATTTTAGATTCAGTAAGGAAAAATCAGCAGTCATGATTTTCAATGACAACGAAGGTAGTGAGCTTAGAATACAGGAGGTCATGTTAGAGATAACAGATAAATACAAATATCTGGGCGTATGGATAAGCAATGGCACCAAGTATCTGAGGGAACACAAAATATACGTGACAACTAAAGGTAACAGGAATGCAGCAGTGATGAAAAATAGGGCACTGTGGAATTACAATAGGTATGATGTTGTGAGAGGAATATGGAAAGGGGTCATTGTTCCTGGGCTGACGTTCGGCAATGCGGTCTTGTGCATGAGATCAGAAGTTCAAGCAAGATTAGAAATTAAGCAACGTGGAATAGGTAGGCTTGCTTTAGGAGCTCACGGGAATACACCAAATCAGGGAGTACAAGGTGATATGGGATCGACACCATTTCAGGGCAGGGAAGCTAGCAGCAAGATAAAATTTGAGAAGCGATTAAGATAAATGGGGGAGGAGCGTTGGGTTAGGAAGGTTTTCAGCTACTTGTACATGAAGAATGTCAATACAGAATGGAGGAAGCGAACCAGAGAATTGATTGGTAAATACTTGGAAAAGAGCAGGTGGCCAAACCAAAAAGAACTATCGGTTAAGAAGAAAGTGAAGGAAATGGAGACTGACATGTGGAGAATGGGCATGATTAAGAAGTCGGCACTAGACATCTATCGAACTTTTAAGCAGGAAATTGCCAAGGAAAGGATCTATGATAATACTCGGGGTAGCTCTCTACTGTTTGAGGGTAGACACAGTATGTAGTGCGTGTGGAGAGGAAGAAGAAACTGCCGAACACTTGATAATGTTCTGTAAAGGGTTTCACCCTATAGTTCAGGATGATGGCGCAGAGTTTTTCAAAGCACTGGGATTTAGGGACAGCGAGGGCAAAATAGACTTTAAGCGGGAAGACTTAACTAAAAGTAGGTTATCTGATTGGTGGCTAAAGTCAAGGTTCGAGTGAAAATTAAACCCTTCACTGCAAAGTACGAATCCTCAACTTCATTATTTAAAGGGAAAAAAAAAGATAAATGTAATGGTTAGTTCACTAATTATTACGGCTAGGTGGCGATAGCTGCCGCCCGATCTAAAGGGTACAGCCACATCCATCCATCCATTCATCATTATCACGGCGACGGGCGGTATCAGCATCTAGTAACGTTGGTATCAGCTAAGCGTTCTTCATCTGCGGCCCATGGAGGCGCGTCAGCCGAGAGTTGTTCAAGAGCTGCAACTGTTAACCACTATTTCAGAGGCAATGCAAAGTGTTGCGTTGTTGCACCGTCCGCCACAAGTGACGCTAGCGACCAAGAACATTTTCAAAATAAAGGAAAGAAAGGGTGTGGCAGCTGTTTTTTTTTTTTTTTCATGCAGCAGGCATTTTTTTATAGGAGGCGTTGGGAAGACGAACGCGCCACTTTCAATTTGCGGACTCACCTGAGTAGCTTGTGTTCGCCGTCATTGAAGTGCCAATGTGGCTTCGACGCTGCGGAGATTCGTCCAATTCGCTGAGCATCCTCGCGAAGGTGTCATCTGAGGCATCAGTGACGAGTGGATTCGTGGTATGATTGGTACCTTCGCGGAACGTCAAACGCGCACGATGGACGGCACGATGAAACGTGTGTATTAACCGTCAGGCAGCGAACATTCGCAGGTGATGTACTGTCGTTTATTTTCTTTGTCATGATTCCAAACAAATTTATGCATGTTCCCAAGTAACCACGGATATCCGTTAGGAATACGTCGGGACGTCCGTCTCGGATATTCCGGACATCCATCAGATATCCGCGGACGTACAATGTACGTCCAATGGACATACTGTGAATGTACAAAGGTAACAAATTTGTACGTTCGCTCGTCATCCGTTTCGGACAGCTGACACGGACATTAAAAGGACCATCAGGGGATATATTATACATATACACAGGTACATATATGTTCATAATAGATATGTATATTGATTTCTTATTCATTGTGCATAAATAATCTACCCCCTAATGGTCCTTTGAATGTCCATGCGGCCTGTCCGAGGCTGATGTTGAGTGAGCACAAATACCTAGCTATATATATATATGTGTGTGTGTGTGGTAATATCGAGGGTCCTTGAGGTTTTGTGCACTCTCGCAATTGATGCTTGAACGTCTTTCACAAGAACCCTTTTGCTGCAGATTAAATATCAAAGCGCTAAAATTATTTCTGGTGCAATGCTAAATTAAAACAAGATTCATGGACACAAATAAGGTGACGACTAGGGATCCGGAGTGCCAATTACCAGCTGTTTATTGATGGTATAAGCTAGAAAAAACAATCATGCACAGCGACGTGAAAGAGTACAGCGAACTTTCATGCCACTGTGCATGCTTAGAAGCTTATTTGTTTTCAAGCTTTTACCATCGATAAAACAGAATAACATATGTTTGGCAAACTTAGGCATCAACTTGCCCAGGAACAAGTGCTAAAGCGTAAGAAGATTGGGCTCACACAAGGTCTCAGATGCAATAAAATGTTTATTATCATTAGGTCAAATCATGTACTCTAGTAATAATGAATAAATAAATTAAGCAAACACTAATTAAATCAAGTACGATGTTCAAGTTGAAGTGTGAACACAATGATGAGAATAGAAGCACAGCTCCACACAATTCTAGCAGTGAAGGTAATACAATGAAAGAAGTTAACTGTGATTATTTCATTTTGTAATATCAAAATTAAAACTTACAGGGTCATAAAGACACAAGCTTTGGTACAAACAAAAAATGTCAAGAACATTTAGCAAGAAATAAAAAAGGTTTAAGTTAAAAACTGACAAAATCCAGTATGATGCAAAACACCATTCCAATACAATACTGCAGAACAGGCGACAAATATGACTGTTGCAAAAATACAAAAACAAACATGAAATGGGAAATGCCAAAAAAAATGTATAAGACAAATTCACATCATGGAAAGCACAGGGCTCAATTCCATCACATGCTGAAAATGGATGACACAGTTTTATTGTTTATTAAGTACAATAAACTATAATCATACATAAAACTGTCATTCGCCCATAAGCATTTTAGAGCTCTACATAGAACAATGCAATGGGACAATTAAGATACCCTTATGACATGGATATCTCTTCAACACTATGAACAGTCCTCACATAGACATCAGTTTTAATTCAAGCACAACCAATACACCTCTTTATCTTTGGAGAATGTGAATGTTTATTGCACAATAGTGGCTGTTTCGTTTCACTGCTAGCACAATATGGTGACCAAATAACTGTCATATTAAAGGGGTGGTGCCACCATTTTTTTTGAAGGACAGTTTACTCTGTCCTACAAATCTCCTGTGTATAGAGATAGCTCGGAGCAAGTGTGAAGTACAGCAAATGCCGAGATAGATTATTTTGGAATTAAAGCCAGAAGGGTGTCTTGAAGGGCCAGTTGATACACGATTTGCATGAGCGCATGACTCAAACTATGTACCTAAGAGACGACAAAAATTTATTGTCTTTCCTGTGCTGAGCAAAGCACCAGGAAATACCCAGCACAAGACAAAAAATTTCCGCCATCCCTTACGCACGCGGTGCGAGCCATGCACTCAAGATCGTTAGCAAAGCAGGCGTAAGGCTTTCTCGGCAGCCTATGCGAAAAAGTAAAGTAACCCCAAAGAGCATGCGTGCATAAAGAAGCACAGGACACAGTACGAGGAATGCATTAACAATGTATTACAACATTCCGTTGTCATGTGGCTACACCTATGCTGGACAGACCAGTCAATGTTTGAACAATCACCTGAATGAGCACCCGTTCAATCTCAAGACTTCAACAAGCAGCACCTTAGCAGCCCATTGTTCCTCGTGCAGCTGCACCCAGCTCTTCCATAATTGAAAGATGCTTTCACGATATCGTAACAAGATCGAGTGCGAAATCAACGAAGCCTTCCATATTAGGAAGAAAGGACACGTGTGTCAGTGAGCCTCCACTTGCCCTCCTCGAAAAAGAGAACATGTTTCTGAGCTGTTAACTTTGGACATTTTGACTCGTGAGAGATTCATCTTGCTTTTCATCTTTATGAGCAAGTGTTGTAGTCCTATTTGTTTTTGCAGCTCTATATTTTCCCGTGTAATAAACACACACACAGTTGTTCCTCAGTTCCATTGTTCCTCAGTGTTGTGCGGTCATTCTTTCTTCGTCCCAATTTAGTGCCATTTTTCCCTCAGTACTAGTAAAGCCAATTTTCCCAAGGTGCACCTCGCGACATCGACACTAGCTTGACGTTAGGCTACAGTACTAATTCTGGCGACATCATACAGGATACTCGCCTGGCCATGGGAACATCACAATTTCTTGCTCCAGCATGTGAAAAGCTCATATCGCGACTTGAGAGTACAGTAGGAACCAAGACTAGTTTTTAATAACATGTTGTAATTACTTTTTCAGGGAGCACTTACACTTATTTTCTAGGATCAGCAGGGCTTGGCTTAACATTTAACGCAACGGTGGTATAGTGTCTAAGGTACTCAGCTGCTGACCCGCAGGTCGCGGGATCAAATCCCGGCTGTGGCTGCTGCATTTCCGATGGAAGCGGAAATGTACGCCCGTGTGCTCAGATTTGGGGGCACGTTAATGAATCCCAGGTGGTCGAAATTTCCGGAGCCCTCCACTACGGCGTCTCTCATAATCATATGGTGGTTTCGGGATGTTAAAGCCCACATATCATTTAACGCAAGAAAACAACAAATTAAAACTTTCATGTAACAACCACTTAAAGGGGAACTCCGGCGTTTTTTCAATATTAACTGATTTCAATAAAACTTTAAACATGTGTTTTCATTGGTACCGTGATAATATGTGCCAAATTATGCACCCTACGTCATTCAGTTTCTTGGAAAACAACTTTTAAAATTAGTAGCCGATTCTGCAATCACACTAGTAAACGCAGGCCACCCTGTGCATGTGACGTAAGGGCCTACTCTTTTTGGAAAACCCTGCATTCCCCGGCAGACAGATGCAACGTGCGCTTTCTTCTACGAGGTGACAACGCTAGCACAGTTCAGTTTTGTCAGCTGTATACAACGTGTTCGTCATCGTTGATGTCGGTCTTACAATATTGAGCAACAAGAAAATCGATTCGGGGCATGTCAGATGCTTCACGCGCCGGCGAGTCGAAATCAAAAAGCGATGCTTCTGCGCTGAGATAGTAGCTGCAATCATTGCTGAACTTGTCACTAGTAAGTTCAGACGCTCTGGCACAGCTTGCTTCTGCGTCGATATCGCCAACTTGCTTTTCGCGCATCAGAAGAGGAATGTGAGCTATGTGTGCACCCTAGCAAGCCGTGGCGGGGTGTAGCTGATCTCGTGACGTCATCAGCGACGAATTCTCGAGACCTCATCTGATACCCACCATGAATGACAGAGCAGCTTCCCGTTTTGGTCTTTGTTTTGACTTGTCGCTTATTGCTTAATTAAAATTACTGACGAGTACCTGGGCAAAATTAACCACCTTAGCCTTTGCAGGATTGTCAATACTATTTGAAAACAGCATTATCTCAGTATGGTCGAAAATGCACCGGAGTTCCCCTTTAAGAAAACAAAGCATCTCTTCATAGCAAAGCGGTGTGTCAAAAACTGTTGAAGGGTAATCTATCCTAAATGCAATCAATTCTTCTTTTAGTGCCCTCAAGACAGATGAAGCAGTGGAATAGTAACAAATTTTCCGTGCCAGGGTAACCTAGCAACCTTGCGTACATTTATTAATGGCCAACATTTAACACCAGAAAGCTGTGAAACCACAAAAACATCAATGGTGCCAGAAATAAATGGCTTCTCATACAAGTTTTCTTTTACTTTGAATTCACGGCCAATGATGCAGGGCACCTTTCGTTACATATGGTGCTAACAACACATTAAGGTGAGAGAATTGTCTGCGCTTTGCAGGCCCAAGGCGTTATGTCTAAAGGACTACTTAGCCAAGCATTATGCAGCTTTTTCGCAATCCCCAAACACAACAGGTGCATATAGTCCAGTGGTGCAGAGGTCACACACTATATGGGCAGTGATGTTAATACTGATGCGCCCCGGTGATGGTCAGAGTCAATCTGACGCCTGAAAGAATCATTCGTACGCAAAGTGGATGACGTAGTAGGGAAGCTGAGTCGACTGTTTCTGTATGTACCCTCAGCTGTGCACTTAGGACACCCAGAATAACCTGTATGTCCTTTAATCTGAAACACAAATGATCGTGCTGGGGCATCCAAAACAAAACACTTCAAAGAAACATCAATTAGGTGCCCATGAAAAATCATTCCTTGGGAAAGAAGCTGTTGCAGGTCACTGACAAGTTTGTTGAGAAACTCATAGGCTGAAGCAGGCTTTCCTGGGCCTGTGAAAATTCCAACTACAAAGGGTGGTATTCTTCGATCTTCACGAATCATGCACTGTATGGGCCACAACTGCATGGAGGAGCGTTTGGAAATTGGCAGCCCGTCAATGTTAAAGGCAAGAGAAACATGACTGCCTTCATAACGTGCTTTTGACAAAGCATTCTCAAGGATTTTCTGTAGCCCAAAGTGGCAGTAATGTCCCGGTGCCATTGAACTGACAACAGGTGCACGCTGTGTATCTCTAGGCATGGCGAGAAGAGTATGAGCGTCGCTAGGCAGAGATGAAGAATCGAAAGTACTGACCTTGAGAATTTTTAGAAGGGCGGACAAAGCTGTATGAGTAACATTTTCTTTGATGACCCAACTGCGCAGTGACACAACAAAATCTTTGTGCTTTGACAATGCATCAGTGGAAGATGAACAAACAGGTACCTCCGGGACTCCGCTTACAGGAGAAGGCACATCGCTGAGTTGCATTGGCGAGCCTTCGGGTTCAGTGTGCGATGCTCCGGTGGACGAACAGGGTGAACATTTTGTAGGCGATGTGTCCGTTGAGTCACTTTCGGTGACGCAAGGCGAACTGCCCTCAGGGGGCGCCGAGCTGCAGCAATCCGCCTGAGTAGCTGCTGATGTAGCCGCAGTGTTTTCGTCAGCCCCAGGCACGCAAATGCTCGCACACTCACTGGCACAGCATGTGTTACTGCATGCGCGTAGTGTACCACACGCACTACTGCATTGTTCGAAGTTCCCGATTCCTTCAGACGTTGACGGCTGGCTGCCGGCTTGAAATCCGAAATCCCGAAATATTGCCTTTGTTTGCAATGACGCTTTCTTGCGCGTGTAAGACTTTTCCTTCGCTTTAGGCATGCTGGCACCTGCGACGGAAACACATTGTAGTACTCATACGAAGTTCTGAAGTCTTTGACTGTAATCTTAATAAATAAATAAATGTAGCTGTCTTACCTCCGTAGCTGGGGAAGAAAATACAATCGTATCTGCACTGGCACTACAAGCACGCCGCCATTATCCACAGGACCAACAGAACAAATCCAGTGGCTTGGCTTGACTGGGCGATGGCTCGCCAAACGAAACTTTTTTTTTCTCCGCTGTTTGGATAGATCACCGTCAATATAAACAACGTCGTTAAAGTAGCTTTATAATATTTAACAATTAGGCGGTGTATTACAACCGTTTTTGATGATAATTATTATCAAATAACCTAAATTGGAAACGCCATTTTTGTGACATGTTTCAGTTTTTGAGAGAGACATTTGCGACGCAGCAGCAGTGTCATCGCTAGCACCGTGTATCACCTTCCTCCGTGGTGTACCGCACGTAACTATTACATTTGTCGGGTTGCGCTCGCTCCGTGGCATTTATTTACCTAAAGTATTCTTACACGTGATTTGTAATAAACGTTCAGCAGTGAAAAGTTAGTCTATTCAGTGATAGATTGAGTGTATGGTTTCATTGTATATCTTTTGCTATAGTGGTCAACGGGATAAAAAAATTTAATTGATTTCATGGAACAATTATTTTTAAAACTGTTGGTCACTTTCGACTGACAAAAACTAGTAAGATAAGTGCACGATATACTACAAGCAATGCACAGTATACAACATAAATTATACGAGCACATATATTTTTAACCCTGACAAAAAGTGCACATGCCTTAAAAAACCCTGAACTAGATGCTATATTTTTTTACGTTTCAAAATAGGATTGATATGTGGGGTTAACGTCCCAAAACCACCATATGATTATGAGAGACGCCTACGTAGTCGTGGGTTCCGGAAATTTCTACCACCTGGGGTTCTTTAACGTGACCCAAATCTGACCACACGGGCCGACATTTCTGCCTCCATCGGAAATGCAGTCGCCGCCGCCGGGATTTGATCCCGCGACCTTTACGTTTCAAATAACCGTCGCATTCAGTTCAGAATGCCGTGAAAATTAAAAAAACAATACCTCATCCTTGAAGGGCTTTCTGGCTTCCCCAGCGTGTACATGTGTTGGCCTGGGAATCGGCATGCGAGTCAGCTCATGCCATCCACGGAAACTGTCTGCTCACAGATACACACATTCGCCACTACTCCGGCCGCTATACAAGGAGATATGAGCTCTAGATCTGAAAGCAGATCACTTGTGGATCACCATACGCAATTAAGGCCCCACTATTATCACAAGATTTAGAAAATTTCTGATGACTGCGAGCATAGGATATGCTCATGCACTGCAGTACTCCAAAACTAATTTCAATTCTCATGTGTTCTTTGGGGCCCTTTGATGGATAGCCAGTGGACATTCGCAACTGGCTGTCCGACTGAAATCCTGTTCGGATATCCACCAGGAAGCCACCTAGTACATCCCGTCAATGGACCTTCCTTGTACGTCCAGCGAATGTCCGTGCTGTGTCCGCTCTGGATATCCGAATTTTTCGACCTTTGGATTCATAGCGGACAGCCGACGGATATCCGTGGTTACTTGGGTTACTTATTTCTTTCTTTTACAAACTCTTCGGGCCGTTAGAACGTGGTTCGATGTAGTTCGTATTTCGATCCCTGAGAAGTGTAGGCGGGTGATATCGAAAACGTTGGTATGTCATCGGAATTGGGAAGTATGTAATGCATTATTGCAGCACTACCTTATGACGCTTAACTTGGAAACAGTGGACTGTGTTTTGAACACTGACTGTAGAGCTTGGAATGCACTTGGTCAAAATAACCAGGGGCGCACTTTCACAGCAAGCATCGCCGTGTGTCTTAGCGCTGCAAACATTATGTGACGCAGCTGATATATCAAATGCCTTCAATGACTATTTTAGTTCCAATTCTTCTGTTGACATTAACATTGTTCCTCCCTTCCGAAATCGTCTCTCTAATATCTCCATTGGGAATATTACAATTACCGCAGAGGGCATTCTGAACCTTATATTGAATCTGGACGTAAAAAAATGCAGTGGTCCTGATTGCATTCCCAATGCATTTCTACTCCGGTATTCCCAATGGTGTGCTCAGTATTTTGAAATTATTTTTAACACAACGATCCGCACCGGTACCGTTCCCTCGTCCTGGAAAATAGGTAAATACCTTCCTCTTTTCAAATCCGGCGATAAGCACTCCTTTTCCAATTATAGACCTATTTCATTAACCTCATACTCTTGTAAAATGCTTGAACACGTAATCTTTAAACATATCATGAACTTCCTCGAGTCTAATAACCTTCTGTCCAATTTTCAACATGGGTTTCGACGCGGGTTCAGCACGGTGACGCAACTTATTGCCTTTTCACATGACATTTCCATGAACCTTGACGCAGGATATCAGACTGATGCCATCTGTATCGATTTTTCTAAAGCCTTTGACACTGTTATTCATTCAAAACTCTTGCACAAATTAAATAAGATCCTCAATAACCCACAATTAGTTCACTGAATTTCTTGCTTTCTTTCGAACCGTTCTCAATTTGTGTGCTTTGATTCCGTTGCTTCTTCCCCGGCCAAAATCACTTCTGGTGTTCCGCAGGGCTCAATCCTCGGGCCTTTGTTATTTTTGCTTTATGTTAATGACCTGCCTGATATTGTTCATTGTAAGATTCGATTGTAAGATGATTGTGTTTTATATCATGTAATCCACTCGCCCAATGATCACATCCTTCTCAACGATTCATTTGCATCTTTCTGTAACTGGTGCCGTTCCTGGCAAATGAACATTAACTACAAAAAAAAAAAACGGTGTTCATGTCCTTTACTAATACATTGGTTCTTTCAGATTTCAACTACTCAATTAATGGACTGTCTTTGCTGAGAGTTTACCAATATAAATACCTTGGCGTGCTTTTCACTCCTAACCTGTCCTGGTCTCACCATATTGATTACATTACTTCTAAAGCGCTAAAAAAACTTTGTTATTTCCGGGGTACACTACTTGCGGCCCCTAGCGATACAAAACTAACTGTGTACAAGACCCTTATCCGCCCCGTGCTTGAATACGCGTCACCTGTATGGAACCCCTACAACCAGTGCGAAATAAAACAAATAGAATCGGTACAGAAAAAGGCCATTAGATTCATCTTCAGGCGTTATGACTCTGCTTTTTCACCTACGTCAGCATTACCATCTTTTAACCTATCTCTACTTTCATCGCGAAGGAACATTGAATCTCTCAAGTTATTACATTATATAATTTATTCGACGTGCTAACTTTCAAAAGATCTCTACTTAACATGTTCCAGACCTTCAACACGCCAATACCATCCTTTGAATATGACACCATTCTATGCCTGTAATAACACGTTTAAACTTAGCTTCTTTCCACGAAATGTTGAACTTTGGAATAACTTATCCGGTGACATACGTTCTTTGCCCTTAAATGAATTCTTGTTCTCCATAAATACCCTTTGACAGTTTGTATTTTTCCGTTTCACTGTTTATTGTGTTCTCTTCCTTGCCACCATGTCTTCATTATGCCACCATGTGATGCCATGTATTGCCACTTTGTATTTTGCTTTCCTTCGCAAAGTATTACACCATGTTTTGTACCGGCCTGTTACCCACTCCTGCCATAGCCCTTACGGGCTGCTGTATGTAAAAATAAATAATAATATATAAATAAAATATGTCATGGGCAACGCTCGCCACTAATAATCGGTCAAGATCGAGTGCCCCCGCACGCAGGGCTCTCAAACAACCCAAGTATATCTAGAGTTTCCAAAATTGGTGTCGGCGGTTCCTTCCAGTTCAACCATGCCAAACAAACACACGCACTCACTGCACAGTGGTTTATATGTTTACTTTTTTGCAGACGATACAGATTATCTTATTAAAATTTCATGACAGTAAGGTCCCTGTCATCATCACTGGTGAACACTACGCAGAGGCGGAAAAACTTTGCTGCACTTAAGGTTAAAATGAACTAAGCAGTGAAGACTAAGCAGTGAAGAAAACTTTTGATAATTCGTCGATAGTTCTCTGTATTTTAAGAGCTGTATGACGCTATAAATTGATGCACCCACATTTTAGAAATCTCAGAAAACACACTTTATTTGACAAAATACAAAGTTCAAGGCACCACGCGAGGCAAAACCGAAACTAAGCTCATTGAGCACGCAGGAAATTCGTCAGCTCATTTACGTCAGGCCGCAAGTTCTTTGCACTTCTTTCAAGTTGGAGAAAAAGCCTAGTCAGAGGTGCACACTAAACACGGAGAATAAGCTTCAACTCTCACAAGCAAACGAAGCTTCGGGAGGCTTACAAAAACAAGAAACAGTTGATTGAATTATTTATATTCATTGATTAAAACTTTATTTTGGTCCCGAAAAGACGCAGGCGAGACTCCGCGCCACCTTGCTAATCCCACGTAGGGACCGTCAAGCCGAGCTTGGCGGCCCGTTAGAAGCAGTATTATTATTATTATTATTTTTACATCTGCCACTCATGACGCGATGCGCTCGTGAGAATGCATGTTTAGTTCTGGGCAGAACAGGGGCGGCGCCAGGGGGGGGGGGCAAGGGTGGGCTGGAGCCCCCCCCCCCCAAATTCTCGCCTGCCCCCCCTATGCCCACCCAAGTGCCCGGAAGCATATATTGAAAACCTAGTAGGAGCAGAGCTAGCAACCGACGGCGAGAGCTGATTGGCTACTTGCGCCGAGGGACGCTCTGACGTCACACCATAGCAACGGTGACGGTGCCGCTCCGGACCTTGGCCGCGCGGGCTTTTCCGTCGAGAAGCTGGGCTGCACGACCATATCGAATCAAGCCATACGCAATTCGATGTGGCAATTCGATATGGAGGCTGCTTGCTCGCTCGTTTCAGCGATCGCTTTCCAGACTACAGTATATAGGCAGTGGAACCCAGAGCGCACCAGCGGCACGGCCTTGTTTAAGCTTAAACCGCGTAGGCCGCTGCACAAAAGCACGCAGAAATGTGGTTTGGTGTGAAGGGGAGAAAGATTCGTTCTGCCAGCCTCAAGGACCCCACAACCCGCGAAAGACTTAAAAAATGCTGGCCGTGGACAGCGGGAAGGAAAAGCGCACGTGGCCGTTCGCAGCAAAAAAAGTTAACCTCTGAAACAAAATTGTCATGCAAAACAAGAAAACGAACAAACCTATCAACTACATTTTAGAGAAACAATACTTCCAACTGTTCATCTCCTCTTGCTCAAGTTCGCGGATATTTATTTGTAAGATAGAAATGTGGTGTTTGAAGGGTCACAGCTTATGTACATCGCTGTATACCAGTTTCCTTTATTTCACGAGTTACACGTGGCATGATTGGGTCGCAAATCGGCAAAATTGCGTGTGTGTAGGCTCTGCGCAGTTCCGATTAAAGTTGATATAGGTGACATAAAGGCACGTGCTGGCTCCGGAGACTGCGCCGTGCGCATTATTGCAAAACTGTGCGCGATGGGAAACGCCTGCAATGCATTGTAAGCTTTAATTAATACGTATTATTTTATTATTATTTGCTGTTCGATAAAATAACTTAACGGGCGCTTAAGAGCATGTGGACCAAACTAGGTGATGTAATAAAGGCACATGCTGGCTCCAGATACTGCGCGTACTTAACAAAGCAGCTCTCCACGCGATGGGAGGCACCTTCAATGCACTATGAGCTACATCGGCCAGACAGGGCGCTGCCTCAATGACCGACTCAGGGAACACGAAAGAAATCTTAACAATAACGAGAGAAGTCATCTTGTTGACCACTGCGCGGCGTGCTCGAATTGTGAACCACGGTTCCGCTGCGCAAAAATCCTTGGCAGAAGTAGGCAAAAAACGGCCCGTGAAACCTTAGAAGCGTTTTTCATTATAAAAGCAGGTGAGGATTGTGTCAGCGACACTTCCATTGCGCTGTACAAAGCCGAAATTCAATTTCTGACGCGCCTTGTTTGAACGTTTTTTCTGTTTCCTGTTCTAAGGATCGCTGTGACGATGCGCCTGCGCAGCTTGCTGGTATATATACTTGTTGATCCGCGTTCAATAAATCAGTTGTTAGTTTGCGCCTGTGCTCGTCTCTTCTTCCCTTGTGTTGTGTGGTAGCGCTTTTACGATGTATTCCATGGCTTTAATTACAGCCCGTTATTTCGGTACCGAATGTTGCTGATAGGGTTTTTTTAATACAATTCAAAAAAGTTTGTGAACGGCGCAGCAATTTTTCGGCGCAAAATTGCGTAATGCTCTGGGAAAAGCTAGGAATACATTCCTAATTAAGGCAACTTTATTCACTAAACAATGCGCGTCGGATGCGATAGGAGATAGCTATGAGCTTTAAGTACAGCCTATGAGCTTTAAGTACTATGAGCTTTAAGCGCTATGAGCTTTAAGTACAGCCATTGTATTGCGATGCGTAATTTTGGCGATTACATGAAGTTTCTTAATAGAGTTCAAATAACTCCATGAACGGCGCAGCATTTTATTGTTTTTTGCAATGCCCTGGAGAAGTGTAGGAATGCATTCCTAATTAAAGCAACTTTATTCACTAAATAACGGCGCGCGTAGCGCTCATGGTTTGGCAAGGTTCTCCAGTAGTCATCGGCGGCCCAGCGCAAAACGAGAAGCGCCGCGAGAGAGAGAGCGGTTCGGGCGGCCAAACGCGCGCAGCGCGAAAGCCAAAACCGCGTACGAAGCAGCGGTAACGGTGGCGCGGCCAAAGCGGCCAAGATCCGAAGCGGCGCCGGCGCCGTTGCTATGGCGTGACATCACAGCGTCCCTCGGCTCAAGTAGCCAATCAGCTCTCGCCGCCAGTTGCTAGCTCTGCTCCTACTAGGTTTTCAATATATGCTGCCCGGAAAGCTTACCCAAGGGATGCGGTATCAAAATAAAGTATCAAATTATTGGAAATTTCTGGTCACAGGCTATTACCCTCTCGCCTGTGATAAACAGGCACTTGAAATACAGTGCGAACAGGCACGATAAGAAAAGAAATGGCTCTGACTGATAGTAGATTGAAACAAGAAAGTCCACAGTTTGTAGTTTGCTCTGCTTGTGTGAAGCAACAAGCTCGTGCGAGATCCTCTTTTCGAGGCGCGCCTTCCCCTCACACACCACCACCGCAGAGAATAAGCTTCGCCCTGCTGGGGCAACGAGCGCTGGGGAACCTTAGACAGGGTGCACGTGCAGTGGCGTAGCCAGGGGGTGGCACATTAGGCCTGTGACCTTCCTCCCTCCAAAAATGCCATCGCATACAGGGCACAAAACAAAACGACGCTCGACCACGTCTGCCTGGCTGGCCCCAACTTCGGATCCAGGTAGTATCCCCCCCCCCCCTCACCTTAAACAAATTTCTGCCTGCGTGCCTGTGCACGTGTGGCCATAAGCAGGCTAGAACACAGGAGCAGCAAGCAGCGTGGGCTCAAAACCGTAGACGTTCATATACGGAGCCGGTTTCGATACCTTTTCATGTGAAGTTTAACCTTGGACATAGGGAGATCCCAGCCGCCCACGTACGTTTCTTTGCATATTCTGCAGGTGCAGTTGGGAGTACAATGGAACGCCAGAGCGTGCGTACGCCGGCGGCTGGGGGTCCCTGGCACTAAATCTAGAACACACAACACGCGGATATGCGTGTCGTCTTTAGGCGATGCCAGAGCGGCACGTAAAAAAAAACAAAACTGGACAAACTGCCGTGGTATTCCATTCGTTTGCTAGCTCTCGCGGTGTAAGACACACACTTTTTTCTTATTTTCTTACTCTGTGCTCGCTCCCAAGCAGTGTTCGTGTCACGCATAGGCATACGCAGGGTTCCCCTTCAGGAGGGGCGAAGGTTCGTCGCAGTGCCACCCCTCCCTCTTATGTCAATGCATGGGGCTGACTTGGCGCTCCCCCCCAGTCGCAGCCTCTATTATATCAATGTGCAGACCTGACTGCGCCCCCCCCCCCCTGCCCCCCGTCGTGAGAGAGAAGACCCGAGAAGTTTGTCCGGCGACGTCAACGCTTCTCTGCCGGAAAAAAGCGTACAGCCTCCGCTCCCTTTGGTTCCCGCGTATACTTGTGAAGCGCGCGCTGCACGTGAAACAGCCCTCGTTCCGCCATGTCAACGCGACAAAGAGGAGGGAATCATAGCTGTGTCGTCAACTGTGACAATGGCCATGTAAACACGAAGGGGTCGACTTCAACATTCCCAAACAGAAAAAGCAGGCGACAAGCATGGATCGCAACAGTGCGCCGAGACAAGTAAATTTTTTTATAAAAATGAGCACGTGCACGATGCATTTAACCTGACAGGAGTTTATTCCTGCGTCACCACTCCTCTAAGCTTTTGAGTTACATGGACATACATATCTGCATCTTAAAAGCGCAAATTGCTATATTACTTTCAACTTGCATCTTTTCAGCACTGTCAAAAAATTGCAAAGACATGTTTATGCTGCTACTGTTATTCGATATTGTAGTAGTTGAAGTTGTGTACACATGTGGTATTTGTGATGTGTGATTATATATTTTTGTATCTAAGCAGCGCCGATGGAAGAATGTGGTTGCCAAAAGCTTCGACAATGATTTGTAGCAGCCATTTTGTGGAAAACTGCAAAGTGACTCAAGCGAGCACACTTCTTATGTACTGACGATAGTTCCAGCGGCTTACAGGAAACGGGCATCTCACGCAGAAACGGCGCAGAGGTATGATAAGCAGCGAAGCGCATAACTGACTATGCATTTTAAAGCATTCTCTTTAGACTGTTTATTCCAAAATTTACGCTCAGCGAAAATTTGTTCCGCGCACGTGCAATTATCAAGTAAAGCTAGAATAAAAGGGTATTTATCATAAACGTGACCCCTTCATACCACCACGTTTTAAGGGTAAGATTGGAACGCGGTTAGTAACAAGGACATTTGTCTATGCAACAAGCGCGCCCGCCCTGTCTATGTGTTTTCTTCATTTGCAGTATGGTCGTGATTTTGGCGCGAAATTGACTATTTAATTGAGACATGTACTAACTAGCCTAACAACGAGTACAACAAGCGCATTGCTCTTTGGATACCTTTCATTAAATGTAATAATGATTCAAGCAACGGACTACGCACAATGCTTGATAAATAAATTTCTATACATAGCTATCTCCGTGCAGTTCTCGTATGACATATTTCTGTGCACACCAGATGGTCGCAATCGCTAGTTTTTTTTTTTTAATGAGGCATTTTGCCATCGCACATGTTTTTATAGAGTTTGATTATGGCGTTGTCTGCTACCACTTGCTCCGCATCTGCTACATGGCTGAGCAGATCGCTGACCTTTCACCAAATTGCTGCCACGAAAAAAATCTTAAATTGCGGCGATCTTAAATGCGACAAAAGCGTGTACATCCTAACCACGCGCGAGGCGAAACTCTCAAAAACACGTGCAGAACACGTGTAGCGTGGAAGCAAAGGAACAGGTTTTTTAAAGACAGGTTGAGGGGAACATCGGAGAGGTCAACATTCTTGCAACGAGTTTTGCCCCCCCATTCAACGGCAGCGGCCGACCCCGCAGCGCCCTCTACGGCGTGGGTCTCCCCTGCCATCCCTCCAACGTTCAGTCTACATTGGCTTGTCTCAGTATGTCACAGAAAAGGTCTATTGCCGACTTTTTTTCGCCTTCGAGCAAGCGGGCCAAGCAAAAAGCTGTCTCCCCCGAGCTGTTTGCTTCCACAGCAGAAGATTCGGGGACGCTTCAGGAACAAGAAAATGCTCAGTGCTTTGTTTCAATTCCGCTTGAAGAGACTGTGCGTAGCATCGCGTCTGACGATGCTTGCCCGTCCTCGTCAGGGCACATGGACCGCGAATGTGATGACCTTTCCGCATCGTGTGCAGCAAGACATCAATCTGATTCTGCGACAGAATTCACCGCCTCTGATGTGGATGTCGACCACGCAGGCCAGTTGGACATTTCGAAATTCAAGACAGAGCAACCCACACAGCCAATACTGAACCCATTTCCATCTAAGAAGTACGGAAAATTGAGCAGGAGCTTCAACTCAAACCGGTACCGCCTATTTCCTTGGTTGGAGTACAGCGCGCAAGCTGACGCAGCTTTCTGTTTCCCTTGCAGAATGTTTTCAACTGGTGACAATGAGAAATCTGCATTTGTCAATGGTGGATACAGTAATTGGAAAAATGCCCTAGAAAGAGACGGTGGCTTCAGGAAGCACGAAAACTCACTCGTGCATAAGACTTGCCAGGCATCGTGGGTTTCCTTCACGCAGATGAAGGCGGGAGGACAAAGCAAGTCGGTTGCAACACATCTCAGCGACGCGTACTCCAGGGATGTGCAGGAAAATCGCCTCTATATAGCAAGAGTTGCCGATATATTGCGATTTACTGCCGTTCAGGGAATCTCTCAGAGGGGCCACGATGAAAGTGCCAGAAGTGAAAACAAAGGAAACTTCGTTGAGCTCTTGAACTTGTTTGCTAAATATGACGACATTATAGGAAAGAAACTGAATGGTGGAGCAGCGAATGCGAAGTACGTTCATCACTCGATACAAGACCAGATCCTCGAAATTCTCAGCCACATCACATTAACAAGTATAAAAGAAGAGATGAAAAGCTCCCAGTGCTTTGCACTTATCGTCGATGAAACCAAGGATCTAAGTAAGACGGAACAGTTGTCAGTGGTAGTAAGATACTACCTCAATGGGGCTGTCTTTGAGAGGTTCCTTGGATTCCGCAACGCTGAGCAATTGTATGCTAAGTCGCTCCTGAGCTACGTCAAGGAAACGCTGAATCGCTGCGGCATTGATTCTCAACTGTGCATTGCTCAAACATACGATGGTGCAAGTGTCATGAGCGGTACGTCACGAGGCGTCCAGGCACTATTCAGGCAGGAAGTGCCGCAGGCAGTGTACGTACACTGCATGAACCACCGTCTCAATCTTGTCATCGTGGATGTCTGCAAGGCGATAAAACCGGTGAGGGATTTTTTCTCTCTTTTGGAAAGCCTTTATGTATTCCTAAGTGGATCTGCAGTTCGCTCCCTCTATGTAGATGTTCAAAAAAGGTTGTCTTTGCCTGTGACAGAGCTGCAGCGTCTCAGCGATACACGATGGGCCTGCCAGATAACGGCTTGCACAGCTGCCATGAAAAGCTTTCCTGCCATTCTTGTATGCCTCAGCGAAGTCATCGCTACAAACAGCAGGCGGGCAACGGAAGCCGGGGGTCTGCTGGAGCAAATGAACTTCTCTTTTCTTTTCCATTTAAGGCTATTCACCAAGCTACTCAGCCGCCTTAAGGTTTTTTTCGGACATATTACAAAGTAAAGACTGCAACCTTAGTCAGGCATGCCTCATGGCGCACACTGTCATTGACGAGTTATCCGAAATCAGAAATTCGCAGAGCGCGTTTGGCACTGTGTGGGAGCAAACCTGCACTATTTCTGAGGAGAACGGGGTCCCCCAAAGGGAAAAGCAGAGAACGAAGCGCCTTCCGCTCCATTTAGAGCAGTTTGTATTAAGTGAAGGACGGCCCGTTGAAGAAGAGTCTCCAGATTCAAAAGAAACTTTCAGAGTCAAAGTTTTTCTGCCCGTTTTGGACCACCTCATTGTGGAACTGACTAGGCGATTTGCGGAAAATAATGACGTACACTGCGGAGTCAGCGCCCTCCACCCTCAAAGTGAGAATTTTATGGACGTCTCCTTGCTCAAGCCTTTCGCTGAGCACTATGCATGCGACACCAACAGCGTTGAAGTTGAATGCAAGTTGGTAATTAAACTTCTTCAGCGCATCGAAGCCGAAAGGAAGTGCAAGATAGAAACATTGCTGCAATTGGTCACCGTCTTGGAAGAGTATAAGTTAGCCTTTCACGAACTGCACAAGCTAAGTGTTATCGCCGTGACGATACCGGCATCATCATCTTCTTGCGAGCGCACATTTTCGTGCCTTCGAAGACTGAAGACTTATCTTCGCAGCAAAATGACTAACAACCGTCTGAGCGACCTAGCTGTGCTTGCGGTAGAACGGTCTCTAGCCAATAAGATAGACCTTCAGCGTGTTGTTGACATGTTCGATGCTGCACACAAAAATCGGCGTATACGTCTGCACTAGTATGCCGGTAAATGAAACTCTATAGTACCTTTGCGGCACTTTCACGGGAAAAATGTTCGGGCACGGAAACCCGCTTCGCCATCGAATAATTCCGGCCGTTTTTCCTCGCTTTCAAACAAACTGCAAAAGGTGCCCCGCTTGTCTGAGGCCACGTCGGTGCCCCGCTTGTGTGGTGAACAGTGCCTAGTAGGAGAGCTGACACATTTGTGAAAACTGGTGTACTGTTTAGTCAGATGTGAAATGACTTACCTGCCTATGCGTGATCCAGTTTTACAAATCTATGCCCTTCATTTGTTTATTCTTTTGCTACATTGCTCCTTTTTTCTTTTCCCATTTCCAATGTTTAGCAACACCAGCAGGTGCAAGAACAGCCTTTTAACATTTTGTAATCTGGCGCATCATTACAAAACTTGGAATTGATATGAACATTACTTAGTGGTGTTAGTTATCTCTGATGCTCTGAAATGACTCTTTCGAAGCTATATTTTGATCTAGTTAACACGTGTTATTTTGTTGCTGCTGGTTACCAAGCTTAATTTCTTTTATTTGGTACTGCATTTTGTATATCGGTTGTTTGACAAACTGTATCAATTTTCATTTTACTAGCAATACAACTGCTGTGTAAACATGCTAAATATTAAGTTGTATCCTACTGCGTTGCTCGAATATCTTACTTACACTGGTGTGTTTAGAACCTGGGCCTTTAGCCCAGCCAAACGGTTTCAGCCACCAACTAATTGGTGTCTTCTTGTGTTTTCGGAAGATTGTGGTGAAAGATTGTGGTATTTCGTGACTAAGCAGCACTTGCGTGCAGCAAATGAAGCAGTTGCAGGTGAGCTAATAGATAGCTATCCTTGGCGAGATTGTAGTGAACTGCGCATAGCAGTAGATACAGCTACAGTGTACTAGACAGCAAAGACAGCGAAGCAGCATAGCGGCGTCAAACCGGTCGACGCTGATGACGTAGCTGACGTCGTGACACGCAGGCTTGACAAGTTCTAGGAGGCGTTGCTTCGGCTCGACTTCTCCCAGAGGCTTGGCTGGCTACCTCCGACTACATCACAGCTGCGCCCATTTTCTCAAGTTGCTATCGTTCTGGTAATATTATCAAGGAAGCTATAGATCAGCTGTTTTTCGCCCAGCTAATCCCATTCTAACCCGTATAAAGCTAGCGCCTAGATGATTTCTTTTGTAAGAGTGTAAGAGTTGATTTAGATCAAGAGAAAATCTTTCAGATAATATATTACTTTGAACTCACCTAAGCAGAGCAATACGCATGTTTATTGACGTGTTGAGCTACTGAACGAAGCGTAGGTGACATGTAACAGGACATATCGTAGACTTCCATCGAAGAAGTTGGGCGTTTATAAAAGAAGAAAAGGGGAAGAGAGTAAGACAGTGAAAATACAACGCATAAGCTCCCCACTTGCTTGCCCCCCTGGAGGAACTCACTTTTCGTGGTTGCCCCCCCCCCCCCCCCCAGTAAAAACATCCTGGCGCCGCCCCTGGGGCAGAATTACAGGAAAAGACTTTGCGTAATGGTCAATGCCTAAAACGAAATGAAAAAGTTTATAAAGAAATGACAAACAATTGGTTGAATGCAGTATTTTGTCTGAGAACGTATGCAAACTCTCGCTTGCCATGCACATGCGATAAGTAAACCAATTTATTGGTTCTTGAAAAATGAAATGCACGAAAAATTTGTCCGTGTGTCTAATCCGAATTCAAAACCAAACCTAATTGTGATGCGAATAGAGTGCCAATAAATGACGCTCAATGCGCGTTTTTTTTCATTAAACTTTATGGGTTTTTTTTTTGTTTGTTCGTTTATCATTTGGTGGACCACCGCCTCCTAGATTTCTTGTGCCTGCCGAATGAGCGCATAACGCCGGTCATCTAGAGCGGCGCTCCCTACGTAGGAATAGGAGTGTTTGTACTTGGCCTTTGAGATCGGCAATTTCGGTGTTTGTTACTAACTTCAAATGATGCCTTGTATTAAAGAGTTGCGTGCTGAATGTCGGCGTCACTTACGTATTGTAATTTATATTTACGTTTACGCCTTTTAAAAACTTTTTACGTTATTTTTGTTGCATATAGGCTCCAAGAACGTAAAAATCTATTTGAAGACACCCTACTTGAGTAGCGCTCCCACCATAGTTCCGACAACCACTGCTTCCCAAGTGACCACCGATAATCTGGCAGGCACAGGAAATCTAGGAGGCGTTAGGTGGACGAACACGCCACGGTAGAGTAACATACTCTATGGCGACACTTTCATTTTCTCGCTCGTCTGAAAAGTTTTGTTCGCCGTCTTTGAAGCGCCAGTGTGATTTTGAGGCTGCGGAGGTACGTTCACTTTTCTGAGCATACCCGCGAAGGTGTAATCTGAGGCGTCTGACGAGTGGAGTCGCGGTATCAAAAGTACCTACGTGGAACGTCGAAGGCACACAATCGACAGCACACGCACGACGAAATGTGTGTATGTCGTCAAGCAGCCAACATTCGCAGGTGATGTACTGCTGCTTATTTCCTTTGTCACAATTCCAAACTGGTGCATGTTACTTATTTTTTCTTTGACAAGCTCTGTGCAATGTCGTTAGAGATTGGGTTATTACAGGTTCGTAATTCGTACCCCGAGCAATGTGGGCACGGGTAATAACGAAAATGTGATATGTCATTATAAAACTATGTATCATCTCTTCGAAGGGAACCATGATGGGATGCGAAGTAGCCGCGGTGCGTATGGCGTTGACCTGGTTGAAACGGGCGTCGGCGCGGGTTCTGAAAGAACGGTTTCAAGCGAAACTTGGTGTAGGCACCGTACAGTTGAGTAGGCACCGTACAGTTGAGAAAGAAAAAGCAACATTAAGACGAGGTCGGTTGTAATGGAACACGATACGCACGTCTCGCGCACCCTGCGTCACCGTGCTGATTGTGGCTCGCAGCGGGGATACACAGGGGATGCGTACACGCGTCAACTTTCTGTGTGCCCCTAAGCGACTTTAAGACGGGGACAGTGTGAGCAGTGCAACTCCCTCTGGTCAGTGGACGGTGCCGCTAGCCTATAAACGTTTGTTTAAAACGCAATGTTTAAACCGAGAGGCGGGATGTACTCGTTGAAGACGCTTGCGCTCTTCCTCTCTTCCTTGGCTCGCGTCTCGTCGGTGTTACCCGCGCGCTGACTGTATTCTTGAACGCGATCGGTGTTTTGACTCGCACCTCGTAGGTGTTGCTGGTCTTCCACTGCCGACGCTTGCGTTCGGCTTCCCTGAATCGCGCCTCTTCGGCGTTGACGTCGCCATTAGCGAATGCGATCGGCTTCGCTAACCCTCGCAACGCCGGTGAGAGCCGGGCCTACAGCCGGGAAAGGTACACGCACACTAGCGGGAACCATGCCGCGACGGCGTCCCGCCCGTCGGCGCGATCGCGCACGTGGTGCGGCAAGAAGGGGCGCGCTGTCCACATTGTCAGTAAAAAGACTTTAATTGTCGGCGCCCATCTCTCTCGGTAGCGATCACTACGTTCTTTGCACCACTCTCCCACTCCCCTCTCTTGCTCGCTTCCCTACTCGTCTTACCCAGATAGGGAAGTGGTATTACTTCCGCTTCCTTAGTCTCTCTGCTTCCTCTCCTTCTTCATAGCTTTGCTTGATGAGAAAGATTTGACTTGCCTTTGTGGGGATTCGCTGTAAATGCATTAATGAGTTTAGCCTTTTAGCACCTGCATATTAGATATGGTATTAAGAAAGTTCAGAGAGACAGACAGGTGTGCAATTGAAGTCGGGTCAATTATGTGTCAAGTTCTCATATTTCCTGCAAGTTTATTAAGGAGTAGTTTACTTTTATTATGTAATCATTTCAAAAGCAGGCTTTAGTATAATGAATTTCCTTACGTAACAAAGCACTCGTCTTTTTATGATGGCATTATCAGAAGCAGTGTATATTTAACAGACGAAAGGAAGTTCTACCCTAGTATAGGCTGGGTCATTCCATGCCAAATGTCCCAGCCATTTTGGCCACAATCTCGAATGTGGTAGAACAAAATATTGTCGATTTATTCCTTGGAAAAGAGCTAATTGGCAGAATATTTCAAAGAGGGAAAATTTTTTGGTCACTTGAGAGCCGTCCGAATTTCGCAAAATGTCGGAACAGTGAGACTTGTTAAAGAAGTAATTCTGAGAGTATCATTTGTTGGTTCATTTGAAAAATTGATGTACATAATAATCCAAAGCATTTGTTTGAGGAACTTCAGTCTCGCTAATATTGCTTAAATTTTTCTGCCAGGTACGCCTACTCAAATTTTGCCTATATAATCTCTGTTTGAATATTTTTTTCTTGTAATGCCGTACCATCTGTGAATACCCCAGTAATCAACAATTACTGTACCGAAGGTACTTTTGTCATTAAATGCATTTTCAGACCACTGAAATTCATAAATCTTGAGAGAAAAAATGGCAGGCCTGCACGGAAAGCGTGGCCCAGTCACAGCGTAAGCTGGATGAGTGGCAATTCAAGAACCATTCGTAAACTCTCTTGAGACTACTTCAGGAAGACCTCAATGAAACGAACCTCGCGGGATTGCTGAAATTATTCATGTCATATGAAATTTGTTTCACCAGAAAACATGGAAAATTAGTATGCAAGAAAAGATGTGTGTTGTATATTTTCTCTCTTTGTGTCTCAGAATTTATCCAGCTCGATAGAACAGTGGCTACGTTGCTCGGCTGCTGACCTGAATGTTGCAGTTTCGATCCCGGCTACGGCGGTCACATATAGATGGAGGCAAAATGGTAGAGGCCTGTGTGCAGTGCGAGTTCAGTGCATGTTGAAGAACAGCAGATGGTAAAAATTTATGGAGTCCTCCACTTTGGCGTGTGTCATAATCATCTCATGGTTTCGAGATATTAAACTCCGCATATTTTTATGTGCGTCAGGACTGCAGAAATATTATGAGCAGGCTCTGAGTGACTGACATAAAGATTTTCCGACGCCAGTGATCATAATTGTACCCGTAAATATAGGTACATGCGCACGTGTGTAATTACTGAACCTGTTGCGTCATGATTGGTGACAGTAAGTAGCCGCTTCAAAATAACAGTCCACTTTTTCGCATGACACCAGGGTTCCGCGATGAAAGTGACTTGAGAAAGCAGGAAAGAAAATTTGAGAACTGCTGACCCGTGTTTTTATCAATTTTGTTATCGTAGTGGTGTTGGAGATGTCCTTCAGGCGACAAACAGACGTGCCCGCACAATCACAAAAGTTTAATAGCGTACAGTGCAAGTAGGAGATTTCGAATGTGTGCCCATCCCGAACAGTCATGCATCTTGACATTGTGAAGCCTAGCTTCTTGGCCAAGACCATCCGCTTGTCCTTCCGGTTCCCGTTCAGTCCACCATTCTTAGGATGTCTAATACAAGGAAATGACTTGCATTCACGTGGCAGGAGCGTGTCAACACAGTATAATGATGCAATCAAGAAAAAAAAACTAATGCTGAAGTTTTTTGTAATTTATACGTGAATTGAATGCGCATAAAGGTGCATAAGGCACTTGAGGTTCATGCACGTCATCTCAAAGACTAGGTTGTCCTGCATATGTTCAACTTGCGCTCTTTTCCCATTAGATCATATGGCAGATTCGTTAACTTAGTTGCCCATTCTCATCAGTAGGAAACCCCAAAAGCTATTGTAATAACTCATGCTTCCATGTGACAATAACTTGCGTGCTGTCAATTGAGGTAGGAAGTTGCTCTTAAATTGAATTCTGCGACATTATGTAAATTGCATCTTAATGTGAACCAAAAGAAAGATTTCCTCAAATTGCTGATTTTTGCTTACATTGTTTACAAAATTCAGTGGTCTGAAAATACTTTCACTCAGAAATATATAACTTGTAGAGTAATTAGTGATTGCTGGGGTATTCATACATAACAGGGCATCAATAAAAGAGAAAAAATGCAAACATAGAATATTCTCAAAAAATTGCTGGAGCCATATATGACAGATTCGAACCATTTATCCAAATGCTTCATTTTAATATGTACACAGACCTTTGTTTTGAAACAAGAAAGGATAGTCTCAATAGCGTTACTTGGACGCAATTATACGAAATTGGGAAGGCTGCCAGGTGACCAAAACATTTTTTCTCTCTAGAATATTCTATCAATACATAGCCTTTGTAAAAGAAGTCAGCACAATTTTTCCATAATGTGTGAAATGGTCACAAACAAGACTGGGACATTTGGCAAGGAATCGTGTTACAACAGTTTCATTGCTTCCTCAAAGGAAGATTCAGGCTAGAGTAGGAAACTTTACATTTCCTGATGCGAGTGTTGAGAATGCTACAGCTTTTTTGGGAAAACAGATTTAAGTAATGTGCCACATAGCAGAGTAACAACTTTCTTGGCAGTGGCTAGGAACATGGGAGTCGTGCAGTGTCTCGCATAAGATACAGGGGCAGTTCCTTTTTTCGTATTGCTTAATATGTTTGTATTACTTTTTGTAGTTGTTACGTACACGTCACTTAGGAACTACAAGTACTGTTCTCTATTTTTTTTGTACTTCATTCTCTCCTGGCTTTTTGGGAGCACATTAAAGAACCTCAGGTGGTCGAAATTTCCGGAGCCCTCCACTAAGGCGTCTCTCATAATCACGTGGTGGTTTTGGGACGTTAAAGCCCACACAACCTGGCTTCACGAAATGAAGTATATTAGAATTTTGCAAAATTATTATGGCACGCATACTTCTATTGGACCGATGTGACGCCCTGATGTCATTATATAAATGTTTTGAGAACTGGGAAGCATCTGCTTGAAAAAGGGAAGGAATTGTAATTGCACACAAAACATGGCTATGAGAACAGTTGGCATATTTTGTGTAATCTCGTGCTCTTTGCATAGAATAAGCTGTTCTTGCACCCTCATTTAGCTCATTTTATAAATGTACCGTAATGAATATAAAACTGTGCTAGCTTTCATTGTGCCTTTTTTGCACTTGCAATTCGTATAAGTTGTTTCCAGGGATGGAATGCTACAGATAACTCTTATTGTTCCTTCATTCCTGGTGGAACCAGATACAACAAATACTGCACCCTGCATACTCTTGTAGCTCAAGAATTGACATGTTGAGCTTCTGACAAATTTCCCGTGGTTCATTCTGTCTGTCATTATAGTTGCCCTGAAACTACAACTTTCGGTTGCCTTAAAGGAACAAAATGATTTTACTTGCAATTCACAAATGAAAGGTGAAAAATGAAAGGTCACAATAGAAACAACTTGATATCTTTGTGATAATGTGCTTGCCAGACTGTTGCTCAATTTGATTAAAGCAATCAATGTTTGAGAAGTGTTTGAATGAGTGTGCCAATTTCACTTACATTACTAGTGATAGTGTTTTGGCCTTTAATTAGCTTGCCTTGAGTTGCTTGGACTTTCAGATGTGTTGAGTTTGTTTAGATAAGGTTGTGATGAAACAAAAATACTCGGGGCATTTTAATTTGTTGGACATGTGTATTTGTGCTGCTCCTTCTCAATGCCAGTAATGATAGCATGTATCCCTAAGTATGTGATTCCATTATATTTTGCAAATGGCTCTTCATTGAAGATGCAGTTGTTCTGGAGGGCTGTATATACTACAAAATGATCGAAATTTCCTGTATCTGAGGAGAAACGATTGGTTATCTTGCTTCAAATGTAGCAGGTCTTTGTACTGAATGTAGTCCACCACGGTGGATCAGTGGCTGCAGTGCTCTGCTGGTGACCAAATGGTCACAGGTTCGATTCCGGCCACAGTGGTTGCGATTCGGGGGAGGCAAAGTGGTTGATGCCTGTCTGCTATGTGATGTCAGTGCATGTAGAAGAACGCCACATGGGCGCAATTTTCTGAGCCTTCCACCACGGCGTTTCTCACAATCATGATGTGGTTTTGGGATGTAAAATCCCAGATAATAATTATCATACTAAATCTTACTTCACATCCGTCAACTTTGTTCCTTCTACTCAATGTTCTACAAATTGCACTCCTCTAGCATTCAATCACCATCATTTCTGTAGTTCTGTGTGTACCAGAAGAATGTCATTCATGTTTTAAGTTTGTCGCTGTAATTTTGGGAATCATGAACTTCATTCCTGCGTTTATCATACAATACCTAAGTAGTATTTTGATAGGCATTTAAAATTATTTTTTTTTTTGCATTAAACTCTGTATGTTATTTCATTTATTCCATCTTGGTGAGATTGGGGCTTACAGGTTTCCAGTGGATGAGCTTCAGGTCAAGGAATATATCACCTTCTTTCATCCCCTCTTTACACAATTGCACAGTAAACTACACTATTAAAAGGAACTGTTGAATGAGCTTTTTTAATATTGTGACCACCTGCAAGTCGATGTGGAAACATTCTTCAACCACAGTACAAGTCACTCATCCACTGGAAAAGAGTTTCAACTGACTGAAAGTTGTGTTGTTAAAATCGTAGTGGCTCCATGAGCTTTAGCACATTCGTGAGCATGTCGCTTTTCCAGCTTTAATAACAAATGATGAGGTCACGAGTCACTATGAATTACAGAGCGTTCGCCCAGATTGTCCAAAAAGGAGAGTACAAACACTCAAAATTTTGGCAGATCTGACAAATGGTGGCAGTTGATTGCATGGGAATCTCAGAGCGAGTTGCTGCACATGTGGCACTTAGAGCCAACTCTGATGACAGGAGTAGACTTGCCTCGCTGTGTAAATTAGGCCAACTAACTATGGGTCCATGGTTCAGTGTGTCAGTCAGCCTCAGAAACAGCAGTTGTTATGCTGGAGAATTTATAACATTTAGGTATCCATCATTGGATCATTTACAACCCTGTATGTGTTGTTCATCATCACCGTTAACTTTTAGTTTTCAGTATTTGTGCTGATAAATTTTTTCTGTGTGAAAAGGTATGTAACAACACTGAAAACTCATTTCATATGTGGATGGGTAAGATTGACAACGTGGTACGAAAATGTACTCTAATATTACATTTAGTTTCTAGCTAGAGTTTCGCATGTGTGTTCTCCTCAAAGTGCACCAAAAAGACACCTTTGAAATGTTCTGCAAAATGAAAAAAAAAACTGTCTACATGTTTGAATTCTTGGCATCTACTAATGCATATGTTATTATTTACCCACTGAAGCTTCGTTCAATATGGTCTATCATCAAATTGGAGAAGCAGTAGTCCATGCATTGGTTTAGATGACAAGGCATTCATATCCTTACACCAATGCAAGAGTTCATTTCATACTTCAATCCAAATTCAAGTGCTTAAATATATTGCCCTATGTAGAGCTTGTTTTTTCAAGTGAGAAAATAGCTATTAAAAGAGTAGTCACTCAAATACAGTACAAAGAATGTAGTTGATTATAAAATCTTCAACTATGAACTTGAGTTGATGCCAGTGATAAAAGTATGTTTGAGTGTATCGTTTTGTTTGTGCAGGGTTTAACATTTGCCTGTGTGCTTTTGCAGATGTGTCCATCTCTTTTCGGAGAAACGAAGAAGTCTCATGCTTTGGATATTGCCAGGAAAGCGTTGCACCAGTGTCCACCCAGAAACCATTCATTTAAGGATTATGTCACAGCTTTATATTCGGTGAACGTGCGATTGTGATGGCGATGTGACTGCTGACTGCAGCTTGGGCTTGGTTGTATCGAAATGAGTGAAATTGGCAATTCACTTTTCTGCACTCTTGTTCAATTGAAATTGGCATGAATGCAATTGCGAACCTACGCAAACCTTCGGCGAAGTGGGGGGGGCCCGTGAACCATCGGAGCTACGGGGGACGCCTTCTCGAAGCATGGCTTCGAACTCTGCCTTGGCTATGCGCGCGCGGTCTGGGGCAAGGCATTGGGTGCGGCAGAAAACCGGGAGCCTTGGAGTGATCCAGATGTAGTGCACGGTGGCGGGCTGCACTTTGCGTTACAGTCAGCTGGGCCGCAGGTCTCCAGCTTGTAGCACTTTTCTAAAGAATTCCAGCGGTACAAAAATGAGAGTTATGAAACAGAAACTAGAACGGAAATGTACAAAATACGAGGTGTACAACCAACCTTTCAGCGTGGCTGAGCTACTAACATCGCTAAATAGCTGCAGTAATTCCGCACCAGGTTCTGACCATGTTGTGTATAAAATATTAAAAAAACTGACCTCCCAAAACGCGCCAAACCTTACTTTCTCTGTACGATTTTATATGGTTCTCCAGTGAGATCCCTATTTTTTTAGAAAGAGGTTAATGTCATTCGAATTTTGAAAAACGGCAAGGATCTGTACCTCATTGGAAGGTAATGGCCGATCAGACTAACAAGTTGCCATTGTAAGCTTTTTGAAAAGATGATTAACTACGGACTAATATATTTTCTGGAAACAAACGAGTGGACTTATACCAGTGTGGATTTCGTGAGGGTAGATCCACTGCTGACCATTTGCTATGCACCGAGGCACAAATCCACGATGCTTTTGCTCACAAACAATTTTTGCTTGCAGTATTCTTAGAAGAAGGGGCATGACATGACATGGCGCTGTGACATACTGCGAGATCTCCCACACTTAGGTGTGAGACATGCTTACCATAATCAAAATTTATTTCTAAAACCGCACTTTTAGTGTCCGGGTGGGTAATGTCACGAACATTTGTCCAGGGGAGTGGAGTTCCGCAAAGTACAGTCTTGAGTTGCTCACGTTTTATTAGAAAAATGAATACTTTACATTCCTACATTGCACTCATTATGTTTCACTGCACATATGTCGACGACATGGAAATTGGTTTTAAGTCCTACAATCGCAATGTGTGAGCGGCAAGTTCAACTTGGTTTGAATAGTCACCGATTGGGCAGACGAGAATGGATTCACCCTTGATCCGATGAAAATCACGTCTTTAATTTTCAAGAAAGAGATACCTCCATCCTGACCCCGACATAGACCTGCATGGTCAGCTGTTAACTGTAAAAACTGAACTCGCAATTTTAGGCGTAATATTAGACAGGAAACTATCACTCGTAACACATATAAAAACACTCATGAACAAGTGCCTAAGGCTATAAATATACTCAAGCTTCTGTCCCGGACATCATGGGGCAGTAAATACCAGATGAATATTTAAAGAAGTTTTATATGCATACACCTTGAACATGGGACGATAATCTATCAATCTGCAGCGACAAGCGTCTTGAAAATGCTTCACCCTATCCACCGTTTGGGCATTCATCTTTCTACGAGTGCTTTTCGAACCAGTCTTATGGAAAGCCTGTACGTATGATCAAACAAGTTGTTGCTTCAACTGCAGCAATGATACATTTCTTTTGATAACTGTCTGAAAGTGGACGCAGACAAAATGCACCCATCATGCATCACAATGAATGATATGTCCAGTTTGTGGTATTTGAAAACCATCCCTTATTTCGAAAGCCCTACTCGCTTTGTGTTGGAGGCCTAGCCGAGGAAACAAGTGTGCCACGTGAACACTGTTTGGTGGTTCCTGCAGCATACCTGTCGCCATGGCAGTGGCCGACTATACATTGCGATGTGTCTTTCGTGGAGGTCACGAAGCACGTGCCCATTCCACATATCTGCACATACTTCCTGGAACTGCAACACAAGTACACATCCTTAGTTCTTTACAGACACTTCAAAGTCTTTCTCTTCTGTGTCATACGCAGCAGTCGGTCCATCTTGTTCGGAGGCCGGCATTATGTATCCCGATACAAGCATTTCCACTGCAGAAGCTTTTTCTATATTTTCTACCATTCAACACACTGAACATTTAAAACTACAGAAAGCAGTAACTTACACAGATTTTCTAAGCATGGTAAAAGATCTGCCAACTCTTAAAAAACACATAAAGTCTGTCCTTGTCTTGCTGTATTGAATATTATACAGAGTCTTTAAATCCAAAAAGCATCTCATGCTGCCCTGGTACCGCGAGATCTATCGTAACGTAATGGTGGACCAGCTAGCTACATCCATCCACGAAAGCGCTGCCAATTGATATATACCCGCCTCTGTGCTTGTGATTTGAGACCTTTCTTTAAATGAAAGCTCAAGGCTTGTTGGCAGAACACCTGGGATAGATACACACAGAACAAACTAAATGTCATCAAGTTGTATCTTGGTAATTAGCTTCCATTGTTGAAATCATGCCACTGAGAAGTTACACTCACGAGACTAAGAACAGGGTATACACACAGTATACATTCACACCTTTTCTCGTCAAAGTCTCTCGTCCTCGAACGTCCCGCCCGTCTGGCTCTCGGCAAGAAGGTAAGGCCGATCTATCTTGGCAGGCTCGCCAAAATTTGTGGGCAACTGTGGGCACAGGTTAGCCAGATGAGGACAGAGGACGTTCGAGGACAACGAGAGACTTTTATATACACGAAGACGGACAAATGGATACACACAACATAAACTCACACATATATACACGCGTTCACGGTCCTACGCGAAAGGGAGTTAATGTTCTTGTTCGTCCACTCACATTCTACTCTTGGGGCGTGAACGTTGCGCTTGACTTTGAGCTCTTTGGTAGTCAGGAGGCGGTGTGCCTTGTGCTTGCGGAGCTCGCACCAAGGCGGGGCCCGGTCTAGAAGATAACCGCCAGGGGCATCCCAGTACGGTGGTCAACGACTGGGCTTGCCTGTACATCACCGAGAACAGCGAACCGCCGACCGCCGCGAACAGACCTGGGACAGCGTCTCGCTCCGAGACCAGAACAGCAGCTGGCCGTGACGAACGTTGCTTCAGACCAATGTGGGGGTGAGGTGGGGCGATGCCCAGTCCAGGACGCACCCGAGGACTTCAACGCCGAGACGAGGCCCGGACACGGAGGGTCAGAACGAGCAGCCGGGGCGTGGCCCGAACTTGTCCTTGCGCTCTGCTCTCTGGGGTTAGCTGAGCTGTCCCCGTGGCTCGGGAGCTTTTTCACATGGTACGCGCACGAGCACGCGCATAGGCGCGCTCATAGTTTTACCGCGATCACCATCATGATGATTCCCGCGCACCTTGAAATACTAAATCGGCCCCCCACACCGATTTTCTACGTCAAAGCATGACGCACACTCTCCAGGGCAGCGTTTTTTTGCCACAACGGTCAACTTACTGTTAGCTTACCGCAGCTCATACTGACTTCATCCTCAGATGTTCACTGGTAAAAAAAATGCTTCTTAAATATATGTCATTTTTTGCGTTTTTTAGATATAATTCTTGCTTTCACATCATATTGTCGCATCACATCATAATATCTAAAGGAAATCCATAGCATAACCTCTCCACAGAGGTTGTTGCTGCAGTAGCTACTCTGAGAAGCACCATCCTCTCGTTTTTGGTTTTAAAGGCATTCAGGAGACACTCACGCTGCTTTATAATCACTCACTTGCAGAAACCATGGTCATTTGTAATTCATTTCATACCCATACATCACATCGTGTATCACTGTCATAATTTTATAGTTTATGCACACCTCTATACAGCACATGTTTTTAGGCCTCTATACAGCTGTAATACACCCGGTCATCGCAATAATTGGTCATGGCTTACATCACACAAAAGACATGGCGCTCTTCGGCCACCCATGGCCCTTGCGCCACAAAACTCCACTAATCATCATATTGCATGTATTGCTTCGGCCTTGTGCTGAAACTGAAACTTTCTCTTTAAATTCATTTTTTATTTTCATCTTCAACTGCTCTAAATTGAATCACCCTATGTGCAGAACTTGTTTCTTTCTTTTTTTTTTCAAAAGTATATATTATTTCACCTGACAAATTACTGATAAAGTAGTCATTCAGGTATGGCCATAACAGTAATTAAAATATTTCTAACAATCAAGACTGGTTTGTGCTAATAGTAAAAGTAAGTTTCAGTGTTCTGCAATGTTTGTGCTGGCTAAACAGTGTTCTGTGGACTGTTGCAGATGTGTTTATCTCTTCAATGAAGAAGCAAAGTTGCATACTTTGGATATTGACAGGAATGGAGTGCACCTGCCCCTTCGTAGAATCTATGCACCATTTTACACTTATGTTGGAGCTTAATGCATTATGAACATGAGAATGTGACGGTGATGTTAAAATGTTTGTGGACTGCTAAGGACTGGTTGCATTGAAACGAGGGAAACTCGCCACGCAGCTTCTGCGTTGTTATTCAAATGAAATTGGGAAGACTTTAATTATTCTATTAAGATGTATGTGTCGAAAGCTATGGTGTAACGAAATTGTGCCTTCCTCACGAAGCACAGCTTCAGTCTAAATAGTTATTAAAGCACATCTTTACTCAACTATATACACTATGAGAAACAGTTTCATGAATAAGTAACTGCAATGTTCCATGCTTGTTATTGGCACTTTGACATTATTCTGCAATATACAAATAATAGTAATATAGCAGCAGTGTGGTGTTACCTCATCATTACTTTTCTTTATAAAACCCTTGTGCGTCTCTCTCCGACTAGTGCTCAACAATATATTCTAATAATATTGACAATCAAACTTTATTTCTTTCACAGTGTCTCATGCTAAGTAATAATCATTTATGTTTGATTAAATGTTTCTATGTTCTTTTCTGCCACCAAATGTTTCATCATTTTTATTATATTGTTCGCTCACGACATCATAGTATATCGTGCCGCCAAAGTGACGAGCAACAGCAATCCTTATAATCTGACCACTTAATGGTGTTTATCATTGCCTATCAGGCTAAATCACTGCAAGATTAACCTCGTCTCCTTTACAAGAAATTCCAGCCACATCCCAACCAGATGCACATTCATTTGCACACAAAAAGTAAGTCACGTTGTACAGATATGTAGGACTACACCTATGAACCAACCTTTCCTGGAACTGTCATGTCGATTACATTTTTGCAGCTACTAAATGCTGCCATGGGATGCTGAAGCGTAATCTGTGTCATGCTCCTACACATGTGCAAAAACTTTCATATGTTAACCGAACGTGCCCTAAAATTGGCAAGGCTTCAGTCTTATGGGATTTGTAACCAGCGTAATGTAATTGATAACATAGAATCTCTGCATAAGTCTGCTGGTTACGCTAATTTTCTCTGACTATTTTCCTTTCACCTTATCACGGCCCTAAAATCTCATGCGAGTGTTGATAACCTATCCCATTATTGTAAGCTTGCTCCTTTATCTCTTTTGCATACATACTATCATTATCCATTGCTTCATGATGACTTCTTTCAGTAACCTCTAGCCATGTATCACATGCCGTACCTCATCTTTTGCTGATTTGTTCATTTCAAAAACGATGAAAAAATGGAACCAGCTGCCTTGAAGCATTGCAATAAAAAGCAACATTTCAATAATTAATGACAAAAATTATAACCAAGTTTCATTTTCATTTTTTTTATATTGTGCTCTATTATTATGTTATTCTGTCATATTGTATTGTATTTACAAATATTTTTTCAATATTTCCAATGTGTTGTGGTTTGGTGTTGTCATTTTCTATATGCTTAAGCAAGTGTTGTTTTGTTTGCAATTTTTTTATGCTTGATGTGTATCTGTTGCATTGTATATATATTTCTTTTTTCCCACTGTCTTATGTAATACATTTTTTTTTTTGAGGGCCTTTAGAGGTTTCTTGAAATAAGTGAATTCTTGCTTTGATGTTGAATTCTTGCTAGTTTGTACGGCATGACGATAGTTATAGTGGGAGTATAAAACGACGACACAGAGACAAGGTGTCCTTCGTGTCCTTCTTGTCTCTGTGGGGTCGTTTTATTCTCGCGCTATAACTATCGTCTTGCTTTGATCATTCATTTCTCATTTTTCGTTTTGTCTCAGGTGATGCCTAAAGCACATTTATAGTGTGTTGAGCTCAGTGCTTTGTTTCATGTGACCATTTTGGCATCGGAAAGTGGTCTTCTAAGCATGAATCAATGTATAGAGATTGTCGAAGTTGAGTGTATATTGTTAAAAATTGATAAAGTTGGATATGTAGTGACAAGTTTGTGTAATTATGTAAGTATGAAACGTTATGTGGTGGATACCTGACTTTGTATTCTATGGTGAATTGTACTTTCATTCAATCACAATGGGGACAGTAATGGAAAGCGTATAAACAGTGCTATTGTGCTCATAAATTACCAATGTCCTGTACCATCTACATAAGTGCCACATCAGTTGACCACGAAAAGCTGTGATGCCACTCGGCTCCTTGCCAACGATTTTAATATCTTACTCCTTATGCTTCATGTGTTAAAATTTGAACATATTCTGTTGCTGTGGAGCATCACATTGAAGTATAATAAGTACATTCAATGTAATGCTGCTTAATGTTATGGCATATAATTAAGACATTTGGCTGTTTAGGCATAGTATTGTAATTGCATCTAAATCGAGCCCTTGTGTATTTGTAGGTTTTACCGTATATTAGGTGGAGAATTTACTTACAGATAGGTGGGAACTGTTGTAAAACGTGTCATGTCATCGCACAGTTACATCTGCACTAACATACAGTTTGAACAGGCAAACATAATTTTGTACTTTATTTACAAGTGCTGCAACATTCTTTTATTACCTGGTACTGTAGTTCACTTGCAGACAATGTAGGTAATATGGTTTTCAATGCTCTTTCTGTTCTCTTTGCATGATCTCTTGTGCAGCATCCCATGAGCAGGACCATTCACTCATGTCCAAAGAAGGTGGACTGTACTCCTGCCGACAGTGCACCTATGTTACCAAAAGCAGAGGAGTCATGCGAAGACACCTTCGCAAACACACCGGCGAACGGCCCTTCCGGTGCCACTTGTGTCCAGCTGCATTCCCTGAACGCAGGCATCTTGATAACCACATTCGTACACACACAGGAGAGCGTCCCTTTTCCTGTGACCAATGCAGTGCATCTTTCTCAACGAAAACTGGCCTCGTGAACCATATGCGCACCCACACAGGAGAGCGTCCTTATTCCTGTGAGCACTGCAGTGCGTCTTTTTCATGTAGCTCGAACCTCAAGTGTCATGTGCGCACCCACACAGGCGAGCGCCCTTTCTCCTGTCACCACTGCAATGCATGTTTTTCAAGGATATCGAGCCTCAAGTACCACGTGCACACCCACACAGGAGAGCGCCCTTATTCCTGTGACCACTGCAGTGCGTCTTTTTCATGTAGAGCGACCCTCAAGGAGCACGTGCGCACTCACACTGGAGAGCGCCCTTTTTCATGTAACTACTGCAATGCATCATTTTCGAGGAAATCCCGCCTGATAAGCCACCTGTCTCGTCATGAAAACAAGAAACCATAAAAAGTGAGTGGCCTGCTTGTTTTCTTTAAGTGGGTAGAGGTGTATCAAGTGGAAGGAGCTTGTTAGTAAGAGACATGTGCACCCATATCAATGGAAGATTCAGCAGATGTGCCATCAAGATGTATTGCAAGTGTGTTCTTGTTCAGGCGTAAGGGCAGCAGAGGATTTTTGGTTAATGTCGACAGGGCAGCTTCATCTGCAGCAGCTGCACAGCCAGGTACATGTGGCTGTTCAACAACGGTGAGGGAGAGCGATGATGCATGAGTCAACGGGAAGGGCGACTTTGAGAGGGTGACAATGAAAAAGTGCGGCCGTAGTCCTCAGGGGTGGTAAATGGAGACCTGGTGCTGATCGGGTACTCATTGCAGGACGGATAATGGTTGTTCGTTGGACGGAATGGGTTACTGTAAGTCGGACACAGGCCTTAAGGTGTGGATAGCCACTGGCTACGATAGTGATGAGCAACATGTCCCACGCGACCACAGCGGAAGCAGATTGGCTTATGATCAGGTGTTCGCCACTTAGACGGGTTTCTGGTTCGAAGGGAGTACAAATAACAGCATGTCGTATCTATGGAAGCTATTGAGGCATCAGTATTGTTCAGGGCGCATACAATGGACAAGAGACCTGGGTTAGCAAATTCCTGGCGGACAACAGCCTAGATCAAGGAGGCAGCTGGCGTTGAGGTTTCGAACATGATCAGTTTGTTAACAGTCGGGTGTGTGGCTTTGAGTTCATGTTGGAGGATGCGCATCATGTCTTCAGTTGTAGACGGCTGACAACAGGGGGCTTCGCTAGATGAAGTTGCAGCTGTTTGGGTAGGCGGTGGAACTGGTGCAAAATGCGTCGTCTCTTTGCCTGCACGAGACAACGGAACTCTTTCATCATGTATGCAGTCAACAGTCATTACATTTGTAAAGACTGGCAGGTTTAACGCATCATTGGCGATACCTTTCAAAACAAGTGAGACCCTGTCAGCCTCGGCTCTTTTGGCATCAACCTTTTGGCACAAGGCTAACACGTCTTGACTGTAGGTCAAGTAAGGCTCGGTGGACGTTTGTGTATGTACGGCCAGTTGTTTTGAGCATTAAGCTATTGCCCAAATGAGTTTCCAAAAAGGTAGCAGAGTTGTGTAAACATTTTCCAGCTTGTGACTTCGTGCTCGTGGCTCTCAAACCAGACGCAACGAGTCTTGTTGAGATAGAATAAGACATTTGCGAGCATGACGGTTGGAGCCCGGCTATACTGCTTGCTGAAATGCTCGTACATACTGAGCCACTTGTCCACATTCATGTTCTCTCCAGGAAGGCTACCGGGATCACGATGTCGCGTTAAGGCAACAGACCGGGCTGCTGTCATCGGAGTTGCAGAGTTAGGTGGCGAGGGCCTGTTTTCACCCAGAGCCATGTTAGTAGACTTATAGAGGTGTCCACTGTGCAGCTCCATCATCAAAAGAGAGCACCCCCACTTCCTTCAATATGCTATGGGGAAATAACAGCAGTCAGTGCGTAATCACAGCACAGCTCACACACAATGTCAACTTCTTCACTTCTCGTCCGAGGTGCATTTCAGGGTATGTCCAACTATGCTCCGTTACCGTGAGCGGAAACCACGTAGGAATATGATACAGTCATCAGCATAGCCTCTCACAGCAGATGTAAGGCCATTTGGAAAATCGTTTATGAAAATCTAAAACTGCTGTGAACCCACAACCAAGCCCCAGGATATAACAGGTGGCACATTTGCAGATGATGGGGCCATGCCATATATAATGACCCATTGTTGGCAGTTTGTCAAACAGTCCTCCGGCCATTATAGGAGCTCTGAAATTCCCAGGAATGATAACTTGAAAACTAAATTATATGGCACTACAAAATAAAGCAAAACAGCTTCACTTTCTGTATCTTTTCTTAAGCATATATTTATGTCATCTATGAATGTAATTGCATTATACATGAAAACTCTGCTCAAAAATCTTGTTGAAATGTTTGTAAGAAATAGTTATTTTAAAACAGTTTTGTAAGGCATGAATAAATGCTGTGCTCAAGCATTTCTCAAAAGATTGGTCTTTACCAACATACTTGTACTTATTTGCAGTCTTTTTGTATTGGTGCCCTGTTTGCCATTTTTCAGTCAAATGGAACATTTCTTTGTTGCAGGGATAAACCATATAGAATAACTAAAAAGTCATAGCTTTCCTTCAAAGGCGAAGCAATAAACGCGATTGCAACGATTTGAAAGGTCACACGCAGAATGGAAAGCAGACCGAAACGTGCCCCGCATTTTTCGTGCAATAATTACGCATGAAACATATTCACAGGTACGGATGCACGTAAATAAGGGTGTCATTTGTTACTTCGTTCAGTGTGAAAAGCAGGCGCTTTTTACAGACGGAGGTTGCATTGATTGCAGTGGCTTTTGTGCGCCTGGTAACTACAGCAGAATCGTTCCACGTAATGTCGGAGGCCCGCCAAGGCGTACGATCCTCCCCTCCTCACCACTGCGAGATAAGGGCATGCGAGGGAGTGTTGCTCCCCTTCTCTAAGCCGGGCAAAGTACGTGTAGGAGATTAGAGCGGGCGCCACTACGCGATGTGGCGACGTGCGCTCATTGCGCCATCTTTCTGGTAATGTCGAAAACACAGCAGCGGTAAGTGGTAGATATAAATGACGCCGTCTGAACAGTGAATAACGTTCTCTCTCCGGGGTGGCTCCGTGGTTAACGCCTCGCTATCACGATGCAGAGGTCCCACGTTCGATTCTACGCGCCGGAGTGTTTTTTTATGGATTTTTTTCTTTCTCGGGTTTTTATATATATAGATACGTATGCATATAAGGTGCATCACATCGATGCCGGCGGCAAAATCCAGCCGAGAGTGTCCATATAATTGCCATCGCAATAATATACACAAAAGTAGTCTTGTATTTTTTTATCATCACAACTTGTCATGCTGGTATCAGCATTGTAAATATTTTTCTCCTTATCGCATATCCAATTTTCTTTTCAGATTATTTTTCACTCACACTTTATTCCATACGCTTCATGTATTGAAGTGATGCTTCTTATGTGTATCATGGTTTAGGTACTACTAGGTACATTCAAGTATGATAATTAGCTTGATGGTCTAGTGCCTAATCTGATGCCACATATAATAATAAATTTGGGTTCACTAAGTATGGTGCGTCTGAATCACAACCTAGTCAGGCCTTTATATATTGGCGGCAGGCTTTTTTTATATGTAAGCATAGTATTTATGCAGAGAATGTTGGGAACTTGTAAAAGGAATGTAGTGTTGTCGGCACATTCTACTGCCACTGCACTAACGCGAGGACCAAGGTTGTACTTCAATTACTGGTGTAGCAGCTGTCGATTGCTTGGTGCTGCAGTCTGATTTCATGTGTAGAGTATAACACGTGGTTTGCATTGCCTAACTGTATTTTCTTGGCTTTTCAGTTTTCCTGTCCTTGGCATTGCTGGAGCAGTACCGTTCACTGAAGACTGCATTCCGACCAGCAGAGCGCCTGTGTGAGCAAGTACAACACACAAGAATTCGTGTTCCCCTGGGCAAGCGTCCCTTTGAGCGCCACATCTGTCCTGCTGCATTCACTCAGAAGTGTGGCCTTTCTTATAAAGCACGTTTTTCTCGGCATTTCATCTTTTTCTTCTTAATTTACTTTCTTCACATTTCAAATCATAACTAGAACTTTCTTGTCTGTTAATTCAATCAATGGGGTGTCGGCCAAACAAAAAGACCTTGAAATTTCTCTTTCTGGCCAGGAGTGGAATTTTAACAACGCAATCTTCCCTATCCTTTGAAATCACATAGTAAGGTCGTGTAAGAGAGTTTTTGGAAGACGCTGGTTTTTTGTATGAAGATGGATTGCATTAATTACAGTTAGTGGTATGTGTTTATACTTTTAGAATTTTTATTTGAGTTTTGCTACTTTACAAAAATTTAGTAGTGCTATTTCTTCTGACTTCCAAAAGATTTCATGCCGGGCACCTCAGTTTTAATACCATAGAACGGTTTGGACTTATCCACGATTCTGGTCGCTACATTGGTCTGTGGGATTTCGCTGGCAAAGCACGGTAACACATTGTCCCAGTGGGTCGGTGCCACGCTTCTTGACTTCGGAAACAGTTCAGGTTGGAGAAGCTAAGTGAAGTTGAGCAAAGTCTCCACTCAGCTTCTTTGCTGCCCAAACGCACATGTGCAGCGGTGCGCTAGAGCATGCGAGGCGACCAAACACGGCTGTGTGGCTCGCTAAGTCCGAACCCACACTTGTGGCCATACTCCTGCTCCAGAGGAAGGTTTTTAAAACAAGCACCAAAATGATTTAAGGTGATCACACACATATACAGTGGGTACTTTTTTTATAGGATCGCTCTAGAAAGTGATGCACTTTTCGCACACTCTGTTCGCTTAGAGTACAAGGTAGAAGGGTGCACCAGCCATCTTTAATGGCTGCTGCAATAGCGTGCATGCCAGTGATCACAACCTCAGTCAAACTTCATAACACCCATCCCCCCCCCCCCCCCCCCGCATTCCTATACTAGTTCCTTCCCGGTCCTTGAAGTAGAGCGGCGAGTTCCTCTACTTGAGTCACAGTCAATGACAGGCTTGGCATGTAGGGTGATATTAGCGCATCCGCCCTCCGTGCAAAGGAGATAGGACAGCTCTTTTTATCTCTGCTTTAGCCGCGTGTGTTGTCCGTGCTCGAGCACTTTTACCCATGTATAAAGCATACGATGTGGGGGGGAGGATGTTATTGATTGGGACAGTACGTATAACACGACAGCAATGACTACTTGCGTAGATAGGGGGGCACATCGAGTTCGTGCCCCCCCCCCCCCTTCTATGAATTTTTTTCCACAGCATATATACTGCGAAATGATAATTTCCCAGGGCGGCCCCCTCATCAGATCAAAGTGACCCCCCCCCCCAGAAAAAGTCCTGCCTACGCGCTTGGCGACAGAAAAAAAAAAAACAGTAATGAAATGTCCGTGTAATTGACAACAAAAATGGCTCTTGCTTTCGAGTGTCTTAGGTGTATGCATAAGGTACTCTGTGTTGTTTTTTTTTTTTTTTTGCTCCGCTTTATAGAGGACACTGTGGGGAGTTTTCGAAGTTTATACAGAACGCCTTATTCACATAAAACACCTCGGCAAACCGAAGTTAGTTCAATCATGTCGTTTCAGCGCAGAGAGTGCCAGAGGAGGTTGGCATTATGATGCAGCTGAATGACATGTTACACCTGGCAGTATAATCAGTTGTGATAGTAAAGAACCTTTCTTTATCCTTGAAGTCATCTGTGCAAGTCTCTAACATTGTACGTCACAGCGTTTTTCTACCATGTCCACTGATAACCAAATAGGTGTATTAAGAATGTTATTTCATGAAGTACAATTTTATTCAACCAGTATACTGTTCATTTGCTATGAAAATAATCACTGAACAAGTTTTTCCAGAATGCTCAGCTGCATAACGTCATTATTTTTGCATCATGAGCTGAAAATAGGGAGTTGCCCCTAAGATGACTGGCTCCATTAGATTGAAATGAATCGAAATACTCACAGCTCTTCACAAGAGCCCCAAAATAATTATTCATGTCCTTGAATGTAAATGCAACTTGTTTCTACTCTAGGTTGTGAAGTTTGCTGCTCCAGATTGCTCCATAACGTAAAAATTTGGCTGCTCCGAAGTGTTCAAAAATAGAAAAATTCTGTTACTCCAAAGAGTTCCAAAATGGAAAATATTGCTACTTCGAAATTGCTCCACATCAGAATACCTCGGCAGTATCACTACATGAGTGTGCCATCACTCCTGTTCAGGGCATGTGTAGTTGTCTGTATGTGCAGGGATTCCAGGTGCAGGCATGGATGCATGCTTTTTTTTTTTTTGCCAGAACATGCGCGCTTGTCCTGTCAGTTTAGTGGCCTGTAGATTCCACATGTTTCGAGAGGGTATATGAGGTCACGCGTTGTTTCCCCCATGTCATATTCGAGTTGTTTAACTCTTTTTTTTGAAATCACGTATCTCATTGATGTACTGGTTGTCACAATCGTGGCAGCCCATAGCATAAAGACTGTGGAAATTTTCACTGGGCATAGGCCTCCACGTTCACTAAAGCGTTCCTTAGCTTCCATGTTGGTACATGCACTAATTTGATGCCTGTTGTTTTTACATATCACACACCTTACTATCTGATTTTCGAACCACAACGTTTCTCACATCGGTAATTTGTGAATGTTTGTCTTGGCCATTATTTCAGCTCGGCTTGAAGGCCTTCTGGTTAGGTTAGGACTGCCATTAGCAGAGGCTTGCCGGGTTGTGCCATGTCTTTTAGTATTACTTTTAATATTATTATTATTGGCAATGCAACGGGAAACGGTAGCTCGCACTTCAAGGGTAGCATTGGGCGAGTTCATCTAAATTTCTCATTTCATTTTCCTGAGATGGTAGTACTAATATATCTGTGATTATTTTTAGAGTTCTGTCTTTAAAATAGTGCGTAAATGAAGGTAACCCGCTGGCATTTGTGATTCATCAATGAAATTAAGGAAGCTGTTGTGACCAAACAGATTCCTTCTTCTCGGGACATATTCAAATGTCGCCACTTTAAACGTTGCCCCCAGTTTTTATTCCATCTGAAGACTTTCGTCGAGCTCCAAGCATCAGAGCCAAGAGAGATAAAGCGTCTTTATGTAGGAGTAGACGAGTGGCGTGGTGTCTCCCCTGCATCTTTTCTAGATACGAATAAAGTTTTATTGTCATCATCAAAATGCATGTGCCCATCACAAGCACAGCTGCATTCTTGCAAAGCTGTCAGTCATTGTCAATGGAAGGGGCACAGAACATGTGAGTAGATTTTGAAAGTATGTATAAGGGAGGTTTGCAAATTGTGGAGATGCAAATCAATAGTAAATGCAAAAATCCAGGTCGCATCAAATCCAATCCACATCATGAATAGTATAGTCAGTAAATACAGCAATCCAGATTGGTCCAATCCAATGCACATCCTAAGAGGCTGGGGCTGTAACCAAGATGGTTAAAGCTATCGTTGCTTGAGTGAGGCGCCCCTCATGTGAAACTGCACGCCGCCATCTTACCCTAGGCAGAAAGCGCGCCTTCCACAACTCTATCCGCTGCGCCCATACAGATGTTCTAGATGTTTTTCGGCGTTGTGGAGATCCGGACGTTGCAATGTACACATCAGGGCTGTACTCGGGCATTTTTTTCCGGGGTTGCTTTTGTGTAGAAAAGCCAACTTTGGCAACTAGTGGTCAGTGTGAAGCCGTGTAAATACTTTAATATCACTCAAAAAGTTAAACCAATAAAAAATTTTTAAGGGTGTCAGAACCCCCTCAACCCCCTTTTAGTATAAGGCCCTTGGATGCCCTGTGCCTTTCTTAAGGCTATGTAAATCAAGCAAGAGGGTGCTCTGGGATAACATTTCAGTTGTGAGTAGCGTATTTGGAGCTTGATTAAAACTTCTCTGTTCTCCGTATTCTTTACCATCAGAGTTTGTGTAGCTAATGATAACGCACTCAAGCCACGATCATCCCAGTGCACCCCTGTTTAGTAAACTATAAATTTTACCGATGGACAGTTTGCGTCAACAGAGAACAGCCATTGCCATTAATAATATTATAAGGTATAACCGTCCTGTTCGTTCGTCCATTCTTTGGTCCTCATCCCGCCCTACGAGGAATACCGCTGCCGGTAATTTTAATTTTCCTCCAACGAACAACGTCTATGGAGAACGGCGCCTGCAGTTCGTCGGTACCAAAATCTGCAATAGATTGCTCCAGGATATAAAATCGGCTGTTAACTTTCCTCTGAAAATAAAAAAAAACACTTCCTTGCAATCCTTAATGTGTCTATGTAACCCCTTTAATAGTAACAAAATCGTTCAAACCTTGTGTATAAGTACCACTACGTCCAGTGAAAGTTTACTGCGTAGTTGTTAATACTTATTGCTTTCTTTTGTTTGAGTATAAAAATTACATGGTTCTGTTATCTTATCCAAGTTCGAGTATCTGAATATATATGTCTGTACAATGCCTAACCTTTTTACTATATCCGCAATGTATAGCACCTTGTATCCTGGTTTAATGCCTTGTTCTATTGTTTTGCTACATGCGCTATTGTTGCCTTGTGCTATCGTTTGGATACTGTGCAATTATGTATCGCATCATTGGACCCTATTCTAGCTTTTGGCTATGGGTTCAAACAGTTCTTTGACCTATCATTTTGGAATTGAAAATAAAATGAAATAAATTAGCAATGAATGCATCAACATTGTGGATGATGGCATGCTTTTACTACCTTATGGCCCCACGGTACATCGAGGCATCCTGATCATTCCAAGCCTTGTTCGTTTTTCTGAAGGGTCTGCTTTTATTACTGCATTAAATCAGACCCCTGAACCTTTATTGTTGCCCTGTGGATCAACAGTCACATGCGCTATTGACCCGCATCTCATTGCAATTGTTACCCTTCCAAGTCAAGAAGACCTACCAGAGCCAAGCACGCCGCCACTCAACTCTCCCACTCTTCTATCGGTGACGATAAGCCCTGATCTGACAGCAGCCCAGAGTCAAGAATTGCTGAATTTATTGAACAGACATCTCTCTTTGTTTGACGTTCATTCTGCTGTCCTTGGTATGACAACTTCTACGATTCACCGAATTCAGACTGACGACTCCCGAATTATTCACCGACGCCCATACCGCGTGTCTCTTGCAGAAAGAAAGATAATCGAGGAAAACATCTCAGACATGCTTAGACGGAATACCATACATCCTTCCTCGACTCCATGGTCTTCGCCAGTTGTTTTGGTGCAAAAGAAAGGCAGAACAGTACGTTTTTACGTTGATTACCGGGCATTGAACAAAATAACGTGCGAAGATGTTTACCCTCTCCCATGAATCGATGACGCACTAGATTCGTTGCATGGCGCTGAGTATTTTTCCAGCCTTGACCTGCGATCTGGCTACTGGCAAATACCAGTGTTCGAATCTGACAAAGAGAAGACGGCTTTTACCACCCCAAGTGGGCTATATGAGTTTCACGTAACGCCTTTCGGACTTTGTAACACGCCTGCTACCTTTGAACGTATTATCGCTAGCGTACTGCGTGACCTCAAGTGAAAAACCTGTTTATGCTATCTTGACGACATCATAGTGTTTTTGTCTACCTTTTCGCAACATCTGCAACGTCTCGAAGAAATCCTAGGTTGCCCTGCAAAAACTGGTTTACAGCTGAATACGAAAAAAATGCACCTTCGCAAGCAAGACGATCAATGTTCTAGGGCACTTAGTGTCAGCAAAGACGGTATTCGACCGGATCCTGAAAAGCTTGCCATCGTCCTTGAGTTTCCCCGTCCGTTGCGTCAAAAAGGCTTGCGCAGTTTCCTCAGCTTGGCATCCTACTTCGGTGCTTCATACGCAATTTTGCAAGGCTTGCCTCTTCGCTCTATCAACTACTCGCAAGTAACACGACATTCGTCTGGTCCGAAGACTGTGAAAAGGCTTTCCTGGCGTTGAAACAAGCCCTGACATCCGACCCTGTACTATGTCACTTCGATCCAGGTGCACCCACCATTCTTCACACTGACGCCAGTGGTCATGGTCTCGGTGCCATTCTACTGCAGCGTGACAACACCGCACGCGAACGTGTCATCGCTTACGCCAGTTGTGCTTTGAGTGCTGCCGAGAAAAATTACACAATAACCGAACAAGAGTGCCTTGCTGTTGTATGGGCGGTACAAAAATTTCGTCCATACCTCCACGGCCGCCACTTCACAGTCGTCACCGACCACAACGCATTGTGCTGGCTTTCGTCGCTAAAGAACTTATCGGGCCGTCTTGGCCGCTGGGTGCTTCGTTTACAAGAGCGCAACTTTGATGTCGTCTACAGGTCTGGTAAGAAGTACCAAGATGCTGATGCTCTCTCTCTCGCTGCCCTCTACCCAACCGTAATAGCCCACCGTCGCCAATTTCCACCGCAGCATTACCATTGCAGGTCTCAGTTGGCTAAGATCCGGCCGCCCTCTTACCCTTGTGTCGCATCAACGCCTTGACCCTTACTGCCGCTCTATAATAGCACGCTTAGAAGGCACACTAACTCCTCCGAATGCACGACTTCGCCGACAACTGAAACAATTGAAGCTTCACGATGGTGTTTTACATCGCTATATTTACCACAGTGAAGGAAACAAATGGGTCCCCATTATACCACGTTGTCTACTACGACAGGTTCTTGAGACATTCCACGATGATCCTGCTGCTGGGCATCTCGGCTATCACAAAACGTACGACAAAATGCGCAGTCGGTTCACCAGGCCTGGCCTCTCATCCGCCATTGCCAAATATGTTTCTTCGTGTGCCTTATGTCAACGGCGGAAACGACCCACTACTGCTCCTTCTGGCTTTCTCCAACCTCTTCCTTGTCCCGCTTTCACATTCAAAGTCGTCGGGATAGACTTGTACGGCCCCCTTCCCGTGACCTCCAATGAAAATCGTTGGATTGTAAGGGCTGTTGCCCAGCTCACTTGTTACGCGGAAACACCCTCACCGCATGATTGTACAGCCACTGAAGTAGCCGATTTTTTTCTGCGTAACATATTTTTGCGCCATGAAGCTCCACGTGTTCTGCTCAGCGACCGCGGCAAGATATTTCTTTCCTCTAGTGTTGCTGAGGTTCTACGCGCCGCCAACACCATCCACAAAACAACTTCTGCTTATTATCCACAAACAAATGGCTTGACGGAACGCTTTCATCGTACCCTCTCAGACATGATTGTCATGTACGTTAACCCTGACCACACGAACTGAGACGCCATTTTGCCATTCGTAACGTTCGCCTACAATATGGCTACGCAACGCACCACCGGCTTTTCTCCCTATTTTCTGGTCCATGGCCGCTCTCCAAGTGTAACTCTGGACGTCTCCTTCCTTTCGACTCCTGCTATCTCAGCAGGCTCTTTATCTGCACAATTTTTGTTTCGCCTCGAGCACTGCCGTCATCCGGCCCGAATCAACACCAGCATCTCTCAGGAAGCTCGCAAGTCTCGCTACGACTCAACTCACCGTGCTGTCACCTTTTTCCCAGGAGACGAAGTTCTTCTGTGGACTCCCGTGCGTGTGCCCGGCTTATCTGAAAAATTTCTCAGTTGTTTTATAGAACCTTATGCGGTGATTGAACAAACGTCCCCCTTTAATTACCGTATCTCACCACTTAACGCTCCCTCCGACCACCGTTGCCATGGGACAGAAATTGCGCATGTTTCTCGACTAAAACTGTATACCCGACGCAATTCCTAATATTCTCTCTTGCGCAGCCAGGAGGCCGCTTCCAGCGTGACGGGGAATCAGTGTGAGTGCAGTCATCGACTCATCTTTATCAAATGGACGTGTCATCATCATTTGTATAATTTCCTCATCTGTAGATATCATCAGTGTGTGACAGCTCGAGCTCGTCTCGAATAAAGCTCTTCCTTATAATATATGCATTTTGTGTTATGTGCATAGTATATGTGTATGTGTGTATATATAAGTGTATAATTGAAATCATGACATTTCAAGATTTCGCGGCACTGTAACGGCTACGAGGACCGGACAATTGCAGATATCTTTCTATATTTCAGTGTAACTACCCTTTTTAATGTACAACTGTCGTCTATTTCTATCTTTCTTAGTCGCCAATCAATGGTTTTAAGGCCGACATGTCGAACAGCTGCCTCATACACAACAAAAAGCGCCCAAACGTGAATTCTAAGAACAAAATAGTATTCACTTTAAACGTCCATTCCCGTATCTAAACAGCCATTCTCGTTGCCTCGGGATGCCGTTGACACCTAGATTAGTGACGGTCTAAGGGGGGAAAAAAGAAAAACAAACACCTTAGCCAGGCCCCGTTTACAATAGAGGCACCGCCACCCAACTACAATGAACGCAATGCTTCTGAAAAAAAGTACACACTGACGACGCCACTCGCATCCCTCAGTGGACCCTGGAACATTCTGGATTTTTTTCCTCCTTTGTTTTTTCATTTCATTTCATTCCTTCTTAGCCGTTTTTCCCTCTAATTTTTCACTCAAAATACTATAAATGGGAGTGCGAACAGAATGTATACCCTCATATATATTTATTCAATGTACATATATATATTTCAATCGGCCAGTTTGTCTTGGTGAAGGTATAAAGTATAACACAACAAGAGTGTTGTTAACAAGGGTAAATATGTTTATTTCCTCATAGATTCGGGAGGGGTCCTCCCTTCGTCAGAGGATACGTAGGCGTTCAAACTTGGTTGCTGCCGCATCACTCTCACCTTGAAAGAGGTTTGCGAGAGTGGGGAAAAAAAAACTGTGAACGCTGAGCACTAAGAAGTGTGGCCGAGCAGAAAACCAGGTTGTGCACATCCAAAAGTCGGTGTAAGTCCACATCTGGTTCTCATCCTTGCTGGCCAGTTCTCGACGTGTGTGGGGCCACCCAAGATTGCCGCCGCGGTGGCGGAAGGGGCCCGCGCCGTCGCGCGTAAGGGAAGAGTGTCCACTTAATGGGTCGGTCGGCTCTTTACCTTTCATCTTCGCTCGTTTCCCTTCATTTGCCTTCAAGTTGTAGGCAAGCGTTAGCACTTCACTTTGTATGTGCACGTGGAGAAAAGACGCTGTACACGTACGAGGCAGTCAGAAAACAAGCATACGGTCTCCAGTTATGAATCTTTGTTGCCCAATTTCCTCCTAGGTTACTTCCCGGAGGCAGGAGAGTCTTCCGGAGTGCTCGTTGATGCCGGCTACTAAAGTTCAGCATTTGAAAATAAAATATGCCTCACGCTGTTCGCGCCTGTCTGAGAAACCGGACTGCGAAAAGGGTTACGCTGATATTTTCAAAACTGTGGTTTGGCAGGTGCAGATGTCTAGACAACGGTAGCTTCAGCAGGGAAGTGGTGTACGTGGTACCGGTGATAACTGAACCACAGTAAAAATGACGTGTCTGTTTGGCCTATATATTCTTGCCCACAGTTGTCGCAATGTAGCATGTATATTGCGTTACTGGAGTGACAATTAAGGCTTTCAGTTATGCAGAATTTGAAAGTTATGCAGAATTCGATTCACGTGTTGTGACCATCTGTGGGCATACCTTGCAGCGAGCTTTTCTGCTGAGATGGCACCCTGATTGAATTTTGGAGGGGTTTGTTTTTGCTCTGACAAGAATGTCCTTCAGGTTTTTATCCCTGCGGTACACCACGTGAGGGGGCTCCGCGAAAATTGAAGTTAGTCGTTTGCTTTGCCTAATTATGTTGAAATGGCTGGAAAGTGCGTTGTCGCCGCCGGACAATAATATTACCGGCAAAATGTAAAAGCAATGTTACCGGCCCATTCTATTCCCCATCGATTCTATTTGCTTCCAAAAATACTATTTGGACTACTTGCTTCCCAAATAGTCCTTTAAAACAAAATAAGAAAGCTTTCAAAAAAAAAAAATGGCAGCCTATTTGTTGGACGCAATATTCTATCTCATAACGTATACAACCGCTCGCTTTGTGTATAATGGCCGTATACACGCGATAAGTAACCATCTCTATTAGGTTTTAAAAAGCAAAATGGACGAGAAATTTATTGGTGTGTCTAATTTGAATTCGAAACCGAACCTAATTGTGCTGGCACGAGATGGCACGGAATGCGTCTTTTTTTTTTTACTTCTTGTTTGTGACTTCATGTGGTAGTGCTCCGTGTGGTAGTGGTAGATGTGCTCAGATTTGGGTGCACTTTAAAGAACACCAGGTGGTCGAAATTTCCGGAGCCCTCGACTACGGCGTCTCTCATAATCATATTGGTGGTTTTGGGACGTTAAACCCCACAAATCAATCAATCCGTGTGGTAGACCAACGCCTCCTCTAGAAAGAATTCTGAGGAATGGCTAGCGCTCCCAGCTGAGTTGGCCTTTTTATTTCTCTATGGTTGGCCTGCCTTCAGTTTTAAACAATACAACTGCTCACCACTATTTCAGAGGCAATGCAAAGTGTTGCATTGTTGCACCGTCCGCCACAAGTGACGCTAGCGACCAAGAACATTTTCAAAATGAAGGGAAAAAAAGGTGCGGAAGCTGTTTTTTTTTTTTTTTTTTTCATGCGGCAGGCATTTTTTCATAGGAGGCGTTGGGTAGACGAACGCGCCACTTTCATTTTGCGAACTCACCTGAGTAGCTTGTGTTCGCCGTCATTTTAGTGCCAATGTGGCTTCGACGCTGCGGAGATTCGTCCGATTCGCTGAGCATACTCGCGAAGGTGTCATCTGAGGCGTCAGTGACGAGTGGATTCGTGGTATGATTGGTACCTTCGCGGAACGTCAAACGCGCACGATGGACGGCACGATGAAACGTGTGTATTAACCGTCAGGCAGCGAACATTCGCAGGTGATGTACTGCCGTTTATTTTCTTTTGTCATGATTCCAAACAAACTTATGCATGTTACTTATTTCTTTCTTCTACAAACTCTTCGGGCCGTTAGAACGTGGTTCGATGTAGTTCGTATTTCGATCCCCGAGAAGTGTAGGCGGGTGATATCGAAAACGTTGGTATGTCATCGCAATTGGGAAGTATGTAATGCATTATTGCAGCACTACCTTATGACGCTTAACTTGGAAACAGTGGCCTGTGTTTTGAACACTGACTGCAGAGCTTGGAATGCACTCGGTCAAAATAACCAGGGGCGCACTTCCACAGCAAGCGTCGCCGTGTGTCTTAGCGTTGCAACCAGCATTGGCTACTTTTGTTGCGATTACTTTTGTCCGTGTTTGTGATCCGCGTTGAGCTGGAGCGTGTGACTCTTCGGTTATTTTTACTGCGGGTCGTCATAACGTCAATAAGGTTGTGACCAGTATGCAATGCCAGTATGCCCACTTGTTAGTCTTGCCTAGAATGATTACTACTCGAGTCATAATGCTACGATGTGCCGTACAGTGCATTAACCGTGGTAACATATGCAAATAACCATGGTTTTATGCAAATGAAGCACACGACATTGCAATTCTTGAAACAGTTTGCTTCTCTTCTTGGTAGGAAGTGCTCAACTTTTACACAGGAACACAAGAAACAAGCGCTTCGCTCATTCGATAATTAAGTGATTTCGCGTCAAAGCTTATGTATCAGCAGGGTTTCTATATTCCTTTTAATTCTCAGTACTGATACTTTCAACAATGACTGTGCAATAAGGATTTGTCCTGGTGCTTACTTAGTGAAAACAATCATATTAAGTGATTCCTTAATATGAAAACACTTTTGCAACTTTGCTAATGGAATGCCACCTCTGCAGTTCATGTGAATACCTGAAACTGTTTCGACAATTTTTCATGAAGACATTGCACCTTTCCCGAGAGTCCTTCAGATCTCTAATAGATGTAATGCTATGCTTAGTGTCAAGGTTGTTATAAGGCATTAAACATGCACATTTCTACCGAACACAGTGTGCCGTTACACAGTAATCTGCTGTGGTAGCTTTAGCTCATTTTTTTTTAAACTTCACTGACATAGCATTCGGCACGTCACATGTCCAACTTATCAAGTTTGCCCTCTTTAGATGTGGAGTATACATGGTGTGCACGATCGACAAAATGGTGGAGCATGACTGCCGCAGTTTATGGCTTTTTGGCCGAGAATCGCACAATACGTGGTTTAGGGCTGATTGCTCATCCATGAAGGCACTCTTTAGTTTTTAGTGAAAGGTGGCTATCTTCATACAGAAGGGCTTTCATCAACTTTTTATTCAAATAAGCTTCACCTATTGCTGCCAAACCACTTGATAATATAATATTTAGAAGGGTTTCAAGATCACTTTGAGCATTTTTGTCTTTCTTGTGGAGACAATTGAAACATGGTACCACGAACACAGGTGGCTCATGTACAGAGATATTCCTTCATTGTTTTAGATGTCTGCATCTTGACTTTCCTGCAAAAGCAGTATGCAAAAGCCAGATGTTGCAGAGGTTAAGCTTTAAGCTAGATTTAATGCAAATGAGTTCTGCAGAAACTTTCAAGGTAGCAGAAGAGTGAAGAAAGGGAAAAGACACAACCACCTGTTTGTGGCATGAAGCCTCTAGGAAGTTCATATGGATTTCATAAAAAGAACACCTTTTTAGTGGCTGAAAAATTCGTCCTGGTTCGGGGATCGAACCCAAAACTGACGCCTTTCCGGGGCAGTCGCTCTACCAATTGAGCGACCCAGGAAGCTAGCATTTGACAGGGCGAACTCATTGGCAGCTCGAAGCGCTTGGAAACAAGTAATGCAATTGAGTTCTGCGGAGACCGGAAAAGTGGTTGAAGAGGCCCTGCGACAGTTTTGGACAGGCTAATGTAGCACCGGAATGCGTGTAGCAATGATTACTGAGATGAATGCATCAAAAATTATGGGCATTGGTGCACAGAAAGTGCAGTTATGAGTCCTCAAAGTTCAAAGCTCGAGCAGACGACAGCATGAAACGTTTTTTGTTTTTTCGCAGTTCACTCGCCTGCTGACGTCAAAGACCGCTTTCAATCACAGCGCGCGTCTCGTAAAGATATGCCGAAATGTCACCTCATAGTGGCTTTCACACAATACCTCGCTACCACTCTTTTTGACGGCGTCGTTAGCATTGTTGCTACGAACTACGTGCGTCGGGTAGCAGATGCTCCTACGGTCATATTAGAGTGTACTAGAACAATGACACTGTGTAATATACACGCATACGTTTTGCGCGGGGTCACTTCTCGGCTTGCTCGCAAGACGCATTCTACGGCAACGCCTGTGCCCACCCCCTGGTGCAGTTTTGGCTCTCTAAAAATGCCGCAGGCGTTTCCACCTTTAATGTCTGGCGTACCATAACCTCATTCGCATGCTCAGTGTTGCCTTCGTTGTTCTGAAAATACATCGTTGAGGAACAGTAGCAAATTCCTTCTGAGAAGTTGTAAAAAAAGGTTTTTGCTGTTTTAGCATTCACACGTATGGCCCAGCTACCACGAAATGAATATGGCGCGCTATTTGTTGCGTCAAGCCAATCAAAAGCGAACAATCTATCGTCACATGACACAACATCACTTCTCATAAAAAAATAGCCGGTGTGTATCACCATAGCATCAAATCAAGGTAGTTTGTCCCGTGAATTAAAGTTTTAACACTGTTGATTTTGGCGTTGCTGTTTGCACAACAATATCAGCGCGTTCCTCATCACCAGAAGAACCGATGAAGAATGCATGCTCAAATAGTTTGCAGGGCCCCTTTAAATGTGTGGAGGATATACGACACCGTAGCAGTGCGTCAGTGATAGCGAAAGATTTAAAGGGGTCCTGCCACAGCGTTCCGAGTTATGAAAAAGTTCCAATATTAGTGCATTCTGCTTCACAAATCATATGTAGCAAAGGTTTCTTAATACAGCAAGTGTGAGAGGGGCTATGGAGATTTCTTGCATGCTTCTAATGCTTTCTCTCTCCTCTTTTACGAGCAAGTGTACTGAAAGCTTCCCCAAGAAGTGGATGGTACGGGGGCAAGAAGATGCGTCTCTTCATCGGCACCTTTTTAACGCGTTAGCGTTAGAAAGCTAGTGTCGCGAAAATTCCGGTGTCTTCACCGTTGGTTGTGAGTGAAAAATCGAGAAAGAAGGAAATAAAATAAAGAATAAAATTTTCGTTCCCATTGAGAATCGAACCCGGGCCGTTTGTGTTGCAAGCAAGTGTCCTACCACAAAGCCAAAATGTTTTTTTTTCTTCTTTATTGCCTTGCATATCATGACTGTTCACAATTTACATATTTACATATTGGTCCAAATTCAAGTGCGTCACAAAATCGCCGACAAAAATCATTGAGGTACTGTCAGCTCTTGCCTGACCTTAATCAATACTTGGGCATTCGTAACAATCGCTCAATGCGCCCAATCCAGTCTGGCACATCCTCTTGGCCTTTCAGCATTTTAAGAAAATGGCACACAGATTCGCAAAAATATTGGCGCACAGCTAGCACTTCTACATCCGCGTTTTCAAAGGCACATCGGGTTTTACATACACTGTGCAGGCCCTGAAGCATGATGAGATCATAAGGTACACCTGCCTCGTTTTTAACCGAAAGAAAACGGATGCCATGTGGACTTAACGGTAATTCTTTTTTCAAGGTTCTTTGCAGTATGTCCCAGAAAAAGACCCCGCTTCAGCAATCTATAAACACGTGTTCAATTGTTTCCGGTTTATTACACAAGTGGCAATTTGTGCGCCATGGCACGAATATTCCCTTATCCTACAACCATGTTTTAACTGGTAAGGTACCAGTATGTAATTTAAAGAAAAAAGTTTTGACCCCTGGCGCTACAAGCATTCTTTTAACACGTTTCAGAACATCGTGTCCTGGGCCTGCACAATATAGCTGACGGTACAATAGTACAGGCAGTAAAACATCGACAAGGTCTTTTTGCAATTTTTTACATGGTACTTCAGCCAGATACTCTAACGAAAATCTCACTGACAAAAAGTGGAAAGACTAAACAACTTCCTTTAAATACCCGTGTATGGGTCCATGCATATTTGATGATGATACGATAAATCCCGGCAGCACTCTAGATAACCTTAGTTGTATAACGATTCTCAAAAAGGGGTCATCAACATCACGCACAAAAAGGAATCGATTGACAAGTTGTCTTATGTACAAATGAAGTAATCCGAGCCCGCCATCTCTAACTTTTCTGAACAGGTTTGTGCGGCTTGATCTTTCCCATACAGAGCTCCATATGAAAATCGCAAATACTCTGTGTATTTTCTGTACACTTATTCTACTGCAGTGCAAAACCTGCATTACGTACCACAGCTTGCTCACCAGAAACAAGTTGCACGTTGTGGCCCGTGTGAATATTGAAATACCCCAACCTTTCCATTTTTCTACATTATTGCTCAATGCCTGTGTTTCTTTTTTCCAATACGGTTCACTGTCGTGACAGAACTCCAGCGGCACTCCTAAATACATCACTGGTGTTTCCTGCCATTTAAAATTTAGAAATACTCTTGGTGTGACGTCCCATTCCCCATGCCAGAAGCCAAGGCAATTATCCCAGTTCACGGCACTACCACTCGCCTCGCAAAAGGTTTTCACGGCATTTACAGCATGCATTATACTCTCATAATTTGTACAGAAAACTGCAATGTCCTCTGCGTATGGAAGGAGGCTAACCTCAGATTCGTGCAATTTAAAGCCGCTTATTACAGTGTTATTGATTACACTTAAACAGAAAGGTTCAATAAAAAATAGCAAAAAGCAGGGGCGATAGTGGGCACCCCTGTCTCACTGACCGCAGCACAGGTATATGCTCACCCGCAGTTTCATTTATTACCAGTCTCGTCGTGCATCCAGTGTAAGCCATGCGCACTCCATCGCTAATCAAACTCCCTACGTTAATGTGCTCAAGTAATGAAAGAAGCAAGTCGTGCGACACGTGATCAAATGCCTTTTCGAGGTCAATTTGAAGCATGGCAACATTGAGATGCATTGCGTCACAACTTTCTAGGATTAATCGTGCTATGTTTATGTTGGTAATTATTTTTCTTCCCTTTATGCCACAAGTTTGGTGGGGCCCAATCAGTTTTGTTATAACTGTCTGGAGTCTTCTGGCCAATATTTTCATCAATATTTTATAGTCAACATTAGTTAGGCTGATTGGTCTATATGCAGTAACACTTCTTAATTTCGCGGGATCTTCTGTTTTAGGTATTAAGACTGTGTGGGCTGACAAAAGCGATGGTGGAAGTTGTTTACATTTAGAAGCCTCGTTAAATACTTCCCTCAAAATAGGTGAAATAACGTGTTTAAATTCCTTGTACACTGCAGCACTCAGGCCATCTGGTCCTGGAGACTTACCATTGTTTAACTTATCAATTGCTGTTTCAACTTCTTGCTCTGTTATAGGCAATTCTAAAATTTCCTTTCTTTCGTCATCAAGTCTTGGCATTAATGAAATGTAATCGCTATTAAAACGATCTGCATATACACTTGTTGGTGTGAATTATCCTTTGTAATATTCGAAAAACGCACCAGATATATCTTCTTTCGTATGGCACCTTGTTCCTTTAAATTCTATTTCTCTTATTTCACTTTTGACCATTGACGAGGTTTTGTTTTTGTTTTGTTGCGTTTTAGAGTTCGTTGAACTCATGGTGAGTACTTCGAAGACACCACTATTCAGGTTTACAGGTTGGGTGGGCTTCCGATACTGTTATTCTGTTTCACTCAAACGTAGGGAGAGGAATTCAGAATAACTAGTGTACTTGTTTTAATTAGGTAAAAGGGTAAATGTGCCTGGTGGGATTTGACGGAATTGTCTGGCGCTCACTAGGTGAGTGGTTGTGTTTCATATGCGTATGTGATGTCTGTTGAGCCAAAATGAAGCAGGTGGTCGCTACTTCATGAAGGACAGTCTTCACCAGACCAGACGTCAGCGCTGATCCCTCTGAACTGTGGCTGCAAACCTCAGCCCATCGAGATCTTCACCCCACCGCGCGGTAGACTGTTACGACCGTAATCATTATTGAAGTTTTTCGGCCTTTGTGAACGGGTCGAAAATATTTCGACGCATTCCAAGCCAGGGTGTGTCGTCAAGACGGGTTGAATTTCTTTCGGCAAAACCTGAACGAGGGGTTCGGGACTGGTTCGCGCAAAGAAAACCCACGAGCCAAGAGAGGTCATTGTGAGCTCTACTCAAGAAAGGCCATTGTGTTTGCTGCGAGCAAGGCTTTTGAGGCAGACAAGGAGGCAGCTGAACCATTTTCGAGGTCACCGAAAATCTGGAAATCTCGGAACCAGCTTGGTATTTGCAGTTCAGGCTGCAAGCTAAAGCCAAATTGGTTGTGGCTGCATCCTGCGAGGACAAGCGGAGCCCCGGGATATGTGCAGCTAAGCCACAGCTTCTAGCAAACAACCAGGAATGGGATGTGGAATGAAGAAAAGGATAATGCACTATCTGCTGCGGCTCTTGCCGGAGCCCGCCTCGGCGACGAGGGATTAAATGACTATTCCTTTCCCTCTTTCTCCATAAGATTGGCTGAATGGGATGGCATATTTTGACGATATGCTGGCCCGCCACTACATTGTCCTATCCAAAGAGTTGGGCAAGTTTACATGTGTACTGGTAGCCAGTTTTTTGAACGTCACCCAGCTGCCAGAAGAATCTTGGAAACCAAAATCATCGGACGTGCACGAAACTTGGTGACGTGTGCGAAAACGTCGGAGCAGTGCTTTGGTGACCATATTTGGGCATCGTGTGGACTGTGCCCTCTCCACATGCATTGTGTGGTGTCTTTCCTCTCCTTCGTGGGTGGAGCACGTAGACCATGGAGTGCCCTATTGGCGGAAGCCGCGGACAATGTGTCCAAGGTTGGCAACGAGGCGCTATATAAGCCAAAGACTTTTGTGTATTTGAAGTTCTACAGTTAAACAGCTCTCATGTGCAGTTCTGATCACTTAATCACCTCCTTTCTAATTCTCGGTTACTAACCAAGTAAATAAATTGTTGCTGTTTTTACGAGCGCCTTATCTGGCTTGTTTGACGATGGGTCCTAGGACGGGGGCCCGCTACCAAACTGAGACCCGCAGGACCCGGAGTCGCAAAAACTAGATGGCAGCGGTGGGATAGCGTCAACCCAGGTCGCAACCATTTGATTCAGTGGAGTGATCGCGTCAACCCAGCTAGCAACGACTCGACGACAGCACTCAGATGCTACAACCCCATCGACTTCGAGAGGCGATTGGACGACAACGGTCGCATGCTCCGAGCTCATCGACTTGAGAGGCAGCCGAACTTCACTTTTAGGATGAACGGGTGTGCGCGCCTGCTCAGGGGTGATAAGGTGTAGAAGGCAAGGCGACGGGTAGGTGTCACCACCGTCTCGTCTTAGCAAAGCGTTGGAAACACTCGCCTTTTTGTGCAAGCGTTGCATGGTCAGCGCAGCGTGATAAGCGGTACGGTCCTTAAAATTACTTATGTATGCCTTTTCTAGTAAAATACGCACATGCAGAATATATACGTGTTGTTATGGTGCCCCAAACATGCGCAATAATTGCTTTTTAATTCGCAATCGCACAAGCATGAACGCGGAATCTTGAGCAACATGGGGTCAACCGTTTCAAAGTAGCCAATGCCGTTGAGAGTGGACAAACAGACATATTAACAGACAGACAGACCAAAATTTTTGCGTCGAAGGTCCCCAAGAAAATCTATTGTCTTTAAAATAAGCTATATATTTTCGGATTTAAAAGACATATTTTCTTGCAAGATGCAACTTTGTTATAAAGCACTCGTGGCTTGCGCAGCGAAACTTTGTGGGCGGCAGCGGTAGCAGTGACACGGATCAACACATCGTGGACTAAGCGCATCCTGTATTCATTACAGAATCCAGTAATGAAGGAACAACCAAGATATCTTTTTATCGAGTGCCGACAGCTGTCACTGCGGTCAAGCCTGGAAGTACAGGCACGTGTGCAGATTGGCGTCGTGGCCAGCCCTTAAAAGCGTCAACCAGAGGCCAGCTACCATCACTTTGTGGGCGGCAGCGGTAGCAGTGACACGGATCAACACATCATGGACTAAGCGCATCCTGTATTCATTACAGGTTTGTGATACAATTTTATTACTCGATACCATAGCATTAATTCCGTTGTCTCACTGCTGCTGCTGCCCCTCAAGCTATTGTACTTGTATGGGTTTCGCCTTCTGGAAGCTTCGTTGCTTTGTCTGCTGTCGCTAGATGCTCATCTTGCGAGGTACAGTTTGAAGAAAAAGATCTAGTTGTGACATGTGCTGAATGTAGCATGGTTTTTCATGTTGGAAAGTGCAGTGGAATCAGTGACCGATCTTTTCGGTCAATGAAAGACTCGTCTAGAAAAACCCAAAAATGCGGTGGCTGCCGGGGTGAGACACTAACTGCGTCTGGCCCATTGCAGGCACAGCTGGCAGAAATCGGCAAGAAGCTGTCGCAAATCTCTGTGCTAGAGACAAAATTAGACAGACTAATGGGCTTGCAGGATACAGTGCGGCACATCGAAACATCTGTTCAGCACTTGTCTGATACCTATGATGAACTAAAAGATACTCTCATTCGGCAAGAGAAGGACATTTCTGATTTGCGTCGCCGAGTCGAAACTGTAGAGAAGTCGCCAGAAGTTACGCAAATTACGGTGTTGAAACGACAAGTGAGCGAATTGGAGCAGTACAGTAGAAGACAGAATATCGAAATTCACGGCATTACTCCTCGCGAGAATGAAAGCCTCTTTGAAGAAGTTAATAGCGCTGTCTTGAAATCCCTGAACTATCTGAGAATGACATTGACGGGCTGCACCACCTCCCGACCAAAGAAGGCAAGCCTCCAGTCGCTATCCTCCGATTTGCATCAAGAGCAGTAAGGGCAAAATGGTTCCCGAAACGAAAGCAACTAATGAACAGGCTTCCGGGAGTGAAATCCTTTGACAATTTGACTGCAGCCAACAAACAACTGCTCTGGATGGTGAAGCAAAAAGCAAGAGAAAACGATTATCAGTTCGTTTGGACTTCAGAGGGCAGAATGTTTGTGTGCAAGCAGCCTGACATGCGCGCAATCAAAATCTCAATCGAGGATGATCTGGCCAAAATTACGTAACACCCCCTGATTAGAAACTCCCTTGATTCTAGTAAACAATGGCTACTCATTTAACTTCTGAGCATTTCAATAGCTTAGTACAAGTTGAGGATTGCTTCCATAAGAAACACGCTTCACTTTTTCACATGAACACAAGAAGCCTCAGAAATAAACATGTCGAAACCGAGGCATATTTATCTCAGTTAGATTGTTGTTTTGATCTTTTAGCTTTCTCTGAAACTTGGTACTCAGATCACGCAGAAGTGCACAATTTTGTCGATTATAAGCATGTTTCTGTTTACCGTTTCCGGGAGGCGTCGTGGGGGTGTGTCCCTTTATGTTCACCAACGTAATCACTTCTACACTCTGAGGGAGTTTACTTGCATGTGCGATGATTTCGAAACGGTTGCTATTGTGTGCCGCAACTTTCTTATAGCTGTTGTTTACCGCCCGCCTCGGGCGGCACTCTCAAACTTTCTTGATTATGTCGAGATGCTACTACATTATGCCAATGCTAATAAATGGAACGTCATTATGGTCGGTGATTTTAATGTAAATCAGTTTACTGATAATCAAGCAAAATTTCAGTTACTTAAAGTTATGCTTGCGAATAACTGCGATAACCTAATTCACCAGGCCACCAGGGTTACTTCACAATGTGATACGCTCATTGACTTGTGCTTTACAAATGTACCAAAGGCTGAAACTTGCTCTGGTGTCCTGGGTTCAGATATCAGTGACCATTTATCCATATTTGCAATTTTTCCAACGCATAATTTTTCCAGTGCAGAAAAGTTCACTACGAGACGCATAAATCAGCGCAGCATCACTTTATTTCAGTCTCTAGTTGTCAGCACAAACTGGGAAGACGTGTACTCCGAGCAAAATCCATCTAGATCATATGAAATATTTGTGTCAAAATTACAGCACGGTTATAATACTGATTTTCCTTTAACAACAATAGTGAGGCACAGAAAGGCCCGGAAGGCATGGATCACGAGCGACCTTTATTATCGTATTAAACAAAAAGAAAAATTATTTGCTAATTTTCTAAAAACACGTGATCTTCAAATATTACAGGAATTCAAGAAGTTTAGAAATAGGTTAAATGTCGACCTAAGGAAGGTCAAACTTGCCTTTTTTGAACGCAAGTTTGAAAGCGTCGCCCAAAACAGTCGTAAGACATGGAAGGTCTTTCGTGAATTGACAAGTACCCTTTCATCAGGAGTACCAGCGGAATTAGAAGTCGATGGCGTGAGGTATTCTGGGGATTCTTTAGCAAACTTGTTAAACAATTATTTTATCAATGTTGGAGCTGCTGAACCCCTCCATACTGTGCACCCAGAACAAAGTTATATGACATACGTGCATTGTGCTGTGAAAGACACTTTATTTATTTGTCCTACTTCAGAAGATGAAATCATGTCTATTCTAGGTTCTCTTGATAACAAATCAGCTGCCGAAGAAGACGGCATAAAAGCTTCACCAGTTAAGGTCGTGGCACATGACATTGCAAAGCCATTAATGCACATTTTTAATGAAATGATATCATCTGGTATCTATCCTGATAGGCTAAAAATTGCTCGTGTGACTTTACTTCATAAAAGCGGCAAGTGTAATGAGTTGGGTAACTATAGACCAATATTTGTACTACCAATATTTGCTAAAGTTGCAGAGAAAGTCTTATGCACGCGATTTAATAAATTTTTGTCAGCGAAAAATGTTATTGTAGAGCAACAGTTCGGATTTCAAAAGGGAAAGTCTACAGAAAAGGCACTTGTACAAATAAAAGATAAAATCATCCAAAATATTGAAAACAGGTTATTTACAGTCGCTATATATCTAGATTTCCAAAAAGCATTCGACTCCATCAAACACGAAATTTTATTCCGTAAACTTGAAGCATACGGCTTTAGAGGTAAAGCACAAAATCTTATCCGTAGTTATTTGCACAATCGACTACAGTACATTTGTCTCCAGGATGCTCAATCTGAAGAAACTGTAATCAAATATGGTGTGCCCCAAGGCTCTGTACTGGGCCCTCTACTATTTATAACATATGTGAATGATATTGTTAATATCCCTTTTACTGGGGAGGTATTAATGTATGCTGACGATACGAGTGTTTTCTTTTCTGGGAATGATTTGAAGGAGCTAGAGGCGATGTCAAACAACTGGTTGAAAGAGCTTAATCTCTGGGTATCTTGTAATAAACTAAAAATAAATGTTAAAAAGACAAAGTTCATGCTTTTCTATCCTAAAAATAAAGAAGTAGATTACATTATGAAACTATACTACGGCGATTCGCAACTAGATCTAGTACACAATCATTTGTTTCTAGGCGTTTCTTTTCAATCAAATTTAAGTTGGTCAATACACGTGAACAATGTAAGGATGAAGGTAGCGAAGTGTATAGGCATGTTGAACCGTTTACGTAACTTTTTAACAACTAACTTAAAGAAGGAATTGTATTTTTCCATAGTACATTCTCATTTTAGTTACTGCTCGTTAGTGTGGGGAACAGGAATTAAGACTGATAATGAAAAGCTTTCTTCTTTACAGAGGAAAGCAGTTAGACTACTTAATTCGGGGTATAATGTAGATGCGTCAGCTCTCATGTTAAAGTACAGAATTCCACAATACTGCCTTGTTTACAAAATAAAATTGTCGATGTACATATATTGCGAAGTATCGGGAGACTGGGGTTCATTTAGCCGTCGCTATTTCAGCAGGAACACTGGCCGCGACCTTCGTAAAACACACATAATTGTGGAAAGAACACGCACAAACTATGGAATGCAAACAATAGACTTCCAAATTATGAAGTTAGGTATGAGCATCCTGCAATAATTGAACTAGCACGATCGTGCACCAACTCAAAAAAATTCAAAATGAAAATTCGGTCCCTCTTTAACACTTAGGATAAATGCACTCTCAGCACGGTAGGGTGAGCTACAGTCTGTCATACTATTTGTATGTATATATTTGTGTATATATATATATATATATATATATATATATATATATATATATATATATATATATATGTTATGTGTGCTCAGCAATGAATACTGTTGTTATAATGGTTATTTCTTTTGTTCCTTTTTTTTGTATGTGTATATTTTATGTATGTATATATGTTTATGTGTGCGCTTTGCAATAATTTATATTGTTTCTATTGCTACTGTCACGCCCAGCGCGAGCAGGACCATGTCAGGGGGCTAACCACCTCCTTTTGTCCTGACCGCGGGCAATGCTTTTTGTACTGTCCGAAAAATGAATAAATGAAAATGAATAAATGAAACGCTCCTTAGGAGCAGCCTGACAATAGAGCGACACGGGTGACGAACGATAGTCCTCGCTGGAGGCCAGTCTGGCTATTCTGAGTGCCCCGCAAACGTGCTGTGACGTTGACAACACTTGATAGACCTCTGCAACGTCCCGAGACGATCACCGGTCTACGTCAAACTACAGAAAATCTCGATTGCTCCAGAATTTTCGGATGAGCATGCACGCTTTCTTTGAAGCTAAATTAAAGAGTGGGCCAGGCAGGAGCGGCGTGAGCACTATGCCTGATCGCCGCTTGTTTTTGCAGTTCGCTTTTTGGTCCGCCGCCCTGCTGCTGTGTTCTGCTGAGCCAAGGATCGTGCCTGACCCATCACCCTGGCCTGCGCATGCGAACTTCGCGGTCCCTCCGGAATCGCCTATCGACGACGTGCCCGGCAGACTGGTGATGCTCGATAGCCCTATCTTGGGCTGTCTGCCTCGCTCACCTTGCCGGAATGCCTGCAGCGACCCCTGGAAGACGACCAACGCCTGCCAAGTGACGTCACACTCGACCCGTTTAAAAGGACTTCATCCCAGCACCTTCTTCAGTGGGCTAGGCAGGAGCGGCGTGAGCACTATGCCTGATCGCCGCTTGTTTTTGCAGGTATGTTACCTCGCAGATGCTGCGTGCTTTAGAAGCGATGATCGTTTTCTGCTGCTCTGTGCCTACCCTTAAAGTGTTGTTTCATGTTATTCGCACATTGTGTTTTGCTTACATCGTCTTATCCTAAGCGGTGACGTTGAACTGAACCCGGGCCCTCTCAAGGAAAACCTTCCCTAAGGTTACTAATAACACAAGTGATTCTGCCACAGGACCATCGAATCGCGCCAAATCAGCCTCTGATGTATCGGTAACCACTTCTTTTCCGGGCGTTTCTGATACAGTTGCGGAAACTCTTTCGCAGATACTGGCTGGTCAAAAGCAAATCGCGCGCGATATCTCTGATATTAAGCAGTCCTTCAACGCCCGTCTTGAGTCTCTTGAAGCGCGTGTGTCAGCACTCGAATCAATGCCGGCGTCTTCCCATGTGAACAGTTTGTCGGAGCCAGATCGTTCCGAGATTTTGCATTTATCACAAACAGTATCAAAACTTGTTTCTAAAAATGACGAACTAGAAAATCGCTCTCGAAGGAACAACATTATCGTCCATGGTTTGCCCGAGGAATCAAAAGAAACGAATGTTTTTTTACTCGCTATCGTTGCGAAATTTATGTCCGAGCATTTGGAAATGGAGTGCCCTCGTACTGAGCGCTGTCACCGTATCGTTACGGCACACAATGGCCTTCCACGTCCAGTCATTCTCAAACTGTTGGATTTCAGAGATAAAATGGATATTCTGAGCAATGCTCGAAAGCTAAAAGGCACTGGTTTTTGCATTGCTAAAGATTATTCTATGCGAGTACGTTTGTTACGTAGGAAACTTTGGGAGGCCACCTCACCTCATCGTAGCAATGGTTCCACAGTTAAAATACGTTTCGACCATGTTTACATTGACGGCATTCGTCATTACTGGGACACTAACCTTAACATGCTAGTAAAAAGTCGGGTTAATGTAAACCGCCCCCCTTCTGTGCCTGCATCCGTTCAGTCTAGTTCTTCGTCGCCTTCCTGAACTGCCCGTAAGCTACCAGATAACCTCACCCTCCTTAATCTAAACGCCAGGAGTATCACTAATAAATTTCCAGACCTTCTTTCTCTTGTCTCCTCGTATTCCCCCCATGTGATTGAAATCACCGAAACATGGTTACACGATGGCATACTTGATTCCGAATTTACCCCACCAGGATTCATCGCAGTCAGGTTTGATCGCTCTAATACGAAAGGTGGTGGTGTTGCTTTGCTACTGCGTTCTGACCTTAAGTTTTTGGTGTTACCTTCTCAAGCTGCTACTGAATCAGTATGGTGCAAACTGCATCTTCCTAAAAAGTCAATTGTAATCGGTGTATTTTATCGCCCTCCCGGGTGTTTGGTTGAAAGCATTCACTCCCTCAGCCATTTCATTCTTGAACATAACTTTTCTGCGGCACATTTTGTTTGCTTGGGTGATTTCAATGCACCTGGGGTTAACTGGTCGGCATTGACCCACAGCGGTCGAGATACCATTATTAACAAAGCACTCCTAAATTTGTCACTCTCTGCGTGGCTTCTCCAGATCGTTACTGGCACCACAAGGTCCAACGCCCTACTGTATTTGGTTTTTCTTAGTGCTCGTGCTGCGCAGAATGGCTTCACTTATGAGATAATCAAAGGAATATCTGACCACAGTGCAGTTGTTGTTAACATTCCTTCTTCATTGCCGAAACCTGGTTCGCTTTTCCCAACTTTCCCCGACTTCAATAACGCTGATGATAATTCTATTATCGAGGAATTGTTCGATAGCTTTGAAGCGTTCAACGAGCTAAGTCTCAGTGGTGACACTAACGCCCTTGTAGATTTCTTCAAGCGGCTTGTTAACTCCTGCATACGGCAGTTTATTCCACTAAAAACAAAAAAGACTAATCCCAGTGTTTCATGGATGAATCGCGACATTCTCCACTTATCACGCCGTGTGAATCGCCTCAGGCGATCTAAACGTAACAATAACCCTGACACTATCACCAAGTTCAATCTCGCGAAAGAAGAACTTCGACGGATGACAAACTCGGCTAGGGATTTTTATTATCGGGTGCAGCTTCAAACTCTGCTTAAAATTAATCCCAAAAAGTTTTGGCGTTCGATCCTTCCTAAATCCACGTTACCGCCTTCATTCACCTCTGATGGCGAAACATTATGTGACGCAGCTGATATACCAAATGCCTTCAATGACTATTTTAGTTCCAATTCTTCTGTTGACAATAACATTGTTCCTCCCTTCCGAAATCGTCTCTCTAATATCTCCATTGGGAATATTACAATTACCGCAGAGGGCATTCTGAACCTTATATTGAATCTAGACGTAAAAAAATGCAGTGGTCCTGATTGCATTCCCAATGCATTTCTACTCCGGTATTCCCAATGGTGTGCTCGCTATTTTGAAATTATTTTTAACACAACGATCCGCACCGGTACCGTTCCCTCGTTCTGGAAAATAGGTAAAGTCCTTCCTCTTTTCAAATCCGGCGATAAGCACTCCTTTTCCAATTATAGACCAATTTCATTAACCTCACTCTTGTAAAATGCTTGAACACGTAACCTTTAAACATATCATGAACTTCCTCGAGTCTAATAACCTTCTGTCCAATTTTCAACATGGGTTTCGACGCGGGTTCAGCACGGTGACGCAACTTATTGCCTTTTCACATGACATTTCCATGAACCTTGACGCAGGATATCAGATTGATGCCATATTTATCGATTTTTCTAAAGCCTTTGACACTGTTATTCATTCAAAACTCTTGCAAAAAAATAAATAAGATCCTCAATAACCCACAATTAGTTCACTGAATTTCTTGCTTTCTTTCGAACCGTTCTCAATTTGTGTGCTTTGATTCCGTTGCTTCTTCCCCGGCCAAAATCACTTCTTGTGTTCCGCAGGGCTCAATCCTCGGGCCTTTGTTATTTTTCCTTTATGTTAATGACCTGCCTGATATTGTTCATTGTAAGATTCGATTGTAAGATGATTGTGTTTTATATCATGTAATCCACTCGCCCAATGATCACATCCTTCTCAACTATTCGTTTGCATCTTTCTGTAACTGGTGCGGTTCCTGGCAAATGATGATTAACTACAAAAAAACGGTGTTCATGTCCTTTACTAATACATTAGTTCTTTCAGATTTCAACTACTCAATTAATGGACTGTCTTTGCTGAGAGTTTACCAATATAAATACCTTGGCGTGCTTTTCACTCCTAACCTGTCCTGGTCTCACCATATTGATTACATTACTTCTAAAGCGCTAAAAAAACTTTGTTGCCTCCGGGGTACACTATCTGCGGCCCCTAGCGATGCAAAACTAACTGTGTACAAGACCCTTATCCACCCCGTGCTCGAATACGCGTCACCTGTATGGAACCCCTACAACCAGTGCGAAATAAAACAAATAGAATCGGTACAGAAAAAGGCCATTAGATTCATCTTCAGGCGTTATGACTGCTTTTTCACCTACGTCAGCATTACCATCTTTGAACCTATCTCTACTTTCATCGCGAAGGAACATTGAATCTCTCAAGTTATTACATTATATAATTTATTCGACGTGCAAACTTTCATAAGATCTCTACTTAACATGTTCCAGACCTTCTTCAACACGCCAATACCATCCTTTGAATATGACACCATTCTATGCCCGTACTAACACGTTTAAATTTAGCTTCTTTCCACGAAATGTTGAACTTTGGAATAACTTATCCGGTGACATATGTTCTTTGCCCTTAAATGAATTCTTGTTCTCCATAAATACCCTTTGACAGTTTGTCTTTTTCCGTTTCACTGTTTACTGTGTTCTCTTCCTTGCCACCATGTCTTCATTATGCCACCTATTGATGCCATGTATTGCCACTTTGTATTTTGCGTTCCTTCGCAAAGTATTACACCATGTTTTGTACCGGCCTGTTACCCACTCCTGCCATAGCCCTTACAGGCTGCGGTATGTAAAAATAAATAATAATAAATAAATAAATAAAATATGTCATGGGCAACGTTCGCCACTAATAATCGGTCAAGATCGAGTGCCCCCGCACGCAGGGCTCTCAAACAACCCAAGTGTATCTAGAGTTTCCAAAATTGGTGTCGGCGGTTCCTTCCAGTTCAACCATGCCAAACAAACACACGCACTCACTACACAGTAGTTTATATGTTTACTTTTTTGCAGACGATACAGATTATTTTATTGAAATTTCATGACAGTAAGGTCCCTGTCGTCATCACGGGTGAACACTATGCAGAGGCGGAAAAACTTTGCTGCACCTAAGGTTAAAATGAACTAAACAGTGAAGACTAAGTAGTGAAGAAAACTTTTGATAATTCTTCGATAGTTCTCTGTATTTTAAGAGCTGTATGACGCCATAAATTGATGCACCCACATTTTAGAAATACAAAGTTCAAGGCACCACGCGAGGCGAAACCGAAACTAAGCTCATTGAGCACGCAGGAAGTTCGTCAGCTCACTTACGTCAGGCCGCAAGTTCTTTGCACTTCTTTCAAGTTGGAGAAAAAGCCTAGTCAGAGGTGCACACTAAACACAGAGAATAAGCTTCAACTCTCACAAGCAAACGAAGCTTTGGGAGGCTTACAAAAACAAGAAACAGTTGATTGGTTGATTGATTTATTTATATTTATTGATTGAAACTTTATTTTGGTCCCGAGAAGACGCAGGCGAGACCCCGCGCCACCCTGCTAATCCCGCGTAGGGACCGTCAAGCTGAGCTTGGCGGCCCGTTAGAAGCAGTATTATTATTATTATTTTTTTTACATCTGCCACTCATGACGCGATGCGCTAGTGAGAATGCATGTTTAGTTCTCAGCAGAATTACAGGAACAGACTTCGCGTAACGGTCAATGACTAAAACGAAATGAAAAAGTTTATAAATAAATGACAAACAATTGGTTGAACGCAGTATTTTGTCTGAGAACGTATGCAAACTCTCGCTTGCCATGCACATGCGATAAGTAAAATAATTTATTGGTTCTTGAAAAATGAAATGCACGAAAAATTTGTCCGTGCGTCTAATCCGAATTCAAAACCGAACCTAATTGTGATGCGAATAGAGTGCCAATAAATGACGCTCAATGCGCGTTTTTTTTTTTTTTTCATTAAAGTTTATGGGTTTTTTTGTTTGTTTATCATGTGGTGGACCACCGCCTCCTAGATTTCTTGTGCCTGCCAAATGAGCGCAAAACGCCGGTCATCAAGAGCGGCGCTCCCTACGTAGGAATAGGAGTGTTTGTACTTGGCCTTTGAGCCAACATTCGCAGGTGATGTACTGCTTCTTATTTCCTTTGTCTCAATTTCAAACTGGTTCATGTTACTTATTTTTTCTTTGACAAGCTCTGTGCAATGTCGTTAGAGATTGGGTTATTACAGGTTCGTAATTCGTACCCCAAGCAATGAGGGCGCGGGTACGATAAACGTTTGTTTACAACGCAATGTTTAAACCGAGAGTAATTCGTACCCCGAGCAATGTGGGCGCAGGTAACAAACCACGTAGCTTAGCGGATGCCCCCCCCCCAAAGAAAAAGCAGCATTAAGACGAGGTCGGTTGTAATGGAACACGATACGCACGTCTCGCGCGCCCTACATCACCGTGCTGATTGTGGCTCGCAGCGGGGATCCACAGGGGATGCGTACACGCGTCAACTTTCTGTGTGCCCCTAACCGACTTTGAGACGGGGACAGTGTGAGCAGTGCAACTCCCTCTGGTCAGTGGACAGTGCCGCTAGCCTATAAAAGTTTGTTTAAAACGCAATCTTTAAACCGAGAGGCGGGATGTACTCGTTGAAGACGCTTGCGCTCTTCCTTGGCTCGCGTCTCGTCGGTGTTACCCGCGCGCTGACTGTATTCTTGAACGCGATCTGTGTTTTGACTCGCACCTCGTAGGTGTTGCTGGTCTTCCACTGCCGACGCTTGCGTTCGGCTTCCCTGAATCGCGCCTCTTCGGCGTTGACGTCACCATTAGCGAATGCGATCGGCTTCGCTAACCCTCGCAACGCCGGTGAGAGCCGGGCCTACAGCCGGCAAAGGTACGCGCACACTAGCGGGAACCATGCCGCGACGGCGTCCCGCCCGTCGGCGCGATCGCGCATGTGGTGCAACAAGAAGGGGCGCGCTGTCCACATTGTCGGTAAAAAGACTTTAATTGTCGGCGCCCATCTCTCTCGGTAGCGATCACTACGTTCTTTGCACTACTCTCCCACTCCCCTCTCTTGCTCGCTTCCATACTCGTCTTACCCAGATAGGGAAGTGGTATCACTTCCGCTTCCTTCGTCTCTCTGCTTCCTCTCCTTCTTCTAACTCAGACTTCTCAGTCTGTACTGAGACCATTTTGGCATCGCTACATCCACACTCCAGTACAGCCGTCTGCTGCACTTTTGGGAGGCCTATCATGCTGTCCACCGCCGATGGCAGGCGCAGAAACATAATCGCCGCCTGCGCCACCATTTGGCCCGGCTCGCGGTGGACATGGAGGAGCACTGCTCCTCTCTTCTACGACTACAGTGGGGTCAAACGTGCGACTGCATGGCTGGCAAACATGAGACCGCATGACCGGCAAATGTGAGACTGCATGGCCGGCAACCTTGGCTTCCGCGACACTTGGTCGCCTCTCGGGGTGCAGCTTGATCCCACTCATACCAAAGCATTCCAGTGCAAGGATGTCTCCCTTCTACTTCACTCCTCTTTACTAACGGATATTGAGTTTCTAGCCGGGATGGGGACCGCTACATCTGCACTGACCCAGCGCTCAATTTCCTGCTTACTCCGGCTCCTCCAACAGCTACCTTGATGCTGAACTTTTTTTGGGAAAGATTCATGCTGCACTACTCAAGCTCTGCACAACCTCAGCTCAGGGGACGGACCACATTACTAACAAGGCTCTCCGCCACCTAGATACCGCCTCCCTCTAATCCCTTACCAACCTTCTCAACAAACATTGGCAGGCTGGTACTCTTCCCCCCTCCTGGACCCATGCACGTGTCCCTTTCATCCCCAAACATGTCAAACCCATTTCCCTCGAGCACCTCCGCCCGATCTCTCTGACATATTGCCTTGGCAAGCTGTTTGAGCATGTCATCGCGGCCTGCCTCCAAACCTACTTGGACGACCATAACCTGTATCCCTACTCCATGTTCGGGTTTCGTCTGCAGTTGTCTAACCAAGATGTCATGCTCCAACCAGCTCTCCAAGGATGTCTTATACCCATCCCACCAAAAACGCACTCGAGCTATCCTGACGCTGGACCTAACCAAAGCATTCGACAATGTACACCACACAGCTATTCTGGACGCTCTCTCCTCCCTTGACATCGGACACCGTGTACATGCTTACATTACTGCTTTCCTCACCTACCGTGCAGCAGAAATTTCATATGGCCCACTTTCTTCTTCTTTTTCTTTAAGCAGCAATGGTACTCCCCAAAGCTGGGTACTGTCCCCTCATCTTTTTAAGATTAACCTCTTCCAACTGGCACGCAAGCTTAGCACAATATCAGCTCTATCTTATGCTTTCTATGCCGATGACATCACTTTTTGGATGACCACCGGCAATCTTGGCGACATGGAGACCATTCTCCAGTCGGGTGTGGATGCGGTGACATCTCACGCCCGAGCTATCGGGTTGAGCTGCTCTGCGACCGAATCGGGGCTTTTGCTCCTCCTGCCTCAGGGAGTGGCTCCCCTGTCTCCTTCTCCACTCACCATCTTCGTTGATGGCACACCACTTCCTCTCGTCTCTACCCTTTGCATCCTTGAACTCTTTCTTCAGTCCAGTGGTAAGCACACTACCCTCATCATTCAACTCAGTAACACTGTACACCAGACCATGCACTTCATACCCCGCATTGCGAACCGCCAACACGGCATGCGCGAACATGACCTCCGCCGCCTGGTTCAGACCTTTGTTCTCAGCCGCTTTGTTTATTCTCTACCATATCGCTTCCTTTCTCGCACCTAGAAAGACAAAGTCAACTGCCTTATTCGTCAGGCGTATAAGTCGGCCCTGTCCCTTTCCACATCTACCTCGACATATCGGCTACTGTCGATGGGTACTGATGAGCTGACGAAGGCCTATCGCACGGCCCAGCTCCTTCGTCTCTCTCGCACACGGCCAGGTCGCGCACTTCTCTCCACCCTTAAACTCTCCCCTCTCTTGTCTCTTCCCATCTCACTGCCCATCCCTTCCCACGTCTCTTTCCCTTCTAGCCATCGATCCCCTCAAAAAATATATACCTCACGAACACCACCCCTCTCGTAGAGCAGCGCGAGCCTTCGCGCTTCGACGCAAGTTCGGACGGTAACCCGACTTGGCTTATGTGTATGCCCCCCCCCCCTCCCCCCCGTATCGCCAATATGCAGCCCACGCCCTCGCAGTCACCGACAACTCCCTCCGATCTTTCATTACCGCCTCCATCTGTACTTCCATCTCTGTCGAGGCTGAAGAGGCAGCTATTGCTCTCGCCATAACACAAACCTCAGCAGAATACATTTTCTCGGACTCCAAACCTGCGGTATACAACTACGCGGTAATACGGGTGGTGCCGCCAGCACGCATCGTGCGGTCTGGCACCATTTCCTCTTGCCCCGTTTATATCATCTGGGTACCCGCTCACGCGCATCATCCAGGCAACGAGGTGGACAATTCTATTGCTTGCGATTTGACTGACCGAGCCAGCCAGCCACCGCCAGGAATGAATGCGCGAGACGCGCTTCTCTTGTACCACGACATCACATTGCACTACCGCCTCTCCCTCCTCACCTTCCCATAACCTTTACGTTTTGCATTCGCCTTATGCAATAAGTATTACTTGTCATATTCTTACTTTTCATGCTATTTCAAGTGCCCCAGGAATTGATTTCGCCATAGTGTTGTAGGTCATAGAATGAAATATGTTATGCAATAACAGAATAAATTTTTAGGCAAATTCATAGCTTTGCTTGATGAGAAAGATTTGACTTGCCTTTGTGGGGATTCGCTGTAAATGCATTAATGAGTTTAGCCTTTTAGCACCTGCATATTAGATATGGTATTGGGAAGGTAAGAGAGACAGGTGTGCAATTGAAGTCGGGTCAATTATGTGTCAAGTTCTCATATTTCCTGCAAGTTTATTAAGGAGTAGTTTACTTTTATTATGTAATCATTTCAAAAGCAGGCTTTAGTATAATGAATTTCCTTACGTAACAAAGCACTCGTCTTTTTATGATGGCATTATCAGAAGCAGTGTATATTTAACAGACGAAAGGAAGTTCTACCCTAGTATAGGCTGGGTCATTCCATGCCAAATGTCCCAGCCATTTTGGCCACGATCTCGAATGTGGTAGAACAAAATATTGTCGATTTATTTCTTGGAAAACAGCTGATTGGCAGAATATTTCAAAGAAGGAAAATTTTTTGGTCACGTGAGAGCAGTCCGAATTTCGCAAAATGTCGGAACAGTGAGACTTGTTAAAGAAGTAATTCTGAGAGTATCATTTGTTGGTTCACTTAAAAAATTGATGTACATAATAATCCAAAGCATTTGTTTGAGGAACTTCAGTCTCGCTAATATTGCTTAAATTTTTCTGCCAGGTACGCCTACGCAAATTTTGCCTATATAATCTATGTTTGAATATTTTTTTCTTGTAATGCCGTACCATCTGTGAATACCCCAGTAATCAACAATTATTACCGAAGGTACTTTTGTCAATAAATGTATTTTCAGACCACTGAAATTCATAAATCTTGAGAGAAAAAATGGCAGGCCTGCACGGAAAGCGTGGCCCAGTCACAGCGTAAGCTGGATGAGTGGCTATTCAAAAACCATTCGTAAACTCTCTTGAGACTACTTCAGGAAGACCTCAATGAAACGAACTTCGCGGGATTGCTGAAATTATTCATGTCATATGAAATTTGTTTTACCAGAAAACATGGAAAATTAGTATGCAAGAAAAGATGTGTGTTGTATAGTTTCTCTCTTTGTGTCTCAGGATTTATCCAGCTCTATAGAACAGTGGCTACGTTGCTCGGCTGCTGACCTGAATGTTGCAGTTTCGATCCCGGCTACGGCGGTCACATATAGACGGAAGCAAAATGGTAGAGGCCTGTGTGCAGTGCGAGTTCAGTGCATGTTGAAGAACAGCAGATGGTAAACATTTATGGAGTCTTCCACTTTGGCGTGTGTCATAATCATCTCATGGTTTCGAGATATTAAACTCCGCATATTTTTATGTGCGTCAGGACTGCAGAAATATAATGAGCAGGCTCTGAGTGACTGACACAAAGATTTTCCGACGCCAGTGATCATACTTGTACCCGTAAGTATAGGTATGTGCGCACGTGTGTAATTACTGAACCTGTTGCATCATGATTTGTGACAGTAAGTAGCCGCTTCAAAATAACAGTCCACTTTTTCGCATGACACCAGGGTTCCGCGATGAAAGTGACTTGAAAAAGCAGGAAAGAAAATTTGAAAACTGCTGACCCGTGTTTTTATCATTTTTGTTATCGTAGTTGTCTTGAAGATGTCCTTCGGGCGACAAACAAACGTGCCCGCACAATCACAAATGTTTAATAGCGTACAGTGCAAGTAGGAGATTTCGAATGTGTGCCCATCCCGAACAGTCATGCATCTTGACATTGTGAAGCCTAGCTTCTTGGCCAAGACCATCCGCTTGTCCTTCCGGTTCCCGTCCAGTCCACCATTCTTAGGATGTCTAATACAAGGAAAGGGCTTGCATCGACATGGCAGGAGCGTGTCAACACAGTATAGTGACGCATTCAAGAAAAAAAAAACTAATGCTGAAGTTTTTTGTAATTTATATGTGAATTGAATACGCATAAAGGTGCATTAAGGCATCCGAGGTTCATGCACGTCATCTCAAAGACTAGGTTGTCCTGCATATGTTCAACTTGCGGTCTTTTCCCATTAGATAATATGGCAGATTCGTTAACTGAGTTGCCCATTGTCATGAATAGGAAACTCCAAAATCTATTGTAATAACTCATGCTTCCATCTGACAATAACTTACGTGCTGTAAATTGAGGTAGGAAGTTGCTCTTAAATTGGATTTTGCGACATTATGTAAATTGCATCTTAATGTGAGCCAAAAGGAAGATTTCCTCAAATTGCTGATTTTTGCTTACATTGTTTACAAAATTCAGTGGTCTGAAAATACTTTCACTCAGAAATATATAACTTGTAGAGTAATTAGTGATTGCTGGGGTATTCATACATAACAGGGCATCAATAAAAGAGAAAAAATGCAAACATAGAATATTCTCAAAAAATTGCTGGAGCCATATATGACAGATTCGAACCATTTATCCAAATGTTTCATTTAAATATGTACACAGACCTTTGTTTTGAAACAAGAAAGGATAGTCTCAATAGCGTTACTTGGACGAAATTATACCAAATTGGGAAGGCTCCCACGTGACCAAAACATTTTTTTTCTCTAGAATGTTCTACCAATACATGGCCTTTGTAAAAGAAGTCAGCACAATTTTTCCATAATGTGTGAAATGGTCACAAACAAGACTGGGACATTTGGCAAGGAATCGTCTTACAACAGTTTCATTGCTTCCTCAAAGGAAGATTCAGGCTAGAGTAGGAAACTTTACATTTCCTGATGCGAGTGTTGAGAATGCTACAGCTTTTTTGGGAAAACAGTTTTAAATAATGTGCCACTTTCTTGGCAGTGGCTAGGGACATGGGAGTCGTGCAGTGTCTCGCATAAGATACAGGGGCAGTTCCTTTTTTCGTATTGCTTAATATGTTTGTATTACTTTTTGTAGTTGTTACGTACACGTCACTTAGGAACTACAAGTACTGTTCTCTATTTTTTCTGTACTTCATTCTCTCCTGGCTTTTTGGGAGCACATTAAAGAACCTCAGGTGGTCGAAATTTCCGGAGCCCTCCACTAAGGCGTCTCTCATAATCACGTGGTGGTTTTGGGACGTTAAAGCCCACACAACCTGGCTTCACGAAATGAAGTATATTAGAATTTTGCAAAATTATTATGGCACGCATACTTCTATTGGACCGATGTGACGCCCTGATGTCATTATATAAATGTTTTGAGAACTGGGAAGCATCTGCTTGAAAAAGGGAAGGAATTGTAATTGCACACAAAACATGGCTATGAGAACAGTTGGCATATTTTGTGTAATCTCGTGCTCTTTGCATAGAATAAGCTGTTCTTGCACCCTCATTTAGCTCATTTTATAAATGTACCGTAATGAATATAAAACTGTGCTAGCTTTCATTGTGCCTTTTTTGCACTTGCAATTCGTATAAGTTGTTTCCAGGGATGGAATGCTACAGATAACTCTTATTGTTCCTTCATTCCTGGTGGAACCAGATACAACAAATACTGCACCCTGCATACTCTTGTAGCTCAAGAATTGACATGTTGAGCTTCCGACAAATTTCCCGTGGTTCATTCTGTCTGTCATTATAGTTGCCCTGAAACTACAACTTTCGGTTGCCTTAAAGGAACAAAATGATTTTACTTGAAATTCACAAATGAAAGGTCACAATCGAAACAACTTGATATCTTTGTGATAATGTGCTTGCCAGACTGTTGCTCTATTTGATTAAAGCAATCAATGTTTGAGAAGTGTTTGAATGAGTGCGCCAATTTCACATACATTACTAGTGATAGTGTTTTGGCCTTTAATTAGCTTGCCTTGAGTTGCTTGGACTTTCAGATGTGTTGAGTTTGTTTAGATGATAAGGTTGTGATGAAACAAAAAGACTCGGGGCATTTTAATTTGTTGGACATGTGTACTTGTGCTGCTCCTTCTCAATGCCAGTAATGATAGCATGTATCCCTAAGTATGTGATTGCATTATATTTTGCAAATGGCTCTTCATTGAAGATGCAGTTGTTCTGGAGGGCTGTATATACTACAAAATGATCGAAACTTCCTGCATCTGAGGAGAAACTATAGGTTATCTTGCTTCGAATGTAGCAGGTCGTTGTACTGAATGTAGTCCACAACGGTGGATCAGTGACTGCAGTGGTCTCCTGGTGACCCAATGGTCACAGCTTCGATTCCGGCCACAGTGGTTGCGATTTGGGGGAGGCAAAGTGGTTGATGCCTGTCTGCTATGTGATGTCAGTGTATGTTGAAGAACGCCACATGGGCGCAATTTTCTGAGCCTTCCACCACGGCGTTTCTCACAATCATGATGTGGTTTTGGGATGTAAAATCCCAGATAATAATTATCATACTAAATCTTACTTCACATCCGTCAACTTTGTTCCTTCTACTCAATGTTCTACAAATTGCACTCCTCTAGCATTCAATCACCATCATTTCTGTAGTTCTGTGTGTACCAGAAGAATGTCATTCATGTTTTAAGTTTGTCGCTGTAATTTTGGGAATCATGAACTTCATTCCTGCGTTTATCATACAATACCTAAGTAGTATTTTGATAGGCATTTAAAATTATTTTTTTTTTTTGCATTAAACTCTGTATGTTATTTCATTTATTCCATCTTGGTGAGATTGGGGCTTACAGGTTTCCAGTGGATGAGCTTCAGGTCAAGGAATATATCACCTTCTTTCATCCCCTCTTTACACAATTGCACAGTAAACTACACTATTAAAAGGAACTGTTGAATGAGCTTTTTTAATATTGTGACCACCTGCAAGTCGATGTGGAAACATTCTTCAACCACAGTACAAGTCACTCATCCACTGGAAAAGAGTTTCAACTGACTGAAAGTTGTGTTGTTAAAATCGTCGTGGCTCCATGAGCTTTAGCACATTCGTGAGCATGTCGCTTTTCCAACTTTAATAGCAAATGATGAGGTTACGAGTCACTATGAATTACAGAGCGTTCGCCCAGATTGTCCAAAAAGGAGAGTACAAACACTCAAAATTTTGGCAGATCTCACAAATGGTGGCAGTTGATTGCATGGGAATCTCAGAGCGAGTTGCTGCACATGTGGCACTTAGAGCCAACTCTGATGACAGGAGTAGACTTGCCTCGCTGTGTAAATTAAGCCAACTAACTATGGCTGCCATGGTTCAGTGTGTCAGTCAGCCTCAGAAACAGCAGTTGCTATGCTGAAGAATTTATAACATTTAGGTATCCATCATTGGATCATTTACAACCCTGTATGTGTTGTTCATCATCACCGTTAACTTTTAGTTTTCAGTATTTGTGCTGATAAATTTTTTCTGTGTGAAAAGGTATGTAACAACACTGAAAACGCATTTCATATGTGGATGGGTAAGATTGACAACGTGGTACGAAAATGTACTCTAATATTACATTTAGTTTCTAGCTAGAGTTTCGCATGTGTGTTCTCCTCAAAGTGCACCAAAAAAGACACTTTTGAAATGTTCTGCAAAATGAAAAAAAAAAAAACTGTCTACATGTTTGATATCTTGGCATCAACTAATGCATATGTTATCAATCCAAATTCAAGTGCTTAATTATATTGCCCTATGTAGAGCTTGTTTTTTCAAGTGTGAAAATAGCTATTAAAAGAGTAGTCACTCAAATACAGTACAAAGAATGTAGTTGATTATAAAATCTTCAACTATGAACTTGAGTTGATGCCAGTGATAAAAGTATGTTTGAGTGTATCGTTTTGTTTGTGCAGGGTTTAACATTTGCCTGTGTGCTTTTGCAGATGTGTCCATCTCTTTACGGAGAAACGAAGAAGTCTCATGCTTTGGATATTGCCAGGAAAGCGTTGCACCAGTGTCCACCCAGAAACCATTCATTTAAGGATTATGTCACAGCTTTATATTCTGTGGACGTGCGATTGTGATGGCGATGTGACTGCTGACTGCAGCTTGGGCTTGGTTGTATCGAAATGAGTGAAATTGGCAATTCACTTTTCTGCACTCTTGTTCAATTGAAATTGGCATGAATGCAATTGCGAACCTACGCAAACCTTCGGCGAAGTGGGGGGGGCCCGTGAACCATCGGAGCTACGGGCGACGCCTTCTCGAAGCATGGCTTCGAACTCTGCCTTGGCTATGCGCGCGCGGTCTGGGGCAAGGCATTGGGTGCGGCAGAAAACCGGGAGCCTTGGAGTGATCCAGATGTAGTGCACGGTGGCGGGCTGCACTTTGCGTTACAGTCAGCTGGGCCGCAGGTCTCCAGCTTGTAGCACTTTTCTAAAGAATTCCAGCGGTACAAAAATGAGAGTTATGAAACAGAAACTAGAACGGAAATGTACAAAATACGAGGTGTACAGCCAACCTTTCAGCGTGGCTGAGCTACTAACATTGCTAAATAGCTGCAGTAATTCCGCACCAGGTTCTGACCATGTTGTGTATAAAATATTTAAAAAACTGACCTCCCAAAACGCGCCAAACCTTACTTTCTCTGTACGATTTTATATGGTTCTCCAGTGAGATCCCTATTTTTTTAGAAAGAGGTTAATGTCATTCGAATTTTGAAAAACGGCAAGGATCTGTACCTCATTGGAAGTTAATGGCCGACCAGACTAACAAGTTGCCATTGTAAGCTTTTTGAAAAGATGATTAACTACGGACTAATATATTTTCTGGAAACAAACGAGTGGACTTATACCAGTGTGGATTTCGTGAGGGTAGATCCACTGCTGACCATTTGCTATGCACCGAGGCACAAATCCACGATGCTTTTGCTCACAAACAATTTTTGCTTGCAGTATTCTTAGAAGAAGGGGCATGACATGACATGGCGCTGTGACATACTGCGAGATCTCCCACACTTAGGTGTGAGACATGCTTACCATAATCAAAATTTATTTCTACAACCGCACTTTTCGTGTCCGGGTGAGTAATGTCACGAACATTTGTCCAGGGGAGTGGAGTTCCGCAAAGTACAGTCTTGAGTTGCTCACGTTTTATTAGAAAAATGAATACTTTACATTCCTACATTGCACTCATTATGTTTCACTGCACATATGTCGACGACATGGAAATTGGTTTTAAGTCCTACAATCGCAATGTGTGAGCGGCAAGTTCAACTTGGTTTGAATAGTCACCGATTGGGCAGACGAGAATGGATTCACCCTTGATCCGATGAAAATCACATCTTTAATTTTCAGGAAACAGAGATCTCCATCCTGATCCAGACATAGACCTGCACAGTCAGCTGTTAACTGTAAAAACTGAACTCACATTTTTAGGCGTAATATTAGACAGGAAACTATCACTCGTAGCACATATAAAATAACTCATGAACATGTGCCTAAGGCTATAAATATACTCCAGCTTCTGTCCCGGACATCAAAGGGCAGTAAATACCTGATGAATATTTATAGAAGTTTTATATGCATACACCTTGAACATGGGATAATCTATCAATCTGCTGCGACAAGCCTCTTGAAAATGCTTCACCCTATCCACCGTTTGGGCATTCGTCTTTCTACGAAGGCTTTTCGAAACATTCTTATGGAAAGCCTGTACGTATGATCAAACAAGTGTTTGCTTCAACTGCAGCAATGATACATTTCTTTTGATAACTGTCTGAAAGTGGACGCAGACAAAATGCACCCATCATGCATCACAATGAATGATATGTCCAGTTTGTGCTATTTGAAAACCATCCCTTATTTCGAAAGCCCTACTCGCTTTGTGTTGGAGGCCTAGCCGAGGAAACAAGTGTGCCACGTGAACACTGTTTGGTGGTTCCTGCAGCATACCTGTCGCCATGGCAGTGGCCGACTATACATTGCGATGTGTCTTTCGTGGAGGTCACGAAGCACGTGCCCATTCCACATATCTGCACATACTTCCTGGAACTGCAACACAAGTACACATCCTTAGTTCTTTACAGACACTTCAAAGTCTTTCTCTTCTGTGTCATACGCAGCGGTCGGTCCATCTTGTTCGGAGGCCAGCATTATGTATCCCGATACAAGCATTTCCACTGCAGAAGCTTTTTCTATATTTGCTACCATTCAACACACTGAACATTTAAAACTACAGAAAGCAGTAAATTACACAGATTATCTAAGTTACACAGTAACTTACACAGATTTTCGTCCCGCCCGTCTGGCTCTCGGCAAGAAGGTAAGGCCGATCTATCCTGGCAGGCTCGCCAAAATTTGTGGGCAACTGTGGGCACAGGTTAGCCAGATGAGGACAGAGGACGTTCGAGGACAACGAGAGACTTTTATATACACGAAGACTGACAAATGGATACACACAACATAAACTCACACATATATACACGCGTTCACGGTCCTACGCGAAAGGGAGTTAATGTTCTTGTTCGTCCACTCACATTCTACTCTTGGGGCGTGAACGTTGCGCTTGACCTTGAGCTCTCTGGTAGTCAGGAGGCGGTGTGCCTTGTGCTTGCGGAGCTCGTACCGAGGCGGAGCCCGGTCTAGAAGATAACCGCCAGGGGCATCCCAGTACGGTGGTCAACGACTGGGCTTGCCTGTACACCACCGAGAACAGCGAACCGCCGACCGCCGCGAACAGACCTGGGACAGCGTCTCGCTCCGAGACCAGAACAGCAGCTGGCCGTGACGAACGTTGCTTCAGACCAATGTGGGGGTGAGGTGGGACGATGCCCAGTCCAGGACGCACCCGAGGACTTCAACGCCGAGACGAGGCCTGGACACGGAGGGTCAGAACGAGCAGCCGGGGCGTGGCCCGAACTTGTCCTTGCGCTCTGCTCTCTGGGGTTAGCCGAGCTGTCCCCGTGGCTCGGGAGCTTTTTCACGTGGTACGCGCACGAGCACGCGCATAGGCGCGCTCTTAGTTTTACCGCGATCACCATCATGATGATTCCCGCGCACCTTGAAATACTAAATCGGCCCCGCACACCAATTTTCTACGTCAAAGCATGATGCACACTCTCCAGGGCAGCGTTTCTTTACCACAATGGTCAACTTACTGTTAGCTTACCGACAGTTCATACCGACTTCATCCTCAGATGTTCACTGGTAAAAAAAATGCTTCTTAAATATATGTCATTTTTTGCGTTTTTTAGATATAATTCTTGCTTTCACATCATATTGTCACATCACATCATAATATCTAAAGGAAATCCATAGCATAATCTCTCCACAGAGGTTGTTGCTGCAGTAGCTACTCTGAGAAGTACCTGCCTCTCGCTTTTGGTTTCAAAGGCATTCAGGAGACACTCGCGCTGCTTTATAATCACTCACTTGCAGAAACCATGGTCATTTGTTATTCATTTCATACCCATACATCACATCGTGTATCACTGTCATAATTTTATAGTTTATGCACACCTCTATACAGCACATGTTTTTAGGCCTCTATACAGCTGTAATACACCCGGTCATCGCAATAATTGGTCATGGCTTACATCACACAAAAGACATGGTGCTCTTCGGCCACCCATGGCCCTTGCGCCACAAAACTCCACTAATCATCATATTGCATGTATTGCTTCGGCCTTGTGCTGAAACTGAAACTTTCTCTTTAAATTCATTTTTTATTTTCAACTTCAACTGCTCTAAATTGAATCACCCTATGTGCAGAACTTGTTTATTTCTTTTTTTTTTTTTCAAAAGTATATATTATTTCACCTGACAAATTACTGAAAAAGTAGTCATTTAGGTATGGCCATAACAGTAATTAAATTATTTCTAACGATCAAGACTGGTTTGTGCTAATAGTAAAAGTATGTTTCAGTGTTCTGCAATATTTGTGCTGGCTTAACAGTGTTCTGTGGACTGTTGCAGATGTGTTTATCTCTTCAATGAAGAAGCAAAGTTGCATACTTTGGATATTGACAGGAATGGAGTGCACCTGCCCCTTCGTAGAAATTATGCGCCATTTTACACTTATGTTGGAGCTTAATGCATTATGAACATGAGAATGTGACGGTGATGTTAAAATGTTTGTGGACTGCTAAGGACTGGTTGCATTGAAACGAGGGAAACTCTCCACGCAGTTTCTGCGTTGTTATTCAAATGAAATTGGGAAGACATTAATTATTCTATTAAGATATATGTTCCGAAAACTATGGTGTAACGAAATCGTGCCTTCCTTACGAAGCACAGCTTCAGTCTAAATAGTTATTAAACCACATCTTTACTCAACTATATGCACAATGAGAAACAGTTTTATGAATAAGTAACTGCAATGTTCCATGCTTGTTATTGGCACTTTGACATTATTCTGCAATATACAAATAATAGTAATATAGCACTAGTGTGGTGTTACCTAATCATTACTTTTCTTTGTAAAACTCTTGTGAGTCTCTCTCTGACTAGTGCTCAACAATATATTCTAATAATATTGACAATCAAACTTTATTTCTTTCACAGTGTCTCATGCTAAGTAATAATCACTTATGTTTGATGAAATGTTTCTATGTTCTTTTTTGCCACCGAATGTTTCATCATTTTTATTATATTGTTCGCTTACGACATCATTGTATATTGTGCCGCCAAAGTGACGAGCAACAACAATTGTTATAATCTGACCAATTAATGGTGTTTATCATTGCCTATCAGGCTAAATCACTGCAAGATTAACCTCGTCTCTTTTACACGAAATTCTAGCCACATCCCAATCACATGTACATTTATTCGCACACAAAAAGTAAGTCACGTCGTACAGATATCTAGGACTACACCTACGAACCAACCTTTCCTGGAACTGTCATGTGGATTACGTTTTTGCAGCTACTAAACGCTGCCATGGGATGCTAAAGCGTAATCTGTGTCATGCTCCTGCACATGTGCAAAAACTTTCATATGTTAGCCGAACGTGCCCTAAAATTGGCAAGGCTTCAGTCATATGGGATTTGGAACCAGTATAATGTAATTGATAACAAAGAATCTCTGCATAAGTCTGCTGCTCATGCTCATTTTATTTGACTATTTTCGTTTCACCTTATCACGGCCCTAAAATCTCGTGCAAGTGTTGATAACCTATCCCATTATTGTAAGCTTGCTCCTTTATCTCTTTTGCATACATACTATCATTATCCATTGCTTCATGATGACTTCTTTCAGTAACCTCTAGCCATGTTTCTATGCCTCGGATCGTCCTCTCAAGATCAAATGCATCACATGCCGTACCTCATCTTTTGCTGATTTGTTCATTCTAAAAACGATGAATGAGTGGAACCAGCTGCCTTGAAGCATTGCAATAGAAAGCAACATTTCAATAAATAATGACAAAAATTTATAACCAAGTGTTATTTACTTTTTTATATTGTGCTTTATTATTATGTTATTCTGTCATATTGTAGTGCATTTACAAATATTTTTCAATATTTCCAATGTGTTGTGTTATTGTGTTGGCTTTTTCATTATGCTTAAGCAAGTGTTGTTTTGTTTGAAACTTTTTTATGCTTGATGTGTATCTTTTGCATTGTATATATATTATCTTTTTCCCACTGCCCTATGTATTATATTTTTTTTGAGGGCCTTTAGAGGTTTCTTGAATTGAGTGAATTCTTGCTTTAATGTTAAATTCTTGCTAGTTTGTACGGCATGACGATAGTTATAGTGCGAGAATAAAACGACGACACAGAGACAAGGTGTCCTTCGTGTCCTTCTTGTCTCTGTGTCGTCGTTTTATTCTCGCGCTATAACTATCGTTTTGCTTTGATCATTCATTTCTCATTTTTCCTTTTGTCTCAGGTGATGTGTAAAGCACATTTATGGTGTGTTGAGCTCAGTGCTTTGTTTCATGTGACCATTTTGGCATCGTAAGGTGGTCTTCTAAGCATGAATCAATGTATAGAGATTGTCGAAGTTGAGTGTATATTGTTAAAAATTGATAAAGTTGGATATGTAGTGAAAAGTCTATGTAATCATGTAAAGGTATGAAACATTATGTGGTGAATACCTCACTTCGTATTTTATGGTGAATTGTACTTTCATTCAAGCACGATGGGGACATGAGAAGCGTATAAACATGCTATTGTGCTCATAAACTACCAATGTCCTGTACCATCTACATAAGTGCCACATCAGTTGCCCATGAAAAGCTGTGATGCCATTCGCTTCTTTGCCAACGATTTTAATATCTTACTCCTTATGCTTCATGTGTTGAAATTTGAACATATTCTGTTGCTGTGCAGCATTAGATTGAAGTATAATAAGTACTTCAATGTAATGCTGCTTAATGTCATGGCATGTAATTAAGATATTTGGCTGTTTAGGCATAGTATTGTAATTGCATATTAATCGAGCCCTTGTGTATTTGCAGGTTTTACCATATATTAAGTGGAGCATTTACTTACAGATAGGTGGGAACCGTTGTAAAACGTGTCATGTCATAGCACAGTTACTGCTGCACTAACATACAGTTTGAATAGGCAAAGATAATTTTGTACTTCATTTATAAGTGCAGCAACATTCTTTTATTACATGGTGCGGTAGTCCACTTGCAGACAATGTAGGTAACATAGTTTTCAATGCCCTTTCTGTTCTCTTTGCATGATATCTTGTGCAGCATCCCATGAGCAGGACCATTCACTCATGTTCGTAGAAGGTGGACTGTACTCCTGCCGACAGTGCACCTATGTTACCAAGAACAGTGGAAACATGCGAAGACACCTTCGCAAACACACCGGCGAGCGGCCCTTCCAGTGCCACTTGTGTCCAGCTGCATTCCCTGAACGCACGCATCTTAAACACCACATTCGTACACACACAGGAGAGCGTCCCTTTACCTGTGACCGATGCAGTGCATCTTTCTCAACGAAAACTGTCCTCAAGTACCATGTGCGCACCCACACTGGAGAGCGCCCTTTTTCCTGTGACCACTGCAATGCATCTTTTTCACGGAAATCGAGCCTCAAGTACCACGTGCGCACCCACACAGGAGAGCGTCCTTTCTCCTGTCACCACTGCAATGCATCTTTTTCATCTAAATCGAACCTCAAGAACCACGTGCGCACCCACACAGGGGAGCGTCCTTTTTCTTGTGACAACTGCAGTGCGTTTTTCTCAACGAAAACAATCCTTGTGAACCATATGCGCACTCACACTGGAGAGCGCCCTTTTGCATGTCACTACTGCAATGCATCATTTTCGAGGAAATCCAACCTCATAAGCCACCTGTCTAGTCATGAAAACAAGAAACCATAAGAAGTGAATGGCCTGCTTGTTTTCTTTAAGAGGGTAGAGGTTTATCATGTGGAAGGAGCTTGTTGGTAAGAGGTGACAGTGGAAGAGTAGTTTGAGGATTAGATTTGAAACTTGCAATTGATAACGGCATGAATTAGTGGGAGGAATGGAGACTGGTAGAAGAGAGTGCGAGACTTAAGAGGCCATCCTGTTGGTACGAATTCATTAGAAACACAGCGCTTAACGAACACAAAATACATCAGGCGGAGTTAGTTTAAAAAAAGAGCCCGCTTTCTTGAGATATGATTCACACCATCATTCAGTACTACTGGGTAAAACTCTCTTCGTGAGAAAAACTGGTAAGCGGCCACACAAACTGGCTTTCGAACTTTGTGCCTCCCAAAGTGTGGGGAAAAAAAATTCAACGCCAGTGAAAGTAGAAACTGCAATTTTTAATTACGTGTCCAATAATATACATATTTAGCTATAGTGGCAGTGCTTTTGCTTTTGTTCACCTTTGATTGTTTTTATTGATGTCATAACTGCATAATAATTAAAGACTACAAGTAATGAATTACAAAACATTTTGTTCGCTAGCCTACTCCCACATTTCTCTTGCGAATTATTCGAATGTCTCATAGCCTGAATGAACCTGAGGACAAGAATGTTTAAATATTTTTACTTGTTTTATTTTGTACATACTCCAAAGCTCATTTTGAGTTTTTGTCAGGAAAGAGAAACAATAAATACATTAATGTCAGTAGTAAAGATAGATATCAGTACTCATTGAAAATACTAGTACAGACTCTTTAGTTGCAGTGTGAGGGTAAAGATCGACATTCATGAATCAAAACACTTACGTATACATCACTGATGCCGTCCTATCATACTTGGTGGTATAACGATACTATCACTCTCATACATATTCAGGAATTACCAAAACAAAGGTTACACATTCTCGTGGAATCTTGGGAAAGCTATGCAGATTTCTTTCTCAACACGGCAGACAACTATGACGCTTTTGGCTGCATTGCTATGTTAACAAAGCTTATCAAAAATAACGCGGCCACTGTAGATCACCATGATGTTTTCTAATCTGGAAGGACAGTTTTCATCACCAAGCTCTTCTGTAATCTCGTTGCAAAAAATTTGATGGATCAATTCTTTCAAAGACACTCTAAAATCAGATATCCGATGAGACAGTTCCAATATCTGGTATATGTTTAATAAGTCCATTTACCAACCTGCCCAGCAATGCATTGTATACATTGAGCTGTTAAGCTCAATGTGTTCAAATTTTCTCAGAAATATTTTCTTTAAAAATGTACGCTATTCAAGAGTGTAATTTTGTTTTGTTTTTTCTTGAAGAGGTGTGTATTAGTGAGAGCTTTTTTGATGCAGCAGAGGTGAAATGTTGGTTAGCCACTGAATGTGCCTATTGGTGCTGTTTTTACCACTTTGATTTAGTACTAGTGCAATAGACCTTTGGCATGCGTAGAACACGACTAGCCTTTCCATGCTTGAGAGTGAAATAGGGACATACTATATATCTGCCCAATCAGCACATTGAATAAGCTTGCTCAATTTCTATTCTACCTATGTCTTGGCCACAACAGCATGTTGTATGGAGGAAGGGATAGACTGTCATGACGAGAGCCACTCTTTCTTACTATCCAAATATGATTCAGTGATCAAATGCTTTAAAGACTACTAATCATGTTGGGGATAGCAACCATAAATACAGGAGAACTTGCTTACTGTCACTGTATATGGTTTTTATCAGATTATGATATCTTGCTTTCTGTCATGTTTATTACACCATTTCGTACAGAGCACTTGGTTCAAAATCCATGAAATATGTTCTTTGTAGGTCAGAAAAGGTATTTAAGCAAAAAAGAAAGAGAATAAAGACATGCAATTTCGAAGGCCACTTGTGAAAGAGGTCCAACATTTCAAAACACTCTTAAGATCATATTCTTTTTGTGCATTAGTGAAGCAAAGCACCTCAAATCAATGGCAGTGCATTCAAAAAACAGCACGCTGCAAAGTTTTCAAAATCTATCCTTTTTTACTAATTCCACCAGGGACACCCAGAGACTAGAGGATGGCTTAATGATGTCCTTCACTAGTATCTTGTTCACCTAGCTCCTGCATGATGCTCCACTAAGAAGCAGACACACTGTAGGGATGGTGATTAACGCATAATTGTGTGTACGCAATGCCGGACAAAGAATGTCTGGCCTAGAGATCTATCACCAAAATTGAAAATGTCCTAGTAGGACCCCGAAAAGATGCTGGAGTGCTTCTACTTGCTCAGGCGGAAGATTAGTGGCGATCATGTCTACAATACAACGGCTGCCGAAATGTTCTGGGAGTGGTGTGTGATGTGTTAGAACAAGGGTATCTAAGGCGAGAGCTTCAATTTGTTAATCTAGCAATTCATGGACAGGTGTGATTCAGGAATGCCTTGTGTAACCACGTAATTCATGAAGCCGAAATTTACGAGTGGTAGGCAAGTTCTCTTAGCTGTGATGTTAGCACCGTGTATAGGACTGCAACACTATGCGCAGAAAGTACGTTGGTAGGTGTACTGTAATAGTCACCGTCGGGCACAGCTGGTGAGCTCAGGAAATTGACGTCACAGTTTTGGAGAGCAGGTGAACAAAGTCACTGCAATAAAATTGGCACGTAAGTCTGACTTGTGGGAGACAAATCTAGGCCTAGTACGGGGTAGCGGGGACATGTTGCAAGGACGGTAAAAGGGACGACCACTTGATGACCGGCTACGATAAGTTGAGCTGAGCACATACCGACGACAGGCACTGTAGCGCCATACGCGAATCGCACGACATTAGTCAAGGGGGGTGTTAGGACGTTCTTCATGCAACGACGAAAATCCGAACTCGTGAAAGAGACATGTGCACCCATATCAATGGAAGCTTCAACAAATGTGCCATCAAGATGTATTGCAAGTGTGTTCCAGTTCAGACGTAAGGGCAGCAGAGGATTTTTAGTTAATGTCGACAGGGCAGCTTCATCTCCAGAAGCTTCGCAGCCAGGTACATGTGGCTGTTCAACAGCGGCGAGGGAGAGCGACAACGCATTAGGGAACGAGAAGGGCGACTTTGAGGTGGTGACGATGGGATAGTGCGGCCGTAATCCTCAGGGGTGGTAAATGCATACTTGGTGCTGATCGGGTACTCATTGCAGGTCGGATAATGGTTGTTCGATGGACGGAATGGGTTACTGCAAGTCGGACACAGGCCAGAAGGTGTAGATAGCCACTTTATTTATTTATTTATTTGACAATACTGCTAACTCCTGGTGGAGTCGCCGCAGAGTGGGGTTACAATAAAAATGAAGACAATACAAAGCAAAGAACCAACACAATTAGTTAAAACAAAACAGGCGCACAATGTGTAATGTACAGGCGCACAATGTAAACAGGCGCACAATGTATAAAGAAAAAACCAGAAACAAAAACGGACACCCATTCAGGCCGAAATATGAGGCGAAAGGCAAGCAATGCATAAGAAAGGAACTCCACACAATCAACCGGCAAGCAATGAATCGAACAATTCCACACTGTTGGCCTCAACGGTGGGTGCATCCAGGGCGTTCCACTCATCGATCGTTCGCGGAAAAAAAGAATACTTAAAAATATTATTAGCCGATTGATATGGAGTGATTGAAAAACAATGTCGCATTCTGGTATCATAACCTGTTGAAAAATGCACATAATTGGATATACTGCCGTTGAGATGACCTTTAACTATTTTAAACATAAAACGTAATCGTGCGATTTTATTCCTCGCCGAAGTATGCTTCAGATTAGCCTTAGCCACTAAGCCTGAGACCGAGACCCTATCGTAGCGATTGAAAATAAATCTTACGGCTTTGTTTTGGACTCTTTCTAGCTTATTAATATTAGATTGTGTAAAGGGGTCCCAAACAATATTAGCGTATTCTAGAATAGGTAAGACAAGTGTTTTAAATGCTATAAGCTTAGTATCACAAGAAGAATGACGAAGGGAGCGTTTTAAGTAATGCAGTTTCGACATTCCTTTGTTAGTGATCTCTGTTATATGATCATTCCAGCGCAGGTCGCTACGAATGTGAAGACCAAGGTACTTGTAGTGCTCGACGCGAGATAGGATGGTACCGTCAATTGTGTAGTCAAATGAGTGTATATGTGTTTTATTTGCGATAGACATGACAACACTTTTCTTAAGATTTACTGACATTTGCCATGTATTGCACCATTGAAAAAGCTGATGAAGTTCCCTGTTCAGTTGCAGTTGATCATTAATAGAGTTAATAACGGAGTAAATTACACAGTCGTCCGCGTACAACCTAATTTTTACATTACAATTGTCAGCAATATCATTGATGTAGAGTAAGAATAATAATGGTCCTAACACCGATCCTTGGGGTACTCCCGAAGAAACCGGAAGCATGGTTGAAGTAGCTTGATTAAACGAGACACACTGTTTTCTAGAAGTTAAGTAAGACTCTATCCAGTTACAAATTGTACTATTCTTTAAGATGTGCGAAACTTTAAGTAGTAGTTTTGGGTGCGACAGTTTATCGAACGCCTTGGTGAAATCCAGAAAAATAGCGTCAATTTGAGTATGATTGTTGATCGCCGAAGCAAAGTCATGAATTACCTCAACTAGTTGCGTGACGGTGGAGAACCCATGCCTGAAACCATGCTGTGCAGGTGATAAAACTGAGTTGGCTTCCAAGAATTTCATAACATGCTTGTAAATTACGTGCTCCAATAGTTTACAGCATGTACAGGTGAGGGCTATTGGTCTGTAATTGGCTATCAGGTGTTTATCGCCTTGCTTATGTAGGGGTTTAACTATCGACGTCTTCCAGTCATCAGGTAAAAGACCAGTGGACAGAGATAAGTTATAAATTAATGTAAGATACTTGGCGCACCATAACGCGTACCGCTTTAAAAACGCATTGGGTATTTCATCTGGACCAGGACTTTTTTTTATATTCAGGTCTAACAATAAATTAAGTACCCCAGATTCTGATACATCTAAATTTTCTATAGGGGGCAGATCACTAAATTTTTTATAAAAAGGGGAGCTTCCATCATCTGTGACAAATACAGATTTGAAGTAATCATTAAATTCACTGGCAATTACAGTAGCATCAGAGGTAGAAGCATTATTTACAATGAAGGTATCACAGTTTGAGATCACCGGTTTTATGAACCTCCAAAAAGAGGCAGGGGACTCTTTTATCATTTTACTCAGCCTAACATTGTAAAAATTATGTTTCTCTTCTCGCATCTTAATTTTAAGTTCTTTAGATACGCTTAAGATTTGATTATGAATATTTGTGTTATGGTGGAGCTTTTTTTTAGCTTTCTTCAAACGCTTAACCTTCCTTTTTAAATGAATAATGTCCCGTGTAATCCAAGGATTGGATACGTTAGTTTTTTTAGTTCTAAGGGGTACAAAAAGTTGTATGCAAGCATGGACCATGTTTCTAAATTTTACCCACAAAGCGTTAACATCACATGTGTGAACACTGCGAAAGAAATCGTCGTAAGATGATTCCAACATTTCCAAAATAGATACATCATCAGCTCTTGCAAAGTCCTGAAAACTTATAACCTTAAAATGTTTCGTCGCCTTTAAAGAAGGAAACTGTACAAGCACCGCATGATGGTCGGAGATGCCATCAACTACATCACACTCAATAGTTCCCGGAATGTTGCTTCGAACAAAAACGAGATCCAGAATGGATTTAGACTCACCGTGAACACGTGTACAATCCTTAACTATTTGTCTTAGATCAAAGCGAAACGCAATGTCGATAAGTTCTTCACCACACACTATATCATTATTAGTAGCTGAAAATGTATTCCAGTCGATTCCCGGCAAATTAAAATCACCGCAAAGAATGAGCTTTGTGTTTTGCGATATAAGGGAAGCTATAAATGCTTTCAGCTCTTCCAGGACTTTTACATCTTCGCCGGGTGGTCTGTAAACTACTCCAATTACTAGGCATTCGTTTTCAAAAAACAATTTGCAGAACATAGCTTCAGCTCCAGGTGGCTCGGACAAGCGTACTACTTTTAAGCCTTTTCGAAACAGAAGTGCCACTCCCCCACCCCTGAAATTCCTATCTCTCCTATGAGCGCAAAACTGAGGGGGCGTGAATTCGCTATCGAAGACACCGTTGTGAAGCCATGTTTCGGTTAAGGCGATTACGTCAGGATCGTGAATTGAAGTTAAGTGCTCTAAATCGAGGCCCTTGCGCACAATACTTCGACAGTTTGCGTTGAGCAGTTTCAACGAAAAGGGAGGGTGCTGGGGTCATTGTTTTGCGTTTCTAGAAACTGCAACCTTATCGTTAGATGCTTCATCCCAGGTATACAGAGTTCCATTGACAGACACCTTGTCGTAGGAAAGTTTAACCCGATCCCCGCGTTCTCTGTGTACACTGGTACAATCCCACAACCTTTTTCTTATGTTCCGTACTTTTTCTGAGTAATCTTCGGTCACATACATACCAGAATTTTTTAGTTTGCCACAGTTCTTTAGAATTGATTGTTTTTCTCTATAATCAAGTAATTTAATAACGATTGGTCTCGTTTTGTTTGGGCGTTTTGATCCAATCCGGTGACATCTTTCCATACCATTTATAGAAAGCTGAAGCTTTTCTTGAAAAAAATCCCTAGAAACACATTCACACAGAGATGACAATGTTTCATCTGCGGGTTCACGAAAACCGTGAATAATAATGTTATTGCGCCTGCTGCGATTTTCGAGATCGTCAACTTTATCAGCAATAGAGGCAATGCTTTTATCTATGCTCTGCATGTGGGATTTCATAGAAGCAAATTGCTCCTGAGCATTGGCAATCGGTATGACCGATGCCTCCAAGGAATCTAGCCTGTCTTTGAGCTGAACTAAGGTGTCCTGTAAAGAAGTCTGCGCCGTGCTATAATCGTTCATACGGCGAATTATTTCCTTTTGGCCTTCAAGAACGTGAAGTAGTAATTCATGATCACTTTCAGAGTCTACTTTTGAGCTGCGCAGTTGGCGTGATACCTTATCATCATTAGGCCCTGGGTTTTGCTCAACGTCACCGCACAGTAATAGCACATCAAAAAAGAAAGAACTTAATGAACATAGTAGACTACAAAATGCACATTTTCGCTTCTGTGGGCAAGGCAGCAGGACAAGAAAAGGATCATTGCTTCGAAAACATTTAGCACCGCTAAGGTAACTGACCTGCACAAGGAAAAAGACGTGCTTGTTCAGCATAGTTGCAGGCACGCTGCCGCCTCGCCCACTGAAGATGCGCAGGGGTGGCGGCGAGTATATAAGTCCTGGGCCGGATGACGTCACGTGAAAGGAGGTGAAGGCATGGCTCGCAAGTGCACACGAGGCGCCTGGTTGTTCGATGAAACTGCAGTAGTTCATGAATGTTGAATTTCCGTGTACTTCGCCAGATAGGGCACGAGAAACGTCGGCTGGGCAGAAATCCTGATCGGATGCCGGCATAGGGCTGGACGAAATGGCGACCAGCATCTGCACAAGGAAAAAGACGTGCTTGTTCAGCATAGTTGCAGGCACGCTGCCGCCTCGCCCACTGAAGATGCGCAGGGGTGGCGGCGAGTATATAAGTCCTGGGCCGGATGACGTCACGTGAAAGGAGGTGAAGGCATGGCTCGCAAGTGCACACGAGGCGCCTGGTTGTTCGATGAAACTGCAGTAGTTCATGAATGTTGAATTTCCGTGTACTTCGCCAGATAGGGCACGAGAAACGTCGGCTGGGCAGAAATCCTGATCGGATGCCGGCATAGGGCTGGACGAAATGGCGACCAGCATCTGCACAAGGAAAAAGACGTGCTTGTTCAGCATAGTTGCAGGCACGCTGCCGCCTCGCCCACTTGCCGCAATAGTAATGAGCGACATGTCCCACGTGACCACAGCGGAAGCAGATTGGCTTATGATCAGCTGTTCGCCACTTAGACGGGTTCCTGGTTCGAAGGGAGTACAAATGGCAGCATGTCGTGCCCATGGAAGCTATTGAGGCATCAGTATTGTTCAGGGCGCATACAGTGGACAAGAGAGCCAGGTTAGCGAATTCCTGGCGGACAACAGCCTGGATCAAGGAAACGGCTGGCGTCGAGGCTTCGAACATGGTCAGTTTGTTAAGAGTCGGGTGTGTGGCTTTGAGTTCATGTCGGAGGATGCGCATTATGTCTTCAGTTGTAGACGGCTGACAAGAAGGGGCTTCGCTAGATGAGGTTGCAGCTGTTTTGGGTAGGCGGTGGAACTGGTGCAAAATGCGTCGTCTCTTTGCCTGCACGAGACAATGGAACTCTTTCATCACGTATGCAATCAACAGTCATTACATTTGTAAATACTAGCAGGTTTAATGCATCAATGGCGATACCTTTCAAAACAAGTGGGACCCTGTCAGCGTCGGCTCTGTTGGCATCGAGCTTTTGGCAAAAGGCTCACACCTTAGAATCTGCGGACTTCTGCAGTGCCATCCCCGCGCCCAAACAAAGACTGACTTACAACCTGTAAAAGCAGCTTTCCGCTTTCCTGTTACAGTGCCACTTTTCTTAAAGTAAGAAAACTCACGGATAAACGAATCAGACATGAAATGCATAGATTGACGCTGCAAGTGTACCTAAATGCTATAATAGCCCCCAAAGGAATGACACTCTCCATCACCCCAGCCATCACAAATCTCGACGAAAGCAGCCAGGCAGCATGGCAAAACGTCCTTCTATAGGTGTCACTCAAGCTAACATTGCAATCAGCCACAGTGGAAAACAAGTAAAGAAACTGACCACCATGACCAACGCCATGCTGCGCGACAATAACCACTTATCAAATGAGGAAATCGCCCTAATAACAGCGTTTGAACCAAATAAATACCAAGAAATCATGAAAACTGCAATTTGGGACCTTAAAAGAGACAATGTTCCGAACCCCACACTACCAGATGTTATCCTATATGACTCCAACACATCCACCCACGAGGCCACTCGCAGCACGAACGAGAACACACCTATCAACACTCGCTGCGATGCTGTGATTGTAAACCTATCAAACACGAGTTCGTCAGCTGACAAAGTAAAACTATTATTTAAAGGACTAAACTTCTGCCCAACTAGAAAATCTTTTCTCGAGTTTCACTTACTCCGAGACCTCTACAACTTCGCTAGAAAATTGCGGCTGTGAGAATATTTCTTAGTAACATTCCAAAGACTTCCCGCCACGAAACAAGCGATTAGACACCAAATAGTCACCAAGACAAGTGACTATAGACAAGTGGCTAGACAATATTACAGGAGTATCACAGACAAAAGGGTAAGCGGGAAAACAGGACGAAATGCGAGAAAAGGAGTATGTTAAACCTAACATCTAGGACTGATATAATATTAACACCCGCTGACAAAGGAGGGGCAATTATAGTTTTAAATACAGCCGACTACCTAGAAAAACCATACCGTGCACTCAACAACCTAAAATTCTACAAACGCCTCCCAGGTGATCCGACAGAGAAATACACGTGTATTGTAGCAACAGCACTGAAGAAGCTGTTGGACGAGACGCTCCCTGGATTTCGTGCCGACCGGTTGTGCGCCCGCGCGCTCCGCGCGCTCGCGACCTTCGGCGTCATCGTAGCTCTGGCCGACTGGGCTGGCCCTACGTCACCTCCTGTCGCCGGCTGTCTTCGGTGACAGCGCAGCTCTGACCTACTGGACCTGCTCTACGCCATCTACAGACGCCGACAACATCTCTCGCAAGTGTACCCCGTCCTCGGACTTTAGTGACCGTTCTTCCATCTTTCCTGTCTCTCCTATCCCCTCAGTTTGTTGTTGCTTCTTCTTCCTCTTTCCTATACCTTTACTTCTACCCTTTTATCCCTCCTTACCCCCATCCCTTTGTGAGCTCTGTGGCGGTGTCGCTCACTGAAGCAGACAATAACGGGGCTCACTTTTCTCTTCCTTTCTCTTAAGAACCACTCCGAAGCTGTTGGACGAAGGAAGAATGACACGCAGTGAGCACAAAATAATGCGACCAGTACACCCTCATCCAGGTCGCTTCTACATACTACCAAAAATTTATAAACCCGGTAACCCAGGCCGACCAATCATTCCAGGTATAGGCACAGTAACCGAGCCCATATCGGGGTACGTAGACAAATTAATAGGCCACATTCCTTGCACTCTCGCGTCGTATGTAAAAGACACCGCACATTTTCTTCGAGATATTGCAGACCTGTGCGTTCCGAAAAACTTATACTTAGCTAATCTTGATGTGTCCTTACTGTATACAAATATTCCCCACGATGATGGCATAGCGGCATTAAAAAACACGTACACACACCATAGATAACCTGACACCCCAGATTTCTCTGCCGTCGCAAGGCTAGTATTAGAACTGAACTCATTTGAGTTCAAGCAAGAGTACTTTAGTCAAGTCAGCGGAACCGCCATGGATACCAAGCTCGCACCAAACTATAATAACATTTTCATGGGAAACCACACAAATCAATCAATCCGTGTGGTAGACCAACGCCTCCTCTAGAAAGATTCCTGAGGAATGGCTCGCGCTCGCAGCGGAGTTGGCCTGCCTTCCCTTTTAAACAAGCTCCGCGCAGTGGCGCTCGCGACCGACACTGTTATCACGGCGACGGGCGGTATCAGCAAGGAGGTTATACTAAATATAACCTCCTTGGGTATCAGCTAAGCGTTCTTCATCTGCGGCCCATAGAGGCGCGTCAGTCGAGAGTTGTTCGAGAGCTGCAACCACAATTTCAGAGGCAATGCAAAGTGTTGCGTTGTTGCACCGTCCGCCACTAGTGACGCTAGCGACCAAGAACGATTTCAAATTGAAGGAGAGAAAGGATGTGGCAGCTGTTTTTTTTTCTCATGCGGCAGGCATCTTTTTAGAGGATGCGTTGGGTAGACGAACGCGCCACTTTCATATTTGCGGACTCACCTGAGTAGCTTGTATTCGCCGTCATTTTAGTGCCAATGTGGCTTCGACGCTGCGGAGATTCGTCCAATTCGCTGAGCATACTCGCGAAGGTGTCATCTGAGGCGTCAGTGACGAGTGGATTCGTGGTATGATTGGTACCTTCGCGGAACGTCAAACGCGCACGATGGACGGCACGATGAAACGTGTGTATTAACCCTCAGGCAGCGAACATTCGTAGGTGATGTACTGCCGTTTATTTTCTTTGTCATGATTCCAAACAAACTTATGCATGTTACCTATTTCTTTCTTTTACAAACTCTTCGGGCCGTTAGAACGTGGTTCGATTTAGTTCGTATTTCGATCCCCGAGAAGTGTAGGCGGGTGATATCGAAAACGTTGGTATGTCATCGCAATTGGGAAGTGTGTAATGCATTATTGCAGCACTACCTTATGACGCTTAACTTGGAAACAGTGGAGTGTGTTTTGAACACCGACTGTAGAGCTTGGAATGCACTCGGTCAGAATAACCAGGGGCGCACTTGCACAGCAAGCGTCGCCGTGTGTATTAGCGCTGCAACCAGCATTGCCTACTTTTGTTGCGATTACTTTTGTCCGTGTTTGTGATCCGCGTTGAACTGGAGCGTGTGACTCTTCGGTTATTTTTACTGCGGGTCGTCATAACGTCAATAAGGTTGTGACCAGTATGCAATGCCAGTATGCCCACTTGTTAGTCTTGCCTAGAATGATTACTACTCGAGTCATAATGCTACGATATGCCGTACAGTGCATTAATCGTGGTAACTTATGCAAATAATCATGGTTTTATGCAAATGAAGCACACGACATTGCAATTCTTGAAACAGTTTACTTCTCTTCTTGGTAGGAAGTGCTCAACTTTTACACAGGAACACAAGAAACAAGCGCTTAGCTCATTCGATAATTAAGTGATTTCGCGTCAAAGCTTATGTATCAGCAGGGTTTCTGTATTCCTTTTAATTCTCAGTACTGATACTTTCAACAATGACTGTGCAATGAGGATTTGTCCTGGTGCTTTACTTAGTGAAAACAATCATATTAAGTGATTGCTTAATACAAAAAAACTTTTGCAACTTTGCTAAGGGAATGCCACCTCTGCAGTTCACGTGAATACCTGAAACTGTTTCGACAATTTTTCAAGAAGACATTGCACCTTTCGTGCGAGTCGTTCAGATCTCTAATAGATTAAATGCTGTGCATAGTGTCAAGGTTGTTATAAGGCATTAAACATGCACATTTCTACCGAACACAGTGTTCCGTTACACAGTAATCTGCTGTGGTAGCATTTTTTTTTAAACTCCACTGACATAGCACTCGCCACGTCACATGTCCAACTGATCAAGTTTGCCCTCTTTAGATGTGGAGTATACAAGGTGTGCACGATCGACAGAATGGTGGAGCATGACTGCCGCAGTTTATGGCTTTTTGGCCGAGAATCGCACAATACGTGGTTTAGTGCTGATTGCTCATCCATGAAGGCACTCTTTAGTTTTTAGTTAAAGGTGGCTATCTTCATACAGAAGGGCTCTCATCAACTTTTTATTCAAATGAGCTTCACCTATTTCAGCCAAGCCACTCGATAATATAATATTTGAAAGGGCTTCAAGATCACTTTGAACATTTTTGTCTTTCTTGTGGAGACAATTGAAACATGGTACCACGAACACAGGTGGCTCATGTACAGAGATATTCCTTCATTGTTTTAGATGTCTGCATCTTGACTTTCCTGCAAAAGCAGTATGCAAAGGCCAGATGTTGCAGAGGTTAAGCTTTAAGCTAGATTTAATGCAAATGAGTTCTGCAGAAACTTTCAAGGTAGCAGAAAAGTGAAGAAAGGGAAAAGACACAACCACCTGTTTGTGGCATGAAGCCTCTAGGAAGTTCATATGGATTTCACAGAAAGAACACCTTCTTTGTGGCTGAAAAATTCGTCCTGGTTCGGGGATCGAACCCAAAACCAATGCCTTTCCGGGGCAGTCGCTCTACCAATTGAGCTACCCAGGAAGCTAGCATTTGACACGGCGAATTCATTGGCAGCTTGAAGCGCTTGGAAACAAGTAATGCAATTGAGTTCTGCGGAGACCGGAAAAGTGGTTGAAGAGGCCCTGCGACAGTTTTGGACAGGCTGATGTAGCACGGGAATGCGTGTAGCAATGCTTACGAAGATGAATGCAACAAAAATTATGGGAATTGGTGCACAGAAAGTGAAGTTAAGAGTCCTGAAAGTTAAAAGCTCGAACAGACGACAGCATGAAACGTTTTTTTTTTTTCGCATTTCACTCGCCTGCTGACGTCAAAGACCGCTTTCAATCACAGCGCGCGTCTCGTAAAGATATACTGAAATGTCACCTTATAGTGGCTTTCACACAATACCTCGCTACCGCTGTTTTTGACGGCGCCCTTAGCATTATTGCTACAAACCACGTGCGTCGGGTAGCCCCGCCGCGGTGGTCTAGTGGCTAAGGTACTCGGCTGCTGACCCGCAGGTCGCGGGTTCAAATCCCGGCTGCGGCGGCTGCATTTCCGATGGAGGCGGAAATGTCGAGGCCCGTGTGCTCAGATTTGGGTGCACGTTAAAGAACCCCAGGTGGTCAAAATTTCCGGAGCCCTCCACTACGGCGTCTCTCATAATCATATGGTGGTTTTGGGACGTTAAATTCCACAAATCAATCAATCAAATCACGTGCGTCGGGTAGCAGATGCTCCTACGGTCACATTAGAGTGTACTAGAACAATGACACTGTGTAAGATACACGCATACTTTTTGCGCGGGGTCACTTCTCGGTTTGCTTGCAAGACACATTCTACGGCAACGCCTGCGCCCACCCCCTGGTGCAGTTTTGGCTCGCTAAAAAGGCCGCAGGTGTTTCCATCTTTAATGTCTGGCGTAACATAACCTCGTTCGCAGACTAAATGTTGCCTTCGTTGTTCTGAAAATACATCGTTGAGGAACAGGGGCGATTTCTTTCTGAGAAATTGTAAAAAGGGTTTTTGCTGTTTTTAGCATTCACACGTATGGCCTAGTTACCACGAAATGAATATGGCGTGCTATTTGTTGCGTCAAGCCAATCAAAAGCGAACAATCTGTCGTCACATGACACAACATCACTTCTCATAATATAAATAGCCGGTGTGTATCGCCGTAGCCTGAAATCAAGGTAGTTTGTCCCATGATATAAAATTTTAACACTGTTGATTTTGGCGTTGCTGTTTGCACAACAATATCAGCGCGTTCCTCATCACCAGAAGAACCGATGAAAAATGCATGCTCAAATAGTTTGCAGGGCCCCTTTAAATGTGTGGAGGATATACGACAGCGTAGCAGTGCGTCAGTGATAGCGAAAGATTTAAAGGGGTCCTGCCACAGGGTTCCGAGTTATGAAAAAGTTCCAATATTTTTTATTTTATTATTTATTTATTTATTTACAGGTTCTGCAGGCCTATACTTAGGCCCAAGCAGGAGGGGCAAAAACAACAAAAAAAAAGTACAATGTCACAGCACTTAATTAGACAACTTATAGTGCACTTGCACAACAGAGTTACGGCACATAAACAGTGATCAGAACACTCATGCGCAGCAGAAGTCAACTAACTACATTACTCGGGCACTGCGAATACACACCATATGGATACATCATTCAGAACTAAACAAAAAAAGTTTCAAGCTGTTTTTCAATATCTTCGGACTGAAAAGCACTTATTGGTAAAGAGTTCCAGTCAGCAATAGTCCTAGGGAAAAAACTATTTTTAAAAGCAGTGGTACGGGCAAAAACTGGCGCCAATGAATATTTATGCTTATGTCTTGTTTTTCTAGAAGATAGAGGTTTCACACAGTTGGGCAGACTTGTTGTAACTTTACCGGAAAGAATTTTGTGTAGGAACGTTAACCGATTAATTTTCCTGCGAGTTTCCAGTGTTTGGATATCATTTAGTTGCATAAGTTGTGTTGGCGAATCATATCTTTTATATTTGCTAAATATAAATCTGACAGCCTTCCGTTGAACTTTTTCAATCAAGGCAATATCTTTTTTACATTGAGGGTCCCAAACAACCGAGGCATATTCAAGTTTTGATCGGATGCAGGTGTTATATGCCAATAATCTAGTCTCCTTCGTTGAGGATTTAAGTCTCCTCTTAAGAAACCACAGTTTCCCAAGTGCAGCCGTGCATATGCTTGTAATGTGGTCTGACCACGTAAGTGACTTTGTCAAAGTGACTCCTAAATATTTGTATTTTTCTACGTCTTTGAGTGGGTTATTGCGGAGAAAATAAGTATAAAGGCTGGGAGTTCGTTTTCTTGTTATTCTCAAGAGAACTGTTTTGTCACTATTAAGTTCCATGCCCCAGTTTTGACACCACTCATCTATACTTGTAAGAGACTGTTGAAGTAATATGTGGTCATTTACACAACATATTTCTTTAAAAACAACACAATCATCCGCGAATAATCTGACGGATATGTCCTTATGTACGACATCAACTAAATCATTAATAAAAATTAAGAATAACAAGGGGCCTAACACACTACCTTGTGGCACACCAGAAGAAACATTTAGCGAAGAAGAAAAACAACCCCTGACCTCAACAAATTGAGTTCTGTTATTTAAGTACATATGAATCCATTTAACGATACCCGAAGGTAGCCCAATATTTTCGAGTTTAAACAAAAGTTTTCCATGAGGCACCTTATCAAACGCTTTGCTAAAATCTAAAAAGAACACATCAGTCTGCCCAGATATATCTAGAACCCGTGCGAATTCATGCACTGTAGACACAAGCTGTGTTTCCGTAGACATATTTTTTCGGAAACCATGTTGATTAGGCGACAAAATATTATTTTCTGATAAAAATGTGTTAATGTAATTTGCAACAACATGCTCTAACATTTTACAGCAGCTACTAGTGATAGAAACAGGACGGTAGTTTGTCAAGGAATAGCGGTTACCCTTTTTAAAGATCGGCACAACACGAGCTTTACGCCAATCGGCTGGTATCTGACCATATTTGAATGATACATTGAAAAGGGCAGTAAGGAAGTCAGTGATTTGTTCAGCATAGCGTCGTAGGAATGAATTACCAATGCCGTCAGGGCCTGACGATTTCTTAGGATTAACCTTAAGTAACATTTGTAAAACACCTTCACGAGTTATCAGAACATCATCCGTGATTATGGGCATCGGGTCTCGCAGTTCATAATACTGTGGTTCGGAAAAGACGCTCTGAAAGTATTTATTAAAATGATCAGCAATTAGTGCCGGATCTGTTATCGTGACCTCATCAACTTGTATTTCAGAAACACCTTCTTTAGTTTGCTTAATATAGCGCCAAAATTTATCAGGATCTGTCCTGATGAATTCAGGTAGTGTGTCGTTAAAAAATTGATGCCTAGCCTTGCTAACACTCTCTAATAATTTTTCTTTAAGATCGGAAAAATGTTGCGTACTAGTCTTGTGTTTTTTTCGTAACCTTTTTATCTTTCTCTTGATCTTTATAATCTCACGGTTTATCCATGGGTTATGTGAACGCCTGCGTATTCTCCTAAGCGGGACAAAGTTCTTTGTACAGAAGTCCACAATACCACGGAAGCGTTGCCAGGCTCTATCAACATCACTAACAGATGTGGGGAGATGTGTTTCTAAATAATCAATTACTGCAACATCATCCGCTCGATTGAAATCTCTTACGACACTTTCCACTGGCGTTTTCACTGATTTACAACGTGCATGCCTGTCCCAAACAAATGATATTAATCTATGGTCAGAAATACCGGTTTCAACTGTGATAGTCGCTTCGGTAAAGAGTTCCGTTGTAAATAGCAGATCAAGTATCGAACTCCCCCTTGTGGGGTGTCCTACCATTTGCTCAAGGCCTAGAGAAAACATTATGTCTAAGAGTGTGTCAGCCGAGGAAGAAGTACCATAATTTATATCATCCCAATTAATGGCTGGCAGATTGAAGTCACCCGTTAAAATAAGATTTTTGCTTCGTAGACGTAGTAGTTCATCGTACAAACCGCTCATAAAAGAATCATCAGCATTAGGACATCGATAAACCGCACAGAGAAAAAATGACATATCAGCAAATGAAAGTTTTAAAAGCAGACTCTCTCTCACTGGAAAACGCTCAGCAATAGTTACATCAATGCCATACTTGATAATGACAGCCACTCCACCGCCCCGATGACCACGATCACATCGAAAAAGTTGGTAGTTCGGCGGAACTATCTCGCTATCGCCAATGGCTTCATGTAACCAAGACTCTGTTATCACACAGACATGAGGATCGTGCGTGAGCAAAATATTTTCCAACTTTTCAATTTTATTTGTTATACTCCGTGCATTGAAGCAAAGCAAACGAAGTTGGTGCTCCCCTAATTGCTAGCTGGGATTCCCTATATTAGTGCATTCTGCTTCACAAATCATATGTAGCAAAGGTTTCTTAATACAGCAGGTGTGAGAGGGGCTATGGAGATTTCTTGCATGCTTCTAATGCTTTCTCTGTCGTCTTTTACGAGCAAGTGCACTGAAAGCTTCCCCAAGAACTGGATGGTACGGGGGCAAGAAGATGCGTCTCTTCATCGGCACCTTTTTAGCGCGTTAGCGTTAGAAAGCTAGTGTCGCGAAAATTCCGGTGTCTTCACCGTTGGTTTTGAGCGAAAAATGGTCCGTGAGTGAAAAATCGAGAAAGAAGGAAATAAAATAAAGAATAAAATTTTCGTTCTCATTGAGAATCGAACCTTGGCTGCTTGTGTTGCAAGCAAGTGTCCTACCACAAAGCCGAAATGTTTTTTTTCTTTATTGCCTTGCATATCATGACTGTTCACAATTTACATATTTACATATTGGTCCAAATTCAAGTGCGTCACAAAATACACCGACAAAAATCATTGAGGTACTGTCAGCTCTTGGCTGACCTTAATCAATACTTGGGCATTCGTAACAATGGCTGAATGCGCCCAATCCAGTCTGGCACATCCTCTTGGCCTTTCAGAATTTCAAGAAAATGGCACACAGATTCGTAAAAATATTGGCGCACAGCTAGCACTTCTACATCCGCGTTTTCAAAGGCACATCGGGTTTTCCATATACTGTGCAGGCCCAGAAGCATTATGAGATCATAAGGTACACCTGCCTCGTTTTTAACCGAAAGAAAACGGATGCCATGTGGACTTAACGGTAATTCTTTTTTCAAGGTTCTTTGCAGTATGTCGCAGAAAAAGTCCCCGCTTCAGCAATCTATAAACACGTGTTCAATTGTTTCCGGTTTATTACACAAGTGACAATTTGTGCGCCATGGCACGAATATTCCCTTATCCTACAACCATGTTTTAACTGGTAAGGTACCAGTATGTAATTTAAAGAAAAAAGTTTTGACCCCTGGCGCTACAAGCATTCTTTTAACACGTTTCAGAACATCCTGTCCTGTGCCTGCACAATATAGCTGACGGTACATTAGTACAGGCCGTAAAACATCGACAAGGTCTTTATGCAATCTTTTACATGGTACTTCAACCAGATACTCTAACGAAAATCTCACTGACAAAAAGTGGAAAGACTAAACAACTTCCTTTAAATACCCTTGTATGGGTCCTTGCATATTTGATGATGATACGATAAATCCCGGCAGCACTCTAGATAGCCTTAGTTGTATAACGATTCTCAAAAAGGGGTCATCAACATCACGCACAAAAAGGAATCGATTGACAAGTTGTCTTATGTAGTAATGAAGTAATCCGAGCCCGCCATCTCTAACTTTTCTGAACAGGTTTGTACGGCTTGATCTTTCCCATACAGAGCTCCATATGAAAATCGCAAATACTCTGTGTATTTTCTGTACACTTATTCTACTGCAGTGCAAAACCTGCATTACGTACCACAGCTTGCTCACCAGAAACAAGTTGCACGTTGTGGCCCGTGCGAATATCGAAATACCCCAACCTTTCCATTTTTCTACATCATTGCTCAATGCCTGTGTTTCTTTTTACCAATACGGTTCACTGTCGTGACAGAACTCCAGCGGCACTCCTAAATATATCACTGGTGTTTCCTGCCATTTGATATTTAGAAATACTCTTTTTGTGACGTACCATTCCCCATGCCAGAAGCCAAGGCACTTATCCCAGTTCACGGCACTACCACTCGCCTGGCAAAAAGTTTTCACGGCATTTACAGCATGCATTATACTCTCATAATTTGTACAGAAAACTGCAATGTCGTCTGCGTATGGAAGGAGGCTAACCTCAGATTCGTGCAATTTAACGCCGCTTATTATAGTGTTATTGATTACACTTAAACAGAAAGGTTCAATAAAAATAGCAAAAAGCAGGGGCGATAGTGGGCACCCCTGTCTCACTGACCGCAGCACAGGTATATGCTCACCCGCAGTTTCATTTATTACCAGTCTCGTCGTGCATCCAGTGTAAGCCATGCGCACTCCGTCGCTAATCAAACTCCCTACGTTAATGTGCGGAAGTAATGAAAGAAGCAAGTTGTGCGACATGTGATCAAATGCCTTTTCGAGGTCAACTTGAAACATGGCAACATTTAGATGCATTGCGTCACAACTTTCTAGGATTAATCTTCTATCTTTATGTCGGTGATTACTTTTTCTTCCCTTTATGCCACAAGTTTGGTGGGGCCCTATCAGTTTTGTCATAACCGTCTGGAGTCTTCTGGCCAATACTTTCATCAATATTGTATAGTCAACATTAGTTAGGCTGATTGGTCTATATGCAGTAACACTTCTTAACTTCGCGGGATCTTCTGTTTTAGGTATTAAGACCGTGCGGGCTGACAAAAACGATGGTGGAAGTTGTTTACATTTAGAAGCCTCGTTAAATACTTCCCTCAAAATAGGTGAAATAACGTGTTTAAATTCCTTGTACACTGCAGCACTCAGGCCATCTGGTCCTGGAGACTTACTATTGTTTAACTTATCAATTGCTTTTTCAACTTCTTGCTCTGTTATAGGCAATTCTAAAATTTCCTTCCTTTCATCATCAAGTCTTGGCATTATTGAAATGTAATCGCTATTAAAACGATCTGCATGTACACTTGTTGGTGTGAATTACCCTTTGTAATATTCGAAAAACGCACCGGATATTGCTTCTTTCGTCTGGCACCTTGTTCCTTTAAATTCTATTTCTCTTATTTCACTTTTGACCATTGACGAGGTTTTGTTGTTGTTTTGTTGCGTTTTAGAGTTCGTTGAACTCATGGTGAGTACATTGAAGACATCACTATTCAGGGTTTCAGGTTGGGTGCGCTTCCGATACTGTTATTCTGTTTCACACAAATGTAGGGAGAGGAATTCAGAATAACTAGTGTACTTGTTTTAATTAGGTAAAAGAGTAAATGTGCCTGGTGGGGTTTGATGGAATTGTCTGGCGCTCACTAGGTGAGTGGTTGTGTTTCATATGCGTATGTGATGTCTGTTGAGCCAAAATGAAGCAGGTGGTCACTACTTCATCAAGGAGAGTCTTCACCAGACCAGACGTCAGCGCTGATCCCTCTGAACTGTGGCTGCAAACCTCAGCCCATCGAGATCTTTACCCCACCGCGCGAAAGACTGTTACGACCGTCATCATTATTGAAGTTTTTCGGCCTTTGTGAATGGGACGAAAATATTTCGACGCATTCCAAGCCAGGGTGTGTCGTCAAGACGGGTTGAATTTCTTTCGGCAAAACCTGAACGAGGGGTTCGGGACTGGTTCGCGCAAAGAAAACCCACAAGCCAAGAGAGGTCATTGTGAGCTCTACTCAAGAAAGGCCAAAGTGTTTGCTGCGAGCAAGGCTTTGGAGGCAGACAAGGAGGCAGCTGAACCATTTTCAACGTCACCGAAAATCTGGAAATCTCGGAACCAGCTTGGTATTTGCAGTTCAGGCTGCAAGCTAGAGCCGAATTGGTTGTGGCTGCATCCTGCGAGGACAAGCGTAGCGCCGGGATATGTGCAGCTAAGCCACAGCTTCTAGCAAACAACCAGGAATGGGATGTGGAATGAAGAAAAGGATAATGCACTATCTGCTGCGGCCCTTGCAGGAGCCCGCCTCAGTGACGAGGGATTAGTTGACTATTCCTTCCCCCCTTTCTTCACAGGATCGGCTGAATAGGGTGGCATATTTTGACGATATGCTGGCCCGCCACTACATTGTACTATCCAAAGAGTCAGGCAAGTTTGACATGTGTACATGTGCAAAAACGTAGGTGAAGTGCTTTGGTGACCATATTTGGGCATCGTGTGGACTGTGCCCTCTCCACATGCACTGTGTGGTGTCTTTCCTCTCCTTCGTGGGTGGAGCACCTAGACCATGGTGTGCCTTATTGGCGGAAGCCGCGAACAATGTGCCAAGGGTTGGCAACGAGGCGCTATATAAGCCGAAGACTTTTGTGTATTTGAAGTTCTACAGTTAAACAGCTCTCATGTGCAGTTCTGATCACTTAATCACCTCCTTTCTGATTCTCGGTTACTAACCAAGTAAATAAATTGTTGCTGTTTTTACGAGCGCCTTATCTGACTTGTTTCACGATGGGTCCTAGGACGGGGGCCCGCTACCAAACTGAGACCCGCAGGACCCGGAGTCGCAAAAACTAGATGGCAGCGGTGGGATAGCGTCAACCCAGGTCGCAACCATTGGATTCAGCGGAGTGATGGCGTCAACCCAGGTTGCAACGACTCGACGACAGCAGTCAGATGCTACAACCCCATCGACTTCGAGAGGCGATTGGACAACGACGGTCGGATGCTCCGAGCTCATCGACTTGAGAGGCAGCCGAACGGCACTTCTAGGATGAACGGGTGTGCGCGCCCGTCTCAGAGGTGATAAGGTGTAGAACGCAAGGCGATGGGTAGGTGTCACCACCGTCTCGTCTTAGCAAAGCGTTGGAAACACTCGCCTTTCCGTGCAAGCGTTGCATGGTCAGCGCAGCGTGATAAGCGGTACGGTCCTTAAAATTACTTATGTATGTTTTTTCTAGTAAAATACGCACATGCAGAATATATACGTGTTGTTATGGTGCCCCAAACATGCGCAATAATTGCTTTTTAATTCGCAATCGCCAAGCATGAATGCGGAATCTTGAGCAACATGGGGTCAACCGTTTCAAAGTAGCCAATGCCGTTGAGAGTGGACAAACAGACATATTAACAGACAGACAGACCAAAATTTTTGCGTCGAAGGTCCCCAAGAAAAACTATCGTCTTTAAAATAAGCTATATATTTTCGGATTTAAAAGACATATTTTCTTGCAAGATGCAACTTTGTTATAAAGCACTCGTGGCTTGCGCAGCGAAACTTTGTGGGCGGCAGCAGTAGCAGTGACACGGATCAACACATCGTGGACTAAGCTCATCCTGTATTCATTACAGAATCCAGCAGTGAAGGAACAACCAGGATATCGTTTTATCGAGCGCCGACAGCTGTCACCGCGGTCAAGCCTGGAAGTACAGACACGTGTACAGATTGGCGTCGTGGCCAGCCCTTAAAAGCGTCAACCAGAGGCCAGCTACCATCACTTTGTGGGTGGCAGCGGTAGCAGTGACACGGATCAACACATCGTGCACTAAGCGCAACCTGTATTCATTACAGGTTTGTGAGACAATTTTATTACTCGATACCATAGCATTAATTCCGTTGTCTCACTGCTGCTGCTGCCCCTCAAGCTATTGTACTTGTATGAGTTTCGCCTTCTGGAAGCTTCGTTGCTATGTCTGCTGTCGCTAGATGCTCATCTTGCGAGGTACAGTTTGAAGAAAAAGATCTAGTTGTGACATGTGCTGAATGTAGCATGGTTTTTCATGTTGGAAAGTGCAGTGGAATCAGTGACCGATCTTTTCGGTCAATGAAAGACTCATCTAGAAAAACCCAAAAATGCGGTGGCTGCCGGGGTGAGACACTAACTGCGCCTGGCCCATTGCAGGCACAGCTGGCAGAAATCAGCAAGAAGCTGTCGCAAATCTCTGTGCTAGAGACAAAATTAGACAGACTAATGGGCTTGCAGGATACAGTGCGGCACATCGAAACATCTGTTCAGCACTTGTCTGATACCTATGATGAACTAAAAGATACTCTCATTCGGCAAGAGAAGGACATTTCTTATTTGCGTCGCCGAGTCGAAACTGTAGAGAAGTCGCCAGAAGTTACGCAAATTACGGTGTTGAAACAACAAGTGAGCGAATTGGAGCAGTACAGTAGAAGACAGAATATCGAAATTCACGGCATTAATCCTCACGAGAATGAAAGCCTCTTTGAAGAAGTTAATAAAATAGCGCGCTGTCTTGAGATCCCTGAACTATCTGAGAATGACATTGACGGGCTGCACCGCCTCCCGACCAAAGAAGGCAAGCCTCCAGTCGCTATCCTCCGATTTGCATCAAGAGCAGTAAGGGCAAAATGGTTCGCGAAACGAAAGCAACTAATGAACAGGCTTCCGGGAGTGAAATTCTTTGACAACTTGACTGCAGCCAACAAACAACTGCTCTGGATGGTGAAGCAAAAAGCAAGAGAAAAAGATTATTAGTTCGTCTGGACTTCAGAGGGCAGAATCTTTGTGCGCAAGCAGCCTGACATGCGCGCAATCAAAATCTCAATCGAGGATGATCTGGCCAAAATTACGTAACATCCCCTGATTAGAAACTCCCTTGATTCTAGTAAACAATGGCTATTCATTTAACTTCTGAGCATTTCAATAGCTTAGTACAAGTGGAGGATTGCTTCCATAAGAAACACGCTTCACTTTTTCACATGAACACAAGAAGCCTCAGAAATAAACATGTCGAAACCGAGGCATATTTATCTCAGTTAGATTGTTTTGATTTTTTAGCTTTCTCTGAAACTTGGTACTCAGATCACGCAGAAGTGCACAATTTTGTCGATTATAAGCATGTTTCTGTTTACCGTTTCCGGGAGGCGTTGTGGGGGTGTGTCCCTTTATGTTCACCAACGTAATCACTTCTACACTCTGAGGGAGTTTACTTGCATGTGCGATGATTTCGAAACGGTTGCTATTGTGTGCCGCAACTTTCTTACAGCTGTTGTTTACCGCCCGCCTCAGGCGGCACTCTCAAACTTTCTTGACTATGTCGAGATGCTACTACATTATGCCAATGCTAATAAATGGAACGTCATTATGGTCGGTGATTTTAATGTAAATCAGTTTACCGATAATCAAGCAAAATTTCAGTTACTTGAAGTTATGCTTGCGAATAACTGCGATAACCTAATTCACCAGGCCACCAGGGTTACTCCAGAGTGTGATACGCTCATTGACTTATGCTTTACAAATGTACCAAAGGCTGAAACATGCTCTGGTGTCCTGGGTTCAGATATCAGTGACCATTTATCCATATTTGCAATTTTTCCAACGCATAATTATTCCAGTCCAGAAAAGTTCACTTCGAGACGCATAAATCAGCGCAGCATCACTTTATTTCAGTCTCTAGTCGTCAGCACAAACTGGGAAGACGTGTACTCCGAGCAAAATCCATCTAGATCATATGAAATATTTGTGTCAAAATTACAGCACGGTTATAATACTGCTTTTCCTTTAACAACAGTAGTGAAGCACAGAAAGGTCCGGAAGGCATGGATCACGAGCGACCTTTATTATCGTATTAAACAAAAAGAAAAATTATTTGCTAATTTTCTAAAAACACGCGATCTTCAAATATTACAGGAATTTAAGAAGTTTAGAAATAGGTTAAATGTCGACCTAAGGAAGGCCAAACTTGCCTTTTTTTAACGCAAGTTTGAAAGCGTCGCCCAAAACAGTCGTAAGACATGGAAGGTCTTTCGTGAATTGACAAGTACCCCTTCATCAGGAGTACCAGCGGAATTAGAAGTCGATGGCGTGAGGTATTCTGGGGATTCTTTAGCAAACTTGCTAAACAATTATTTTATCAATGTTGGAGCTGCTGAACCCCTCCATACTGTGCACCCAGAACAAAGTTATATGACATACGTGCATTGTGCTGTGAAAGACACTTTATTTATTTGTCCTACTACAGAAGATGAAATCATGTCTATTCTAGGTTCTCTTGATAACAAATCAGCTGCCGGAGAAGACGGCATAAAAGCTCCACCAGTTAAGGTCGTGGCACATGACATTGCAAAGCCATTAATGCACATTTTTAATGAAATGATATCATCTGGTATCTATCCTGATAGGCTAAAAATTGCTCGTGTGACTTTACTTCATAAAGGCGGCAAGTGTAATGAGTTGGGTAACTATAGACCAATATCTGTACTATCAATATTTGCTAAAGTTGCAGAGAAAGTCTTATGCACGCGACTTAATAAATTTTTGTCAGCGAAAAATGTTATTGTAGAGCAACAGTTCGGATTTCAAAAGGGAAAGTCTACAGAAAAGGCACTTGTACAAATAAAAGATAAAATCATTCAAGATATTGAAAACAGGTTATTTACAGTCACTATATATCTAGATTTCCAAAAAGCATTCGACTCCATCAAACACGAAATTTTATTCTGTAAACTTGAAGCATACGGCTTTAGAGGTAAAGCACAAAATCTTATCCGTAGTTATTTGCACAATCGACTACAGTACATTTGTCTCCAGGATGCTCAATCTGAAGAAACTGTAATCAAATATGGTGTGCCCCAAGGCTCTGTACTGGGCCCTCTACTATTTATAACATATGTGAATGATATTGTTAATATCCCTTTTACTGGGGAGGTATTAATGTATGCTGACGATACGAGTGTTTTCTTTTCTGGGAATGATTTGAAGGAGCTAGAGGCGATGTCAAACAACTGGTTGAAAGAGCTTAATCTCTGGGTATCTTCTAATAAACTAAAAATAAATGTTAAAAAGGCAAATTTCATCCTTTTCTATCCTAAAAATAAAGAAGTAGATTACATTATGAAACTATACTACGGCGATTCGCAACTAGATCTAGTACACAATCATTCGTTTGTAGGCGTTTCTCTTCAATCAAATTTAAGTTGGTCAATACACGTGAACAATGTAAGGATGAAGGTAGCGAAGTCTATAGGCATGTTGAACCGTTTACGTAACTTTTTAACAACTAACTTAAAGAAGGAATTGTATTTTTCCATAGTACATTCTCATTTTAGTTACTGCTCGTTAGTGTGGGGAACAGGAATTAAGACTGATAATGAAAAGCTTTCTTCTTTACAGAGGAAAGCAGTTAGACTACTTAATTCGTGGTATAATGTAGATGCGTCAGCTCTCATGTTAAAGTACAGAATTCCACAATACTGCCTTGTTTACAAAATAAAATTGTCGATGTACATATATTGTGAAGTATCGAGAGACTGGGGTTCATTTAGCCGTCGCTATTTAAGCAGGAACACCGGCTACGACCTTTGTAAAACACACATAGTTGTGGAAAGAACATGCACAAACTATGGAATGCAAACAATAGACTTCCAAATTATGAAGTTATGTAATGAGCATCCTGTAATAATTGAACTAGCACGATCGTGCACCAACTCAAAAAAATTCAAAATGAAAATTCGGTCCCTCTTTAACACTTAGGATAAATGCACTCTCAGCACGGTAGGATGAGCTTACAGTCTCTCATACTATTTGTATGTATATGTTTTTGTGTATATATATATATATATATATATATATATATATGTTTGTGTGCTCAGCAATGAATACTATTGTTATAATGGTTATTTCTATTGCTCTTTTTATTTGTACGTATATATTTTTGTGTATGTCTATATGTTATGTGTGCTCAGCAATGATTTCTAATGTTACAATAGTGATTTCTTTTGTTCCTTTTTTTATTTGTATGTATATATTTTATGTATGTATATATGTTTATGTGTGCGCTTTGCAATAATTTATATTGTTTCTATTGCTACTGTTACGCCCAGCGCGAGCAGGACCATGTCAGGAGGCTAACCACCTCCTTTTGTCCTGACCGCGGGCAATGCTTTTTGTACTGTCCGAAAAATGAATAAATGAAAATGAATAAATGAAACGCTCCTTAGGAGCAGCCTGACAATAGAGCGACACGGGTGACGAACGATAGTCCTCGCTGGAGGCCAGTCTGGCTATTCTGAGTGCCCAGCAAACGTGCTGTGACGTTGACAACACTTGATAGACCTCTGCAACGTCCCGAGATGATCACCGGTCTACGTCAAACTACAGAAAATCTCGATTGCTCCAGAATTCCCGGATCAGCATGCACGCCTTCTTTAAAACTAAATTAAAGAGTGGGCTAGGCAGGAGCGGCGTGAGCACTATGCCTGATCGCCGCTTGTTTTTGCAGTTCGCTTTTTGGTCCGCCGCCCTGCTGCTGTGTTCTGCTGAGCCAAGGATCGTGCCTGACCCATCACCCTGGCCTGCGCATGCGAACGTCGCGGTCCCTCCGGAATCGCCTATCGACGACGTGCCTGGCAGACTGGTGATGCTTGATAGCCCTATCTTGGGCTGTCTGCCTCGCTCACCTTGCCGGAATGCCTGCAGCGACCCCTGGAAGACGACCAACGCCTGCCAAGTGACGTCACACTCGACCCGTTTAAAAGGACTTCATCCCAGCACCTTCTTCAGTGGGCTAGGCAGGAGCGGTGTGAGCACTATGCCTGATCGTCGCTTGTTTTTGCAGGTATGTTACCTCGCAGACGCTGCGTTCTTTAGAAGCGATGATCGTTTTCAGCTGCTCTGTGCCTACCCACAAAGTGTTGTTTCATGTTATTCACACATTGCGTTTTGCTTACATCGTCTTATCCTAAACGGTGACGTTGAACTGAACCCGGGCCCTCTCAAGGAAACCCGTTCTAAGGTTACTAATAACACAACTGATTCTGCCACAGGACCATCGAATCGCGCCAAATCAGCCTCTGATGTATCGGTAACCACTTCTTTTCCGGGCGTTTCTGATACAGTCACGAAAACTCTTTCACAGATACTGGCTGGTCAAAAGCAAATCGCGTGCGATATCTCTGATATTAAGCAGTCCTTCAGCACCCGTCTTGAGTCTCTTGAAGCGCGTGTGTCAGCACTCGAATCAATGCCGGCATCTTCCCATGTGAACAGTTTGTCTGAGCCAGATCGTTCCGAGATTTTGCATTTATCACAAACAGTATCAAAACTTGTTTCTAAAAATGACGAACTAGAAAATCGCTCTCGAAAGAACAACATTATCGTCCATGGTTTGCCCGAGGAATAAAAAAAAACGAATGTTTCTTTACTCACTATCGTTGCGAAATTTATGTCCGAGCATTTGGAAATGGCGTGCCCTCGTACTGAGCGCTGTCACCGTATCGGTACAACGCACAATGGCCTTCCACGTCCAGTCATTCTCAAACTGTTGGATTTCAGAGATAAAATGGATATTCTGGAGCAATGCTCCAAAGCTAAAAGGCACTGGTTTCTGCATTGCTGAAAATTATTCTACGCGAGTACGTTCGTTATGTAGGAAACTTTGGGAGGTCACCTCATCTCATCGTAGCAATGGTTCCACAGTTAAAATACGTTTCGACCATGTTTACATGGACGGCATTCGTCATTACTGGGACACTAACCTTAACATGCTATTAAAAAGTCGGGTTAATGTAAACCGCCCCCCTTCTGTGTCTGCATTCGTTCAGTCTAGTTCTTCGTCGCCTTCCTTAACTGCCCGTAAGCTACCAGATAACCTCACCCTCCTTAATCTAAACGCCAGGAGTATCACTAATAAATTTCCAGACCTTCTTTCTCTTGTCTCCTCGTATTCCCCCCATGTGATCGGGATCACCGAAACATGGTTACACGATGGCATACTTGATTCCGAATTTACCCCACCAGGATTCATCGCAGTCAGGTTTGATCGCTCTAATACGAAAGGTGGTGGTGTTGCTTTGCTACTGCGTTCTGACCTTAAGTTTTTGGTGTTACCTTCTCCAGCTGCTACTGAATCAGTATGGTGCAAACTGCATCTTCCTAAAAAGTCAATTGTAATCTGTGTATTTTATCGCCCTCCCGGGTGTTCGGTTGAAAGCATTCACTCCCTCAGCCAATTCATTCTTGAACATAACTTTTCTGCGGCACATTTTGTTTGCTTGGGTGATTTCAATGCACCTGGGGTTAACTGGTCGGCATTGACCCACAGCGGTCGAGATACCATTATTAACAAAGCACTCCTAAATTTGTCACTCTCTGCTGGGCTTCTCCAGATCGTTACTGGCACCACAAGGTCCAATGCCCTACTGGATTTGGTTTTTCTTAGTGCTCGTGCTGCGCAGAATGGCTTCACTTATGAGATAATCAAAGGAATATCTGACCACAGTGCAGTTGTTGTTAACATTCCTTCTTCATTGCCGAAACCTGGTTCGCTTTTCCCAACTTTCCCTGACTTCAATAACGCTGATGATAATTCTATTATCGAGGAATTGTTCGATAGCTTTGAAGCGTTCAACGAGCTAAGTCTCAGTGGTGACACTAACGCCCTTGTAGATTTCTTCGAGCGGCTTGTTAACTCCTGCATACGGCAGTTTATTCCACTAAAAACGAAAAAGACTAATCCCAGTGTTCCATGGATGAATCGCGACATTCTCCACTTATCACGCCGTGTGAATCGCCTCAGGCGATCTAAACGTAACAATAACCCTGACACTATCACCAAGTTCAATCTCGCGAAAGAAGAACTTCGACGGATGACAAACTCGGCTAGGGATTTTTATTATCGGGTGCAGCTTCAAACTCTGCTTAAAATTAATCCCAAAAAGTTTTGGCGTTCGATCCTTCCTAAATCCACGTTACCGCCTTCATTCACCTCTGATGGCGAAACATTATGTGACGCAGCTGATATACCAAATGCCTTCAATGACTATTTTAGTTCCAATTCTTCTGTTGACAATAACATTGTTCCTCCCTTCCGAAATCGTCTCTCTAATATCTCCATTGGGAATATTACAATTACCGCAGAGGGCATTCTGAACCTTATATTGAATCTAGACAAAAAAAATGCAGTGGTCCTGATTGCATTCCCAATGCATTTCTACTCCGGTATTCCCAATGGTGTGCTCGCTATTTTCAAATTATTTTTAACACAACGATCCGCACCGGTACCGTTCCCTCGTTCTGGAAAATAGGTAAAGTCCTTCCTCTTTTCAAATCCGGCGATAAGCACTCCTTTTCCAATTATAGACCAATTTCATTAACCTCATACTCTTGTAAAATGCTTGAACACGTAATCTTTAAACATATCATGAACTTCCTCGAGTCTAATAACCTTCTGTCCAATTTTCAACATGGGTTTCGACGCGGGTTCAGCACGGTGACGCAACTTATTGCCTTTTCACATGACATTTCCATGAACCTTGACGCAGGATATCAGATTGATGCCATATTTATCGATTTTTCTAAAGCCTTTGACACTGTTATTCATTCAAAACTCTTGCACAAATTAAATAAGATCCTCAATAACCCACAATTAGTTCACTGAATTTCTTGCTTTCTTTCGAACCGTTCTCAATTTGTGTGCTTTGATTCCGTTGCTTCTTCCCTGGCCAAAATCACTTCTTGTGTTCCGCAGGGCTCAATCCTCGGGCCTTTGTTATTTTTGCTTTATGTTAATAACCTGCCTGATATTGTTCATTGTAAGATTCGATTGTAAGATGATTGTGTTTTATATAATGTAATCCACTCGCCCAATGATCACATCCTTCTCAACTATTCGTTTGCATCTTTCTGTAACTGGTGCGGTTCCTGGCAAATGATGATTAACTACAAAAAAACGGTGTTCATGTCCTTTACTAATACATTAGTTCTTTCAGATTTCAACTACTCAATTAATGGACTGTCTTTGATGAGAGTTTACCAATATAAATACCTTGGCGTGCTTTTCACTCCTAACCTGTCCTGGTCTCACCATATTGATTACATTACTTCTAAAGCGCTAAAAAAACTTTGTTGCCTCCGGGGTACACTATCTGCGGCCCCTAGCGATACAAAACTAACTGTGTACAAGACCCTTATCCGCCCCGTGCTCGAATACGCGTCACCTGTATGGAACCCCTACAACCAGTGCGAAATAAAACAAATAGAATCGGTACAGAAAAAGGCCATTAGATTCATCTTCAGGCGTTATGACTCTGCTTTTTCACCTAGGTCAGCATTACCATCTTTGAACTTATCTCTACTTTCATCGCGAAGGAACATTGAATCTCTCAAGTTATTACATTATATAATTTATTCGTGTGCAAACTTTCAAAAGATCTCTACTTAACATGTTCCAGACCTTCTTCAACACGCCAATACCATCCTTTGAATATGACACCATTCTATGCCCGTACTAACACGTTTAAATTTAGCTTCTTTCCACGAAATGTTGAACTTTGGAATAACTTATCCGGTGACATATGTTCTTTGCCCTTAAATGAATTCTTGTTCTCCATAAATACCCTTTGACAGTTTGTCTTTTTTCGTTTCACTGTTTACTGTGTTCTCTTCCTTGCCACCATGTCTTCATTATGCCACCTATTGATGCCATGTATTGCCACTTTGTATTTTGCGTTCCTTCGCAAAGTATTACACCATGTTTTGTACAGGCCTGTTACCCACTCCTGCCATAGCCCTTACGGGCTGCGGTATGTAAAAATAAATAATAATAAATAAATAAATAAAATATGTCATGGGCAACGTTCGCCACTAATAATCGGTCAAGATCGAGTGCCCCCGCACGCAGGGCTCTCAAACAATCCAAGTATATCTAGAGTTTCCAAAATTGGTGTCGGCGGTTCCTTCCAGTTCAACCATGCCAAACAAACACACGCACTCACTACACAGTAGTTTATATGTTTACTTTTTTGCAGACGATACAGATTATTTTATTGAAATTTCATGACAGTAAGGTCCCTGTCGTCATCACGGGTGAACACTATGCAGAGGCGGAAAAACTTTGCTGCACCTAAGGTTAAAATGAACTAAACAGTGAAGACTAAGTAGTGAAGAAAACTTTTGATAATTCTTCGATAGTTCTCTGTATTTTAAGAGCTGTATGACGCCATAAATTGATGCACCCACATTTTAGAAATACAAAGTTCAAGGCACCACGCGAGGCGAAACCGAAACTAAGCTCATTGAGCACGCAGGAAGTTCGTCAGCTCACTTACGTCAGGCCGCAAGTTCTTTGCACTTCTTTCAAGTTGGAGAAAAAGCCTAGTCAGAGGTGCACACTAAACACAAAGAATAAGCTTCAACTCTCACAAGCAAACGAAGCTTCGGGAGGCTTACAAAAACAAGAAACAGTTGATTGGTTGATTGATTTATTTATATTTATTGATTAAAACTTTATTTTGGTCCCGAGAAGACGCAGGCGAGACCCCGCGCCACCCTGCTAATCCCATGTAGGGACCGTCAAGCCGAGCTTGGCAGCCCGTTTGAAGCAGTATTATTATTATTATTTTTTTTACATCTGCCACTCATGACGCGATGCGCTCGTGAGAATGCATGTTTAGTTATGGGCAGAATTACAGGAACAGACTTCGCGTAACGGTGAATGCCTAAAACGAAATGAAAAAGTTTATAAAGAAATGACAAACAATTGGTTGAACGCAGTATTTTGTCTGAGAACGTATGCAAACTCTCGCTTGCCATGTACATGCGATAAGTAGACCAATTTATTGGTTCTTGAAAAATTAAATGCAGTAAAAATTTGTCCGTGCGTCTAATCCGAATTCAAAACCGAACCTAATTGTGATGCGAATAGAGTGCCAATAAATGACGCTCAATGCGCGTTTTTTTTTTCATTAAACTTTATGTTTTTTTTGTTTGTTTGTTTATCGTGTGGTGGACCACCGCCTTCTAGATTTCTTGTGCCTGCCGAATGAGCGCATAACGCCGGTCATCTAGAGCGGCGCTCCCTACGTAGGAATAGGAGTGTTTGTACTTGGCC